>NC_082637.1:62304497-62626770 GCF_030936135.1 Gavia stellata
CAAAATCGTATCTATACCAATGAAAGCCTGCGTGCAAGCATGCACACATGTGCATGTACTTGTGGCAAGTAAACCAAAATCAAACAATAAGGAAATGTTATGACAGTGCCTCTAAGTTAAGGCTTTTAGTCTTCATGCTAATATCCTCAATCTCCCAGATCAGATTACATTTTCCATTATGTATTGTGATGTTCTTTCATGATTAAAAGTGGATACAGAGGACCAGTGCTGTCCCAAATGCTTTGCAGCATAGAAAATGCATTCCTACAAGGGGCTTGTGTGATATATTTGGATGGAAAGATTTTATTTCTCGTCCATATGTGTGTTCAGCAAACTGTTTATTCTGTTCTCCCCTGTGAAAATGTGCCACGCGCATCTTCCATGGAAAGTAGAAATTTAAGAATCATTCTGTAATCAAGAACATTTAAGAACATGCAAGAATTAAAACCATACAATTGTATTTGATAATCTTTCTGACTTAGGAAATGGAACTAGTAGCTAATCAGCTAAATGGTTACATACGTGTATCTATGTATGCATGTGTATACATATCTACATATACAAACAAACATACATATATCTATATAAATATGTTTGTATGTGTAGACCTGTATCTACTTGTATATCTCTGTGTATCGAGAGAAAAAGGAGAGCTATTTGTTGTTTTTAATACTTTGCCATTACAGTTCACTGGTTTTAATCCTTCAGTGTAAACTACTGCCACGCAAACCAAGGGATGTGCTTTTGGAAGTATCCCTACATTGCCGCTGCAGTGGCATGGCAAGCTTTAATAGTGGCTCATGTTGCACGACCATTCTTACCCTAGGGCAGTTCTAAGTAGGAACATATAGTGCATCATTTTTAAGCATAAACACCTTTTCACTGGAGACCAGGCTAATCTCCTAATTAATTTTTTTCAAGCATTCTACAGGTTTTAAACACCCATTCTCTACAACATAACGTCTATTTTAGTTAATCCTGATTGAAATGTTCAGTTTTATTAACAGTTTCTCTGTGGACCCTATTAAATTAGTATTTCACTGCCCCACAAACTTCAAAGGCCATATTCCCAAATACGTAACTGACAAAAGTTTTAATGTTTTGAGGACAAATTTAAGGCATAGTTTAGTAATTCACTAAAAGTCATGTAGGAGAAATGTGTCAAAGGGGTGCTATGCTGTTACCACCAAGTGTCTTGATCACTGTACAGTCTTCTGGTAAGTCATAGATAGCCTGGAGCCAGCAATCAACAGAAATATTCAGGTGCTTATAATTGTGCACAAGGTGAAGTACATTGCCAGATCAATGGCTCAACATGCTTACCAATTTATGGACAGAAGAGTTGGGAGGCTAGGTACGGGTCAAGGAGAAATGAAAATCTTCATGACAAGGTGTGCTATGTGTGTTCCCGAGTGTGATATGGTAATTGATCCTGAAGCATTAGAAGTAAGAAAGAGTTACAGCTAAATTCATTATGGAAGAAGACCTACTGCTTGAGATTTTTTTTTCTTTTTTCTGTTGAGCTCAGTGAACTTTCTGCTACAATTTTAGAGATAGATACTTATTATTCTTACACTCTGAGGGAACAATTACATTTTATTATGCAATTTGTATCCCCCACATAAATGGTATAAATCTCGATCTTTTTCTCTTGGAAAGTAGAGGTAATTAAGTTTGTATTAATGGAAGAATTAATTCATCTTAATTACTGCAAGTTAGTGTTAGTGACTAGTATGAATGGCATAGACACAAATGGAAACCAAAATGTTGCAGAAAATAGAATACATCAGTAGATGTGGCTGCACAGTCCATCCCAGTGGTGCTAGGAAAGCTCCAGAATGTAGAAAAAAGGTCCTATAACAACTGTTCCAGCTGTGCCATCTTCACTGTCATGTGGATTTTTTCCCAACCTCAAGATAATGAGATATCACTGGGATCAGAGAAATGCAAGACATACATAAGTTTTGTAATGCACTTTGATATACTGCTTTTGTTTGGAAATCATATTAAAGCACAACAGTAAATTTCTTGTTTTTAGACCCCTATAAAGTGCTGCTGAAACCTACCTGAATTCATTGAACTTGATGGAAAATAAAATAAGCACTAAGAAAAGGAAGGGGCAAGAGGACAGCTTTTCAACTATCTTAAACTGGAATATTTGATATTTTCCAAAATTGTATTGTTCAAATATCATTTAGTGTCTTTTCTCCCTTGTGAAATGTAGACTACTGTTTTGCATAGCCTAGAATTTTAAAAGGACAGTTTTGATGTTCTCAGTGAAATTACTTTTTAAAGTTAATCACACTGAACAAAAGTTACTTGTATCAAGCAACAAATTTAAGTACTTTTCCTTCAAAATAATAATGATAATGATAACAAGCCCAATAATTAATTAAACTAATGTGTCATATTACATATAAATGATGCTGACTCATGAACACTGTAACTTAGTAGTAAACAGAAATTGAAATAAATAGAATTTGAGATAGGTAAATCCATTGATAAAAGGATGGTTTGGTGCTGAGATATCCAGAAAAAAATTGTAAATTCAGTAACATTTGATGGTATTGGACTGATGAATGTTTTTTGGAAGGTATTATTTTGTGTATTTTTCTGAGTAGCAATGAAAAAAGGGAAAATTATTGTGAAGAATAATTAGGTAAAACTACTTACCAGCAGCTAAGAAGCTCAAGTTGAAGGAATATAGGACATACTTTATTGATTAATTACTATCAAGCCAATGAACTTCAAATACAGGTACCAGATATCCTTTTTATTTTCCTTTTTTCTAGTTGAGTCAATCCTATTTTATTTCTTAAAAAAAAAAAAAAAAAATCAGATATCTGTATTGAAATAATATTGGCAAGATAAGCAATGCATTGAAATGAGATTATAGCAACTAAGAAATATTTTTCTTATCCTGATTCTTTTAGTGAAATCATGTTAACATTTTGGAGCTGAAATCAACCAAGATAGGCAGTGTCTAAGCACTGCTGCTGAGACTGAAGGGTCACAGCTCTACCTAAGAATTTACAGGGATTTTGTAAGGTCAAATTTACTCATGAGATTAAGTTTAATAAAAATCTGATTAATAACATTAGTAAGAATATTTTTATATATATATATATATTATTTTTTTTAATAGCTTAACACAAATATTCTCTTGTACTGTTTTCAACACGAAAGTCAATATTATGTGAGGGTATGAAAATATAAATACCAAATGAAGAATGAAACTGGGCAGTTTAAGGAAATTTTCTCCCAGAGATCCTAATATGGAATAGTAGCTGCATGTAGGTTCCAGTTACTGTATTCTTATCTGGGTCATATGAATTTATCATTAAAAAGAGACTGCATATACAGAGACCTTTGCTATAAAATCCTGATGTGGGATTAGGCTCCGATCCTGTTGACCTGTATATAAGGCATACTTTTGAATAAATTTATATAGTATTAATGATTTGGTGAAGTGTGTTTCAAAACTGTTCAAGTAATTTAAAGCAATTAAAGTGAAATGTCATTATATTAGCAATATTAGCAATATTAACAAATATTGCCTTACTGGAAGGCTTTTAAGGGATTATTCAGTTTAATTACCCTCTGTAAAACATGACATGCTGACTTAGTGCAATTTTACAGAGACAAGCAACATAATGCGTGATGATGTACTTATAAAATTCTTCAGTAGAGAAAGCCAAAGGTGTGGAAGGTTTAGAGCATGGAAATGAATACACAGAAAAATAGTTAACAACAGATAGTGCAAGACATAAGACATCGGAAAAAAAGAAAAATAACAGGACCTGAGGAAGATACTAAAACTTTTTTTTTTTTTAATTTTTTGGCTTATTGATGCATTTGTGCGTCTTTGTTATTATTTCCACATACAAATCAGACACCTGTATGCTTAAAAGGCCTTCTAGGAATCATTTCAGCCTATGGATTTCCAATATGTGCATACAAAATAATGTAAAAAAATACACAAGCACATTCAAAAACTGAGTCTTTGCATGTATACATGTAATTACAGAGACTATACACGCTTTCAGAAAAAGAATTTCCTGTTTAGAGGATATGTTCATCCAGGAACCTAAATAACGTGATCTCATCACTCAGTACTGTTTGAAATGGTGACATCATTTACGTAACAGGATTGGAACAGAGCAAATACTAGCCCATCATTGCGAAAGACTGTCATTTTATGCATGGTGGCATAGGTTGCGAGAAAATTTACTGAATTGTATGTCTGAAAATATCTGCTAGAGGTGATATCTTTTATATTACTGAAAGAAGTCTTCAGTCCTTTTTCTCCCATTAGCTGTCTTTCCTATTTGTACTTGTGATTCACAAGTTGATGATAATCTTGGTGCAGCTAGTGACCATTGCTCAGGAAGACTTTGGCTAGGTCAGCTTTCAAGCAGAGCAAAGCAGTCTTAAAGTTATATACTGCACCCTTTTTTCTTAATTTAGCAAATGCCCTCTATTAATTTGATTCAATTTTAAAAAATATAATTATGTAAAACCGGATGTGATTGCAAACAGAGCATGATTTTAGGAGACTCTGAATGTCTTTGACTCCTACTGACATCTGAAAATTATATCACTCATTTGAATGCATGATCCTAAACATCTGACCCTGGAAATCTGAGCTTAAATTAACATAAATAAGATTTAGCATGTGTTATGTCTGAATTCTAAACTGTCATTCTGTGTGAAGAAAACAGCATTTTAAAATGTGAGTGTCTGTCTTTTAAGAAGATGTATTAAAGTTTTAAGACTTCATATCTTCCATTAGAATAAGCACATACAAATAATTCTTTGCACGTCAGTCTGTGCACAGCTAATACACATGCATCAGAACTGTCATGCCATGCATAAATCATGAAATCATATAATTGTGCATGTAAATGGCTGGTAGGACTTAAATGTCAATCACAACATTTATTTCTGCCCCTTTCATTTTTATATCTGTAATTTTAACCCAAATTTTGGAAAAAAAGTAACATCTAAATGTAAGGCTTTTAACATAACTAATCACTCAAGCTCCATCTTTTAATACCATTCAAAACTGCA
This sequence comes from Gavia stellata, assembly GCF_030936135.1. NCBI lineage: Eukaryota > Metazoa > Chordata > Aves > Gaviiformes > Gaviidae > Gavia > Gavia stellata. The sequence goes on from NC_082637.1 coordinate 62,309,568, forward strand.
CAAACAACAACTGTAGAATGTATGTAGTTAAACATATTTCATTCCTGAATACTGATGAATTTTCCTCATCTGCTACCAATACTGCCCAATTTGTTGTATCTTGCCTGCTGATAAAGTCTCACTAGATTGGTGAAGAGCTGTCATTTTATGTAAGTGGGATTTTTCAAGGGTCAAGTTTTAAGCATCTGATGTTTAAACAGCAACCTATGCTGAAGTGTTGATGGAGTCAGACTGAAAATGTAAAAAATAAGATATGTTTTCAGGCAGAAATAAAAGTCCCAAACAAAACAACATATTGCATATATTCAGGCCAGTTGCTTCACTGCTTCCGTGTGATGTCTATTGTTTTCATTCTTTCTCTATCAGCAATACCCAACTTCTGATTTTTTCAGAAAATCTTTGGTTTAGTTGTAGAAATTAATGCTACTTTCTTGACCACAAATTGTCTGAACCTTCTTAAATTCAACTCACTGGGAAATTTTTTGTAAGTAAAAGAGAAATAACGTTTGTTAGGAAAATTATTTCAGGTATGCAATAACACTCCTGGTCAAACAGAAAGAAAGGAGAGTGAGAGAGAAGCTGCATAATATACTTGTGGTCAGTGCTTGTCTTCACTAGCTGGTTAGTTCATTCTTGAAGATTTCTGCAGTGTAAATGACCCAGAATTGGCTTCTTGCACCAATTTGAAACTGTCCCAGAGTTCACCAGGTCTGCCCACACAGTATCAAAAATGGAGTAACCTGAAGCAAGCCTGCAATCCCAACAAGCTCTGAAGAATAACAAAGCAGGCTTTTAACTCCAGGTGGTAACCTCTCTTGTTTGCATCATGTAAAATTACCTGATGAAAGAGACCTGACTCATCAGCATTTAAATTCTTCACCTTGCTTGAGTACTCCTACTGGCTTGTGCCTATAAAATTTAGAAAGTGTAGGCTCCAAAGAGAAGCATGTAGGGGGAGACACTGGCCATTTAAATTTTTTTTCAGTGTCCAGTTCATCCCAGGAGGTAAGACAGATCAGGTAAGCAGCAGGGCCTGTGTAAGCTGCTTAGTGACAAGCAGAAACATGACAATGTCATTGCTGATTTCATGCCAAACATTTATTTGCTGTTCCTTGGGGTGTATTTCTAAACTCACTGATTATACCAGATTGGCCACCAGATGAGAATTTCATCAGCCTGGGAAGGTTCCTGGGAAAAAAGGATCAAAGACAAAGCCATCCACACATAGCAGTGAAGTCCCCCTTTCCAAAACACTTTATCTATTAAGCCAGGTCCCATGGCTTCACCTTTCCCTCTTCTTTCTCCTCCTCCTTCCTTTCGTCATTCCCCTTTATTTTCTCTCCACAAAATCACTCCATCTGCAGCTTCCAGAATACCATGCAGTCATAAGGCTGTCCACTGTGGTTATGTGATGCTAAAATTATTTTCCAAGTCAGTAACCTGCTTCCCCATGTGCAAAAATCCCTCTGTATACAGTATCCTCTCAGTGTCCTGCTTCAGGAAACCTCCTACCATGCAGAGATATACCAGCTTACCAACTTCCTCCAAAGCATGCATAAAGCGCTGCTTCTGAAAATTCGTGATACGTAAAAGCAAGAATCCCTCTGACAGTCCTTCCTGGAGGGCTTCTTCAGTTCTCCATGCTTTTTTCCTATAGTGTCATGCCCCCTAATCTCCCCACTTCACTGATCACACATGTATCAACGGGGCACAGTTTTTGTTCTGCCTTATGCTTATGATTTACTGTCTGTGGGCCTGACATTGACACTTCCTTAGATCTATCTAAGGCTTTCTCCAGGGATGAGTACCAGTGCTTCTGCCCTGCATCTTCACCTTTCTACTGGCACCTTAGCCTGAGACTGATCCTCTCCTGGGGAAGGCTAGATATGCCTATCTGTAGATAAAGCAGTTATCCCCTTCAGCTAGGAGCAGCATTCACATATACATGACTTACCTACTCAGAGGTAGATGTATTAGAGCTGGCTCCTTCTTACAGAAATCATGCACTTTTTTTAACATGCCAAAATAAATTTACTGCTGTCCACTATAAAACATTTAAGATGTGAAGTGCAAGCAAGCAGGCACTTGGTTAAGATTCAGACTGATACACCAGTCTATATATCTCACACCAGACTAGGGACTGTCTGCTCCACTAGGGAATTACCAAATCTGAGGGAAGATTTACAGACAGGCAAATCCATCTGACTGTACAAGGTTTGATTAGTTAAGGTCCAGTGGTAAAAGTTTTTTTGTGTATCGGTAACCCCTGATTACTGGGGCAAGTTCATTTTGGGCATAGTCCTGACACAAGTTATTGAAAGACAAGCTGCTCTTTCTTGGGCAATCTGGAAGTTGTCAGAGCCCACATAGAATTAAAACACATCTACAGGCCTTCTCCTGGCTTTGGTCAAGGATGGATTGCTGTGAGAAAAATAGAGAACGTAATACATGTTTTGCTACCTTTAGAGCCAAATGAGAAATGAAGAGTGCTGTTTTAGGACTGAGAAGATGTACATTAAACAAAAGGAAGGATTGTTACTATCTTTTGCTGGAAAGTTCCAGGCCTTAAATCCAGACCATGAGATTTCTACCTGTGGAACTATAAAATAGCCCACCCAATGTAAGAATGCATATGACTGAATATATCTGCAGAGGTGGACATGGAAAACATATTCATACACATGAGTTATGTGTTGATATATGTACTCATGTACACATATAGATAGACACACACACACATATTTCTTGCTTATAGCTGATGTACTATTTCATTCTTTCAAGGAACATCATTCTTCTAGTCATTCTGAAGTCTCTTAATTTTTGGAATTTTTTGCCCTCTGATGATACCTGTGCAGATCTTCTTGGCACTGAGTTAGAATTTACCATCCATGGACAGTGTGCTTGCTTAAAGTCTGTAAATTGTAAATGAAAGCATTTTTACTTTCCTCTACCTCTGGATCACCATTAACATCATGAAGTTCAGCAACACCAAGTGCAAGGTTCCGCATCCAGGTCAAGACAATCCTCAGTATCAATACAGACTGGGGGATTAATAGATTGAGAGCAGCCTTGCAGATACTTGGGATACTGGAAGATGAAAAACTGGGTATGAGCTGGCAATGTGCTCTTACAGCCCCGAAAGAAGCATGACCACCAGGTGAAGGGAAGTGATTCTCCCCCTCTATGCCACCCTGGTGACACCCCACCTGGAATACTGTGTCCACCACTGGGGTCCCCAGCACAAGAACAACATGGAGCTGTTTGGGTGAGTCCAGAGAAGGGCCATGAAATTGATGAGAGGATTGGAACACCTCTCCTATGAAGAAAGACTGAGAGAGTTGGGGTTGTTCAGCCTACAGAAGAAAAGGCTCTGGGAAGACCGTACTGCCACCTTTCGGTAGATAAAGGGGGCTTATAAGAGAGACGGAGAGAGACTTTTTATCAAGGTCTATAGTAACAAGACAATGTTTTAAACTAAAAGAGTCTTTATGATGAGGGTGGTGAGACACTGGAACAGTGTGTTGTTTTGGCCGGGATAGAGTTAATTTTCTTCATAGTAGCTAGTATGGGGCTATGTTTTGGATTTGTGCTGAAAACAGTGTTGATACACAGGGATGTTTGAGTTACTGCTGAGCAGTGCTTACACAGTGTCAAGGCCTTTTCTGCTTCTCACACCCCACCAGCGAGCAGCCTGGGGGTGCACAAGAAGTTGGGAGGGGACACAGCCGGGACAGCTGACCACAACTGACCAAAGGGATATTCCATACCATATGATGTCATTCTCAGTATATAAACTAGGGGGAAAGCTGGCCAAGAGACTGCTGCTTGGGGACAGGCAGGCCATCAGTTGGAGGGTGGTGAGCAATTGTTTTCATTTGCATCACTTGCCTTTCTTGTTTGCTTGTTGTTGTTATTTTCCTTTTCATTAAAATATTGTTATTGTTATTGTTGTTGTTGTTGTTGTTATTATTTCTTCATTTCATTTCATTTCACTTATTATACTGTTCTTATCTCAACCCATTAGTTTTCTCACTTTTACTTTTCTGATTCTCTCCCCCATCCCGCTGGGGCAGGGGGAGAGTGAGCGAGCGGCTGTGTGGTGCTTAGTTGCCAGCTGGGCTTAAACCATGACAAATATGTTGCTCAGAGAAGCTGTGGGTGCCCCATCATTGGCAGTGTCTAAAGTCAGGTTAGATGTGGTATTGAGCAATTATTTGAAGTAAAAGATGTCCCTGCCCGTGGCAGGGAGTTTGGACTAGGTGATCTTTAAAGGTCCCTTTGAATCAAAAAAATTTTATGATTTTATAATTTTTAAAAATTATTAAACATCAAGAAAAAATGAGCTTTTCTTTTAAACCTGAAAACATATGGCATTTCTAATGTCTTTGATAGATGAGTTCCAAGTTTTTGGCTGTTTCGTTGGTCTGTTGGTGTACTGTTTTTCCTACTTGCTTTTTTTCCCCTCCCACTCTTTCCATATTTTCTTTGGCATTATTTATTTGTGAAAGAAACCTACATACCTTACCTATTTTGATAGTCACTGTACAAAAAGGAAACAAATAGTAAAGTTTTTATACATGGATTTGATAAAACAAGAAAGAATGCGAAAGCAGAAGATTGCATCTGTGCTACATATTAAGCTCTTTCTCAACATGTAGGTGGCTTGGAGCAGTGCTTTGCACAAGAGCTGGAGGATATTTCCTTTTTAGGATTTTTTGACAGACTCTGGAGAAGCCATCAGATCATAGCCTGGAATCATACCTTCCCATAGTCCCTGGCAGAACTGTGTGGATGTCCGTGAAGCAGTAGCTACACTCAGATTAGACAATTACTAACCTAAGCTAGCCTGTTTAAATTTGGCTTGTGTACCCTCATGCTACAGTGCAGTCACAGAGTCATAGGCAAAGAGAAGCTAAAGCTCCTCAAAAACAAAACAAAGTAAAAACCCAGAATTGGGAGATTGTGGAATTGTGTAAATATGATATGATATTTGAAGGGAAAATGACTTTGAGTCCTAATCCCTGATTACATATGAAACTTGGCATACCTTTTATTCTGAGCATTTGATGAACATCTCGACTCCAAGCTACCTTCCTCTTCTTCACTTTCAGGTGTTTCCAGGACTTTGTTATGTCACCCCAACTTTTTCTTGTTCTTATGTTCATTGTGTTGTGCTAGCCTATCTAGATCTGTGTGCATCCTGACAGGTGCTTTACAGAGGTATCTACTGAAGCCCATATATGGCTTTTTTTTTCTGCCTTTATCATGCAGACTTTGATTTAGGTTAGATGGACTCACTGGGAGTATTGAATGTGTCCATATGTTTGTCTATCAGAGAAGCTGTGTGTCATTCCTAATGCATTTTTAAATTAACAGTATTAAAGCTAGTTAAAAGAAAGTATTTCCTTAAAATATGTTCCTACCCTCTCTTTGTGATTTGTTGGGGTTTTTTGTTGGGTTTCAAAAATTTTTTTTGTTTGGTTGTTTCTTTGTTTTGTGGTTTTTTTCCTTGAATATTGCCATTGCTAATCTTAGTGAGAATAAAGTGGAAATTAGATACAAGGCAGCTTGAAAAAATGTATCACCGTAGGCTAGCTGACATTGGCTTTTGTTCTTGTGGAAAACTTCACGTAACTTTCTGAGGCTGAATTTATATGAGGAACCACCCAAATATGTTCTAAATTTTGTTGAACTCAAACCCCCTTCATTAATCTTTGCACCTTTATTTCCCTGAGAAGGACTATAAATCATTGTATTGTATTGCTGCTATTTAAGAAAGATGCTTTACTTTAAGGTATATAATTCATCATAGAATGGTTGTTCATGCATAACTGTCTCTCCTGGACAAAGTAATTCAATACCGTAAACCAAAAGAGAAAATCAAGTAAAAAACAATACTAGATTAATTACAATCATTTTAAAGGACCATCATATGCCACCTTTAACTCAAATTAAAGAAGTGTTACTTCTTAACACAGCAATTCCTTCTTATCACAGAAAACCATTCTTTAGTTTATTTTTGCAAATAAATTTATTGTTCATCGTCTTTACTATTCAAAGTAAAAAAAGACAGACGCCAAAATGCAGCAATGGAGCTGGGCTACTCTCTGATATCAAAAATGCTACATCAACTGGAATTCTTTGTTATCTTTCTTTGCAAGAATCTTTTGCTTGACAGTGCTAGGGAAAAATCCCACTGACTTCCATTATAGACTAGAAGCTATATGTGAGTTGAGAAGTATTTATTGACTTCAGAAGCATTTGTAAACCTTTTTCCCTGATAAAAGTTCTACATGCATGCAAAATGTGTGTGGTGCACGGAGACTGCAAAGGATATCTTAAAGAAGGCCTACAGTGATTGATAGACAGGCAGATTGTGGAAGCTTCCCCTTCTCCCTATGGTTAGTAATATACGGCTCAACTCCATCAAAGAAGAGGAAGTAAATATCATTACAAATACCGGTTTATTAACAAGGTGCTTTCTGGGCAGCATTTGTTTCAGTCACTTCTAAGCATAAAGTAAAGCCTGGAGTTGATATGAAGAAAGTTTTTAGATGTGGTTATTCAAATGTCATGAATCACAGATGTACTGTATATCTTAGGGGAGAGTCACTAGGGACTGTTTATTTTAATCCTTTCTTTTGCAGACAAATAAGCCCTTGGAGTTTCTGCTGCTGATTCAATGATGCTATCTAACTGACAATTTAAGATCTGTGCATGCTATGCCTCTGTACCTAATCCCCAAGCCATATTTATGCTTCCTCTAACTCATAAGCGGGCCAATGACATTAAGGTCTTACAGTTTCAACAGCCTGTGGGAGTTTCTTGATATACACATTAGCCTATTCACATACAAACAGCTCAAAAATTTCATTGGCAATGACACTAAGAAATCTCTTTGTCTTCTGGTGGGCTAAGCAATGTTCTTCCTTTTGTGGAAGAAAAATTACACTCTGTAAATCAGCCAAATGTGTTCAAAGTAAGAATTCACGCTCACTGGCACTGTGGTATTGAAAGATGTGTCATGATTTCAGACTTTTTGTAGTGACTTCATAAGCTTTTGTTTGACCTTAAAATAAAGACTACAAAGGAGCTGATTTTGAAAACTATAAATCTTTCTATTATTTTTCATATTAAAAACAATTTATGCAAATAACTGTGGCTTAATTTTTAGTACATCAGTGTCTAATTGTAGGTTTTCCATACAGTTAGACTATTTTTGTAGTAATAATTCATAAAATTCACAGTGAACTGATAGAGTTTGTAGCTCTTCTGCTCAAACCAGCATAAGAATTTAACCCCATCATAACGACTCTGTAATATAACATGAAACAGCAAAAGGCAAGATATTTTGGAGGTTTATTACTGAGTCCCTGTGATACAACTATCAACAAAGCTATTGTAGGGTAGAATTAAATTAAAATCTCCCAATCTGCTGTGGGAAAGGTGAAAGACTTAAAAAAAAAAACCAACTCCTTATGTTTGGACTAAAATACAATCTAGTGCATGTGATCTTGAATAGTACGTATGAATGGATCACAGTAGATCTGCTCTTGTCTCAACTACAGTTTTCAGCCATGGTAAGTTTGAAAGTGCCCTTTTGTCAAGGAAACCTCACAAAACTTGACTCCCAGTAGAAGTGGAGAGCAGTATGTTCGCTGACAGGTCCAGAACAAGTTCTTACAGAATGGCTTTTACAAGCCTGGGGAGGATTTATTGCACAGAGGTATGTGGAAGGGTGAGGGACAGATTGTGCATGTTGAAAGGTCTGAGGGAAACTGCTTCTTTCCTGATGCTGTGAAAACACCGTTTGTTGTGCTCTGTGCTCTGCTATTGCATTTCTTGTTGCTGTATAAAGCATTAAGAAGGAACCACAAGACCATATCTATCAAATTCAAAATTCTAAAGCTAAGTTCTGTAGTTAGATACCAGAATGACTTGGTTTTTTCACTGAATTCACAGCAACAGGAAAAATCAGGTTATTTCTATGTCTTTAAATATCTAGTGTAGATGCTTAACTTCAGGTGTGCTCAGATTTGAACAGGCAACATAGAGTAAGAGCATTTAAAGTAATTCTGCTGATTTCAGTGAGATCTTTTCTGAGAGAATTTGCTCTTTTAAATTCCACAAAAAGCAGTGTCTTCCAAAAGAGGGGAAGCAAAACATGTAATAAATGCAGATATCTGTGTGGATGTATGGTACGAAAAGTAAGATGGCCGCTGAATCCTTCTCTTCTGACAACCAGGAGGCATCATGTACTCCCTTGTCTCTCTGTATTTTCTCAGCAAAGAATAAACTTATTCCTGGCCCTGATTTCCAAACTATTTCACAAACTTAAGTCACAGACATAAATAAGTATCAGTTTGCGGGTGACCTCACAGTTGGTAAAAAACTCAAAGAATGTCCTCCATCTTGCTATCTTGCTATGTCATGTGTACAGGAAGGGGAAGACTCACTTCAGGTTAGTCATTATGAAATAGGTGGATGGCTGTGGTGGGTTAACCCTGCTTGGATGCCAGGTGCCCACCAAAGCTGCTCTATCACTCCCCTTCCTCAGCTGGACAGGAGAGAAAAAATATAAAAAAAGGCTCATGGGTCGAAATAAGGACAGGGAGATCACTCACCATTACCATCACAGGCAAAACAGACTTGACTTGGGGAAATTAATTTAATTTATTACCAATCAAAATCAGAGTAGGGTAATGAGAAACAAACCCAAATCTTAAAAACACATTCCCCCCAGCCATCCCTTCTTCCCAGGCTCATATTCACTCCCAATTTTCTCTACCTCCTCCCCCCGAGCGGTACAGGGGAACGTGGTATGGGGTTTGCTGTCAGTTCATCCCATGTTGTTTCTGCCTCTCCTTGCTCCTCACACTCTTCCCCTGCCCCAGTGTGGGGTCCATCCCACAGCAGACAGTTCTCTACGAACATCTCCAACATGGGTCCTTCCCACAGGCTACAGTTCTTCACAAACTGCTCCAGTGTGGGTCCTTTCCACAGGGTGCAGTCCTTCAAGGAACAGCCTGCTCCAGCATGGGTCCCCCACGGGGCCACAAGTTCTGCCAGCAAACCTGCTCCAGTGTGGGCTCCTCTTCACAGGGTCACAGGTCCTGCCAGGAGCCTGCTGCAGCACGGGTTCTCCACAGGTCAGAGCCTCCTTTGGGTGCAACCATCTGCTCTGGCGTGGGGTCGTCCATGGGCTGCAGGTGGATATCTGCCCCTCCGTGGACTGCATGGGGACAGCCTGCCTCACCGTGGTCTGCACCACGGGCTGCAGAGGAATCTCTGCTCCAGCGCCTGCAGCACCTCCTCCCCCTCCTTCTTCACTGACCTTGGTGTCCACAAAGTTGTTTCTCTCACATATTCTCACTCCTTTTTTCTCCTGCTGCTATTATGCAGTTGGTTTTCCCCTTTCTTAAACATGTTATCCCTGAGGCGCTACCACCATCACTGACTGGCTCGGCCTTGGCCAGTGGCGGGTCCATCTTGGAGCTGGCTGGCATTGGCTCTATTGGACATAGGGCAAGCTTCTAGCAGCTTCTCACAGAAGCCACCTCTGTAGCCCCCCCCGCTACCAAAACCTTGCCACGCAAACCCAATACAACTATGTGCTCTACAATCTTCTTCTAGGCACCATTTTTGATGGATGTACATGTACATCAAGAAAATGCATTATCCCACTAAAAACTGTGAAAAAAATCTACTTTGGGCATCAGATTATAAAGTGTTTTTTGTTGCTGACTTCATCCAGAAACTCAGCATTGAGATGGATAACATTATGTCATGCAAATGTCACCCTGAGTTTTCTGGAGCTGATGTGTCACAAAATGTCACTGTGCGAAGCACGGCCAAGACAATGTTCCATTACACTGTTATGCCTTTTCTTGTTCTTTAGTTATGCTAAGTGCTTTGCTACTGCAGCTGAAAACTCAGTCCTATAAGTTGTCCTAAATTCTCTAAAGGTGAACAATATGTTTATTGAACCAAGTAGCAATCATTCTTGCAGAAAATGTTATTTACCATCCATTCTCTATTGTCCACATAACAATATTTTCGTGACTTTGGACTTTGTGAGGAATATTTATTTGAAGCAGTGCACTATGATTTAGCTATCCAAATCCCATTAATGCCAGTGGAGTCATCCTGCTAAATCTCCACATACTTTCTGGGAAAAGTACAGCTGATTATTTAATGCTGTACTCTCTCATGCAGGCTGAGGAACTTTGGTGCTGAGAACATCATTCAAAAAATGTATGGATCTGTACAACACCATTAAGACCCCTGATCACACCTGTTATAAGCTGGTTCTGAAAGCAAATAGGCAACAGGTATTATGTGAGCAAGAAACAGAGGCATGTTTTTCTTTGCTTTGAAAGCACAAAACAAGTCAAAAGCATTTTGCTTTTTCACTATGTCTTTGCACGTTCAGTGTAAACTTCATAAAAATATTATCTGACAAATACATCTGACATCCCTGAGGATGGGCAAGGATTATTACTACATCTCTCCAGATAGAGAAACAAAAACAGAAAAGTGAAATGACTTGCTGAGAGCTTCCTAGCAAATCATTATCAGAGAAAGGATCAGGAAACAGTACCTTCCAACAGTCACTTTCTGCTCATTTCTCCAAGCCTCATTGTTCCTCATTTATAATTTTAAAATAACATGGTCCAGCCATAAGGAGACTTATTGATGAGTATGGTAGTTTTTGCTCTCTGTGAACCATGCACTAGATCTTTCATCTGGGACTATTCATGTGGGAATGAAACACTAAGGAAAAACAGGTATTGACTGCTTTTAAGACAAACCACAAGATGCAGCGACCCACGAGATAGTCACTAACAGAGGTAAATATGTCATATTCATTATATTAGCAATTTAAAGCAAAAATTTAGGTCTTAATGACAATCTTCAGGAAAAAAAAGATAAAAGAGAAGCCTGCATGATACATACCTTATAGTCTGCAGGCATGCATGTAGCATTTATCTGTAAAAGTTTCTGTCAAACCTAGTTACTATTTCTTTCTGCTTGTCCTTCAATTGACCTTACAATTCCATTATGGAAAATAAATGTCCATCACAATATTTCTAATACATTTACAAGTTTAGCTGAAATTTATGGATATCTTCCGTCCACCCTCTGTGTCAGTTTAGAAAGGTAAATCATCAAAGCTATGCTTAAACTATGATCTAGTTAGAGAATGTAAATCAACCTGAACTAGAAAAAAATTGAACATGAAATTTCATTAAAATTTATCCTATAAAAATACTGCAACATAGCAACTGTTTTGAAAAGTAAAATACGTTTTAGTGTCTTTATTTATGTTCTTGTAGATCATTTCAGAAATTAGAGGAAAAGATTCAGAATATAGTTATATGTGAATATTTGTGTGCATATACTTGTACGTTCATATGAGCAGATAAATGAAAAGTTGAGTTTGAAATGTGATTGTTGCTGGTAAATGTCATCATGCATGGAATATTAATGTATGGTGCCATGTGTTTTCTTTGCAGTTCACTCAGCTGTTTACTTATCCACAGTGATTTTGAGCTGTGACAGAAGGACATCCTGATGATGACAGTTTCTCCAGATAGATAATAAGGACATGGGACCACATGTGGTGCTGAAGTCTTTGGTGGAATCAAAAAGCAGAGGGGAGAATGGTGTGAAATAACAGTAACTATGGTTTATTCATCTATGAATCAGAAATACACTTCCTCCAAACTTACGGTTTTTATGTAAACAGAATGGGAAGATATAAGGAAAATATTGAATGGTTTATGGACCCAGGGGAAAAATAAGACCTTCTGTTGACACCTTTACATTTAGAGACAGTGAAAAGCTTCAGGGAAGCATTTCTCCAGAAACAACCTGGAAAGTTCCAGTCTTTACGAGATGATGTCCCTCTTGACTCTACTGCTGGATCTCAGGAACACTCAGGTGATATCAGAGGATGTAAAAGGACTGGGAAGCACAGCCTGAGTGGATGAGATTTATATTACCTCCAGACATTTAAAATACAGATATTTACGTCAGAACTAGTTTTCTAGATGCATTTTAACCTAAGTGAGAGACATTATTTTACTATCAGTTACCTGGATACTGGCAAAAATATGTCCATATCTGGATATGGATCAAACAAGTAATAACTGTAAAAAGTTTGGAAAGAAAACTGAAAGTAAGACTTCCCCTTCTTCTCATCCCCTCTCAGCTGAGATGTTGTATTAGGACTAAAACCCACTTACAAGTTTTAGAAGTTTATTCAAAGTAGCAATGTAGATTAAATAATTTCATATTGATTTAAAAAATCCAAAGCAGAGAACTATTTCAGCTGTGTCAATGGCAGTAACATTACCACTGTGCATGAGTCAGCCAGTGTGTCTCCTTGTGTTTTACAGGGTCACTCAACAGCATCATTACCACTAATGTCCTGAATGTTTTCAGCCATGGTGACTTCTCTGATTACCTCCATTGATAGGCTGTTCTATTCTCCAATTACACTCACTTTTTCTGATTAATTTGGGACTGAACAGCATGGGTTTTCATTTCTAGTGACTTGTTTCCAACGGAGAATAGCCATGTGGTAACTGTGCACAGAAAAAATTAGTATTACTGATGCACTGCCATTTATTAAGACATCTCCCTTGCAGGAGGAATATGATTTTATTTTTTTTCCTACACCGATATACCACAAAAATATTTTAACTAAAGCTCAAAATATATTATGAGAAACTTGGAAAGATAACATCAGGTGCAGTACAAAGGCAAGATTATCCCTTGACTATGGCATGCACTGCTTGAGAGCATCTTATACCTGCATCACCTTAATTACACTTATTATTGCTTTATTGTAAAGCATGATATCACAATCAAGATCCACAATCCTAGTTGCTATGCAAGTATCTGTGGTCCATGATGCACAGCATTTAAGTAAACAGCTGCATAACCTAATGATGATATTCTTTTCTGACACACCGAATACTGAGTCTTCCCTCTCACCCCAAAACCAGTTTTTTTTCTCTGTTTTTTAGGGGACTAAAATATTTTTAATATTTATTTCATTTTTTGGATGTTCTTAATTTGCTGTTATGGTCATTAAACATTTCCCACTGTGATTGAAATTAGGATAAGTGTGGTCAAGTCCAAAGATGCCCAAGTTTTCATCAAAACACCATTGAAATATGATTTTTTCTGACATGTAAAATTATGTATTAGTTTTTAGAATACTCTCCACTTCTGTAATTCATTCAGCATAGAGATTATAGCAGTTCCTGGACAGACTGTCAGAAGATTTCCAGGGACTAGGCAAATTCTATAATGTGTCTGACTCCACAGACATTCAACCACTGCCTGACTAACTCCAGAGTAACATGAGATCCCTTATGTCTTCAGTTATTGTTTGTTATTTTGAGGAACGGTCTTCAACATAAAAAGAAGATAAAGCAACTGTATACAATTTTTGTATTGAAAATCTCTATAGGACTGGAGAAGAGACGGTATGTTTTGTACTACATTTGTTCCTGCTCATGTTTCATTGTGATAATATTAGTATTCACCACATATTTTGGACACTTGTGGCAAGGTTAGATGACTTTCTGCAGGTTAAGTCTGAGGATGAGTTTGCACAGTATTATTAATTAAGGGTGAATAATATAAATTATGCAAAGTTACATTCAAAAGTCAATTTTTTGCAAAATTAATGCTGTCAAGTCAAGGAAAAGGATAACTCCTGTATGATGACACTTCTGTGTTTCCTCAAAACTGAAAGCTCTGGAGTTCTGCTTGTTGATTGATCATACAATAGTCATGCTATCAATACGGGACAAAACCAACATAATTTAAAAGATAAATCTATAAGTGAAACCTGCAAGTATTATTTTGTTAATTAAAGCATACACAAAAACTACATGGATAAATATTTATTTTAACATATAAATATTATTAACTAGTTAACTTCCTGTGAACTCTTTGCTTATTTTTAAAGTGTATTGTAAAACTTATATTTGTTCAAGGGGCAAGCAAAATCTGTCAAAACTAAAAGTGTGATTTGACACCCCTAACCAGTTAGGGAGAAGATAGGTATATAATCCTCTTCGAGGCTCTCTTTATACTTAATCAAGTATCACCATGGTTTTTGAAATGTTTATGTTGTCTGTGCTCTGTGGCTATCCATCTTACTCCACTGACTACAAAAAAAAGCCCAGACAACTAGATTACGTCACACATCCAGTTTACAAATGTCTAGCAACCAGGACTGAGGAAGGACAGACTCACTCGAGCATGATGTGTATGAGGTGCCTTTCCTGCAGTGTGAGTGGAATTTTGGTAAAGGTCTCATCCTACAGAGGCCTTCAAAATGATGCTTGTTTTGGATTCAACAGATGCATGGATCTAACATTGGCCCTCTGCACTGTGCTGAATTTCTTTTGCAGTACTGATTTAACATTTTATTTAATTATTTCATGCTTAGCACACCAGAGCTTTCACAAGTTACATTTTCTTGTATCCCTGCAATTTCTCATGAAGGAAACCATTCAATGTCTCAATGTTTTTATACATTATAAATCAAAGACATGGGAAAAAATGGAATCCACACACCAACCAGGATGTAACAAAACTCTGTAATCTTCAAAGGCAGTGTATTTACTTACTCACTTGAAAGGTAAACTCCAAAAGGAGCAACTCCATGGAACTATGTATGCCACTGTGCTCACTGTTCAAAATCCTCTTGCCATAATTTAAAGACAAAAGGAGAAAAGCTCATCTTCTCCAAAATTACAGCAGTATAATAATGAAAGACTTTAACAGGATTAAGACAGGGGTGTCATGAAATCTGTAATTTACCTGACTTTTGAACTTCTTATTTTTGTAAAATCCTTTAGAATATGGTAAAGTTCCTGTGTAATGTCACTGCTCTCTTATAAATGTGCAGTCGTAGAACAGTGAAAGTTGATACATACCTCATGCATTTCCTCTGGGTAAAATTAAGTTTATGATGATCTTATTTCATAAATAGCCTTGAGTTGAAAATTATATGTATGCTGGGGCTGTGTGAATGCAAACATTCTGTGTCTAGAAAAACATGGATTTGAAGAAACTATAAAAAGAGACGAAGTACAACCTGTGTTTAGCATGGGGTGGCCAAGAGGCTTGTTGTGCCTCTCTACCTGCAACTTTTCTCCATTAGCAACATTGGTTGTGGTACATGCTGTGAGACATGTCATGGAAATTGACTTCACTGTAACCCTCGCTTCCCTTTCCCTTCAATTCCACAAAGCTCCTGCAGCTGCTGAAGCATTTATCCAAGCATTTTATTTATCCATTTTGAGTATTTTCTCTGAATTGCAAGTTTGAAAAAGATTCCAAATGTATCAAGTTTCTAATTCAAATTCAATTCTATCCTAATGCACAAGATATTGAACAAAACGCATACTGAGGACTGCCATTACACAACCACCCTACAGTCTGAGCAAAAGACAGGGTGGATGAGATGTAGTACAGAGGAAGAAATGACCTACATAAGTATACACAATAGGATATACAGCAGCACGCATAAATATGCAAAACTAAGATTATTCATAAGACCTTCTGATTTGTAATTCACTGTTTTATAAATCTGATTATGGTAGTTTTGGGGAGCTGAGAGGAGATCGACTTCTTTCAAATTATTTCACACACCTCTTTAGGAAGGTCTATATATTCATAAGTATTTGGCATCCACCATGAAGTATTCAATCATCCAACCAAAATGTGGCTGAAAATACCTCCTTTTCTACTCCACATATTCCCCCCAAAATTGCACATCCCTTATATTTAACCTATGTCTGTGAAGAAGAAAAGTATATAAAGTCATGTTGCCTATATGTTTGAGACTTTGTGCTCTTGGTTTTGTTGGTTAATTTCAGCCAAATTTGCCACAGAGATCCTGAAAAGTATCATGATACTGTAAAGTTTGTGAAAACAGGAATTTAGGTGGTAGAAAGACTAAAATTAGTGCTTCCACTGAGCAAAAAACTGAAGCATAAACTCAGCTATATTATTCAGCACTAGGGAACCCCTAGCAGAAAAAGATCCCAGAGTCCAACCATAGGAAGAGCTTTGGCCAGAGCTTGTACTTTTTCAGATGTGGGGTTAGTGCCACTGTGAGACATGAAGGTGGAAGAAAACAGTCTTCATAACTTGTTAGCCACAAAAAACTCCTTGGTTTTTTTTTTTTAAATAATTTTAAGCCATGTGCAATTTTTATTCTAAATGAATGATGGTCAACTTTCACCTTTGCTGCTGATTATTATGGCTCGGTTTATAATCTAAAATGACTAGCTGAAAAGCTTCAAGTTAATATAACTGTAAAGCTTTGCAGTGGGAAATGCCCAGTGTAATGAACATGTGGTGGTAAATGGTCTGATAATCTGAATACAGCTGAGAACAGTTTCAGTGTCAAGCTGCAGTGCCTTATGCTCAGTTAAGAATAGGTAGACCTTTAGTAGTTTACAGCTATGACGAACAGGCAGCCAGCACTACAGTTTATTTTCTGAAATCTTATACAAGACACAGTTGGATAAAAGTCTTAATCTGTCATGAAAAATCATTTTGAGACCAGTAAGACCAGAACCTCTGGCTATAACTGATTAAGTGAGAATTTTTCCTTTTCTGATCTGAAAGAAATACTGAATTAAGACTGCATGGAATATAGAATTTGAACTATTAGTGGCCAATATAGAAATGTTAATTTCTTTTTGGTGTCAATAATGATGGAACTAGCTCCACAGCTTTTCGGAATAACTGGCTTTTTCAAGATGTAAACATCTCTCTTTTTTTTTTTTTTTCATCAATTCCAGACATATTTAACCTATTCAGACATTTTCAAGCGTGGTTCTGAAAATATTAATTGACTTAATCTAACAACTAGTTTTCCTGTAATGGCACCAAGTGCCATTACAGAATTCAGACACAGATTAATATATAATGCCTTTTATTATAGCTCTATTTGGGGGTTTCACGTTCAAGTTTTATTGACTCTTGGAAGGTTTTAGTTGCACAGGGAATACTATTGCTAAGAATGCATAGGTAATTTGCACTGTGTGAGCTCTTTCTTTTTAAGAAATTATATTTATGATAACTGACGATGGGGCAAAAGAAACATAATTTCTCCCTGTGAAAACACACACATTCAAATGAAAAACCTGCACACCACCTCATCTCACATTGTTTCTTACTACCGCACACTACTTATTTCCAGTGTCTGGGTTATTTGGGATACAAATTTTACATCTATCTGATATCCCAGTTTAATGTAGATAGATTATTGAAAAACTTTATTCCTAAAGGTGAATATTCAGTAATATGCAGCCTTTATGATCTTATTAGTTTGCTTTTCACTTTTTCAAAAGCCGATAAGCCAATAGGCCATTTTTACTCACAAATTCACTGCCCGCAGGAGGAATTCTGTTTCATAATGCTGAAAATCCTGACCAATATTTTTACATGTCTTTCTGTTGCTTAACTTTTACAGCTTACGTTCTAACTTTAAAGGACTCAGCAATTCATTGGGACATCCACCCTTAGCCCCTAGAATTATTCTAAAAAGTAGGAAATACAGGTATCATATTTTTTCCTGTTCCCTTTGATACATTTCCTTTACTATCTGAAGCTACCTGCATGCATACAGAAGGAAAAAAAAAAAACAACCAAAACCAGCCAGCACTTTCAGAATCTACTAAGTGACGTCATCTGAAATATTACCTTGCTGATACTGCCTCTGCCAACCTTGGTGCTTGATGCTCTTTGTTGTTTCCTGGCAGCTCTTTGGCACTATTTTAAGGCAGGTCACTCATTGTCATAAACCTAATTGCTGAGCTGGGGTAAACTGCACCGTTTTCAGCAGATATTTTAGTCTGGCTTTTTAATGCAAGTATAATGGGCAAACAGTTCACTGCATCTCTAGCTCCTGGCATATGGCATCCAGAAGAACAAGTCAGCCCATCAGATTAACCATGTAATAGACCCAGAAGCAGCTTTAGAACTGTAAAACAAAATTGCTTATGGAGTCTGCCAAAGTACCAGATGCTGCTGTTGGGATAAATATTTTCCAGTGCTTAGCATCTGGGCTCTGAGGTTGCCAGCAAAACCTGAAAAAAATTTCTAGCCACTATCTACCATTTTTGTTTGTATAGGTTTCTTTCAATGTGTGATTGTTATTATTTTTATTATTATTACTGTTATTGAAGTCGCTGTTCTTTCTGAATAGTTGAAGAAATTTACTATCATCAGTTGTATTTCACAGTAAAATAGATTTACATTGAAATTCTTCTTCAGAACAACAGTTCATTTAATCTAGTATTTTATCTTTGTTAAAAATTATGCCAAGTTTATGCTAGGATGGAACCTCAATCTTTGCATATATCTTTCTAATTACGGAAACAAATAAATCCCGCTATTGCATCCACTGGGAAAAATTCTGTCCTCAGATGCAAGTTTAGCTAAAAAAAAAAAATCTACAAAAAACAACTAATTGTGCCTTTTACGGAATCTGGGGGTTAATACTGGTATTGGCACGGTTAACAGCAGCATGTTAAAAATAAAATATCCTAATAAAATCCATTACATTTGTAAAACAGATTTGGAATATTCTGATTATTCTGCTCCCTTCTGGCATTTTGCATTCATTATATCTTCATTGACTTCAGCTGAATGAAGCATAGAAGCTTACCTATTTATTAGCTTTATATTATATCTTAAAAAAAATGATGCATTAAGAAATGTCATCATTAATTTCTATCACGCAAACCAGCATCCTTATTCATCAAAATTCTGGTACATTACTGTAGCATTATAAGGCATTATGGCAGATGCCATCCAATTGCTTTGCAGCTGCATGATCGATGCTATCATTTTTGATTGATGTCTCTGGCACTGTGGCATTCAAAACAGAGCAAAATCTTACATACTTTTGAGAGACAATGAATATAAACCTAAAACGTGAGAAATTATTATGTGGAAGAGCTGGAGATCTGCAGTGAAGGTTCCTGAAGCCATTAGAATGTCCTTCAGTGAAGGAAAGAAGACAGAGAATTTTGGGATTTACAAGAGATACAAGAAATAGGTGACATTTCTGCTTCAGGATACTTTTAGGAAAAAAGCTTCTTTCTCATTCTTTGACAACACAGAACACTAGTTTTTGCAATACATAAAAGGGAGTTCTTTCCCAGAAACATCTTTTTACTGTTCTATATATATATATGGTATGCTTACATCAGGGCAGAACTGAGGGCAGCTGGCCATAAGCCAGTTCATCAGTTCAGCTAGTGAGGAGTCCTTCAGAGAATCAATAAAAATGAACACTGAACGAGCACCGTGGTCACCCCAGATCAATATGGGAGAAAGTTGGTGGGATCATGCTGGGCTCATAAATAAGAAATGCTTAAGTTATGGGCAGGGTATGAGCTACCCTGTGAGGTACTCTTCTGTAGTCACCAGGTGACCTGCCAGTGTTTCAAATAACCATTTTTTGAATCATGTAGGTAGGTTTTGGATACAGTAAGACAGTGAAAGAGGGCTAGCAGATATGTCTGGGACAGAAATGCATCTGAACAATTAGCATTAGCCTGACATATCTTAAGTAAACAAAGGTCTCTGGAAAAATACTGAATTGGAAAAACACTGCAGAAGACCGTTATTAACAATATTTGTCATGACTGTTAATTTTCTTCCTTGTTTTTGTTCTTTAGAGGAAAATAAAAGCACCATTATGAGCACTTACATTATTTTGTTTGGAGGTGGAATCATGAAGAAGGGTATTAATTTCCCTGAAACCAGAAATTCAGGGATAGAAAAGAAACAGTTGTAATGAAACAACGTAAGAATGGCAAAAAATTTGGTATATTTACCAAGAAAGAAAATAACTCAAAATATTCTGTCAAGTAAGTACTGTAAACCAGAGGGGAAAAATAGGGATGTGTTGCTGCTGTTACTGCAGAAATATACTGCAGTGTATACTTCAAAGCCTTTGGTAGCTGATGTACAAAGTCTTCACTGATTATAACAAGTTTTCAGTTCAGGCAATAGATGTAGGTGAAGGAGTAGTAGAGGTCTGAGCAACTGTGGCAGCAAATGCATCAGCAGTAGTGGCAGCTGTTGTTAGCATGGCACTTTCTCTTCTGTTTGAAGAGAGTCAACAGAGGCAGAAAGTAATTCCCCTACATGTCCTGTGAACATAAAGTTACTTCTCTTTACCACCATAAGAATCAGCTTTGAGGTGCCATCTCTTTCTTCAATAGTTGGAAGGAAATAAAATCTTACTACAAGAACACCTCAAATTACCAAATAAAATAAACAGAATTGGTGGTTCCTGATTACATGGGTGCACTACAGTGGAATAGAACTGGGAGCAACTTCCAGTAACCCTCCACTCTGCAGCTGTTTGCTAAAGTGAATGAAACTATTTGCACTGTAAAGAGAAAGTGGGTTTGTCTGATTTGTGGAAGCCGGACTTTTCTAATTGTCTTGAATATTTTTTAACTTGAGTGGTTTTTGGAGACTTCATGTGTCTTTTGGACTGCTAACTATGTATCAGGCAGTAACATTCCTTACACAGATAGCTTGTAAAAAGTAGAATGTAGCTATTCTTCTTTATCATCTTCCCTTGATTCTGGCTTTGAAAGTGATACTAGCAAATTCAGCATGAGATGTAAATTAAGAAGAAATAAAACTGTAAAATTGACATGGAGGAACAATTCAGTTCTGGACTTGTTCAAACCTCATCTTTTTTATTGGCCTACTCAAAGTGACAACTCTGCAGTGCATCTGTGGTGAAGATAATTTTCTGTAATGTGGACATGTCTTCCTCAGGCTGTATAATGAATTATTGTCTCGTTATGCTCTGCAGTGGTCAAATACTGGGAAACTGCAAAGCAATGCAACTGCAATGAAATTGCATTACAATATAATAATGCACCCATTGAAGAAGCTTGCTCCTGGCACCTTAAGCAATGTAAGATTTTGATCTTTACTCCCCATATTCAAAGAGGGAAAAGACACACATTCAGGTTGGTCACTGGCAACAAAAAATTCCAGGTAGATCACAGATTTTGCACTTCAAAGAAATGAGAAGCTGGTAAATACACTCTTACTGAATTAGACTTGCCACTATGAATAATCACAGTGATTCAGTCTTTCTTAATTGACTGAATTTAACATACTCCACAGTAGGTTTAGTTAACTAATGTTCTTTGTGATGAATAGTATACACAACTTTAATCCTGACAACACCATAGTATCCCAGCTGCCCATCCTCAAAACTACTCAGGAAGCATTCTGGATCTGCTAGAAAAGGTATATTTTGCTGCAGATAAGCTCTGAATAAATAACATGGCCAATGCTTCTAATTCCTTAAAATCAACGTAAAAACCTTGCAAGCTATTTCATGCCAGCTTTGACAGGTGGTGAGAATGTTTTAGAAGGCACAGGATATATTGTGGTGATAGCAACAAATGGTGACAGATTTAAGGTGTGCTAGAGAAGGGAGCTGAACAAGCTTGGGTAAGTGAAATTGAAATGTTTCACAACACACCAGGTTTTTTTTAACTGACTGTAGAACTATGTCTTGGATTACTTTTAAATTCTCTCAGGTTTTAAGGATGAGAAACGCATATGATGATAGCAGGAAAATGAACTGTAATCATTCAGGGTTATGGAAGATTGAAGGAATGAGAGATTGCCTTACAGAAATGAAGATGTTTCAGTCCATGAGTTTGTTAGGTTTAACACATTTTTGTTTCTTGGTTTGATTTTATAGCTTCATAATTTCTACTAATTACTGGTTCTTTCACAGTCTGCATTTTTATCTTAACAATGTCAACACATGGATCAGAAGATTTCTATGTGTTTTGTTCTGTTTAGAAACATTTCCGAAACAAGACATTTCTTTCTTTTCTCCAGTGATACAGTAAATTGTATGTCTTTGTATCAAATTATAATACAAACAACTTCTGGGAAAATGTGTGTTAATGCAAACAAGAAAATGTAACACCGCATTGCTATTCTTCACGTCAACAGAAAGAATAATTACACAGTATCAATATTCATGAGGGCGAAGAAAAGAATCTCACAAAGAGCAACACACTGCCAGGCCTGAGGACTCCTCTTACTTACTCCCTTCTGGTTGAGTTTTGTTGGCCTTTCCCTGTGCAAAACTTTGGAAGAAGAAGAGAGCATGGCTGTTGGAGCTGCATTAAGTACAGGATGAAATAAGAGCGGACTCTTTTCCAAACAGATGTGCTGGTTTCCAAGAAGGGTTTAACCAGTTGTACTCCAACAAGTAATACAGTTCTAACATCAATCTAGAATTACAGGGAGAATGAGGAACAGAATGAGGAACAGAATGAGGAACAGAATGAGGAACTTCATGGCATCTTTCTTGTCCCTCCCAGATTCCCCAGGGATACAAAAAGAAGAGAGGGCACAGCTAGGCTAAATATCATTGCAGATTTCTTTTGCTGCTAGATTCTATATTAAAAGACTTTTTTTCTGGCTGAAATTCTTCATGTAGGACAACTAAGAATGTGGAAAGCATGGGAAAGTGAGCAAAAGATTAATTATCAGTGGGAGGTACTAGCAGGCAAATAGAAGGAGGAGAAAGGGATGAAGTCTGCCAAAAAGATGGCATAAATGAGAGAGAAAAGTTGAAAAGCAGAGTAGGTCTATTACACAGAAAAAAAAAAAAAAAGGACAGTATAAGAAATGACACAGTTATGAGAAAGAAGCACTAAAGAGTACAAAAAATGGAAATAAGTCTTTTGGGGGACAAAAAATTAGCTAAGAAAAAAAATAAGAAAGACCAAGAAAAATATTGGAAAAACAGGGATGGGAAAAAGATCACTGAAACAAATGGAAACAAACCCAAGCAGATTAATTAAAACAACTATATCATTGTCATCATATAGTGACAAAGGTGCACCAGAAATGGCTACATCCCAAATATGAAAGGCTGGTACTTCTGCTGCTCTGAAACATGCAAATCATTTAATTCAAAATATATTTGTATATCAACTCTGTATCATAGAAAGATAGAGGCAAAACCCCCACCCTTAGCATTGCACAGAAAAACACAACCTATCAAGTTTTGGGCTTCATGTTGTAGTTTTTATTGGAGATGAACAATAAAACCTTTAGGATGTTAAGTAGTGAATTTTCTTCATGTGTTACAAACACTGGGTTGGCTCCTGTGGTGGAAGCATATGTCTGGGCTTAAAACTGCTGTTGTGAAATTGCATCCCCTAACATTTTCTAATTAAGAACTGCTTTTAATAACTGCTCTACACTTTTCCACCTACATTTCTAAAACAAAAAAATAATATTTTCACATGAACTAGTTAGAGGAAAAGTTTAGGACTGGCAGTACTGTTTGCTAAAGGCCTATTTAATGGTAGGGAAAAAAAGACACCCCTGGCTTTGCACAACTTACTCTCTGTCTGTGCGCCAAAGCCCTCTTTTGGCTAGACTGCAATGTTGAGCTCATTTCACACTGATTATAACCTTGGTGGCAGAATCTGCAGAGATTTTCTTCATTCATTGTGTTGCAAGAGAAAAATCACACTTTAATTTTGGAAAATTTTTCCCTGTCTCTTAAGTCTTAAAGACTTAAAATGCTCCGTGTAGCTTTAACTCAAAAAACTTTTTTTTTTTTTCGAAAATTATTTTTTACGTGTTTACAATGTAAACATTTGTAGATTCTTAATATGATGTACATCTTAGTGTTTTAGTATACACATGCACATTTCACATCAGAAGTAATCAAAATAATAACCAACAACTCAGCAGGAATTTTGCATTCCTCATTATCATTGCAATTCAGGAGTGAATAGAGGGAATGTGTGAAATTAATAGAATAAGATAAGGACAAGAACCTTCAGTCAGTACAACTCAGTATACAGCCTAGACATAAAGGACTAGGGGTAAGATTTCACTTTTAAAGTTTTTCATATGAAAGTAGAAAGAAATCTGTTCCAAGCATGAAAAGTGATGAAATCTATTTTGTGTTTGATGTTATTAACCACATGGACAATATATTGCATATAATTGCATATAATTGTCTACCATCCAAAACAAACTGCTGAATTATATATTTGTTTGTTTTATATATACACATTATTTATTCTTTATGATCGCAGAATCACAGAATCATTAAGGTTGGAAAAGACCTGTAAGATCATCAAGTCCAACCATCAACCCAACAACATCATGCCCACGAAACCATGTCCCACAATGCGACATCCACACATTCCTTGAACACCTCCAGGGATGGTGACTCCACGACCTTCCTGGGCAGCTTATTCCAGAGCCTCACCACTCTCTCAGGAAAGAAATTTTTCCTAATACCCAATCTGAACCGCCCCTGGTGCAACTTGAGGTCATTTCCTCTTGTCCTGTCACTCATCACTTGGGAGAAGAGACCAACACCCACCTCTCTGCAACCCGCTTTCAGGTAATTGTAGAGAGCGATAAGGTCTCCCCTGAGCCTCCTCTTCTCCAGGCTAAACAACCCCAGTTCCCTCAGCCGCTCCTCATCAGACTTGTGCTCCAGACCCCTCACCAGCTTCGTTGCCCTTCTCTGGACACACTCCAGCACCTCAATGTCCTTCTTGTAGTGAGGGGCCCAAAACTGAACACAGTATTCGAGGTGCGGCCTCACCAGAGTCGAGTACAGGGGCATGATCACCTCCCTACACCTGTTGGCCACACTGTTTCTGATAGAGGCCAGGATGCCATTGGCCTTCTTGGCCACCTGGGCACACTGCTGGCTCATCTTCAGCCGGCTGTCAATCAACAGCCCCAGGCCCTTTTCTGCTGGGGAGCTTTCCAGCCACTCTTCCCCAAGCCTGTAGCATTGCCTGGGGTTGTTGTGACCCAAGTGCAGAACCTGGCACTTGGCTTTGTTGAACCTCATGTTAATACATATTTATTTATTTATACTATTAAGCTTATCTTTGCAGAAAAAAAAAAATATATGCGCATATAATGATATTATGCCTACATACCATATCTCTCTACATAATGCTATTCCAGTTTATTTTTTTAAGTACTGAAGAGTCTACCCTGGACTGCACAACCAGATCAAGGTAACAAGGTAGGCCTCATCAACAGGTATATTTTACCTGGCTTCTGTTTTTTTCAGAAGCAGATTTACTTACTTCAGTAAAAAAACTGGATCCAAACTGACTGCTTATTTGGAATGGACAAAACTGGTGGAAAGAGTAAAGCCTTTGAAGGAAAACAGTAAACGCTGTGGTCTACTGACTGGGTGAATTATACCGGAGCAGTTTACTGTGACATGTCAAAGATTCATATAGCTGTGGAACTTCATTTTCATGTTTATATACATAGGAGAGATGGTCTGGAATTAAAATACTCTATGTGCCGTCCTCTAGCCACTGGTAGCACCAGAGAAAATGGAGTATACACCAAAGTGTCATTTTTAGTCATAAAGTCAGCTGCCTATACTTCCTAAACAGAGTTTTAGAGATCAAGACCAATAATTATATTTGATAGGAATTTTTAGTATTCTCCTTTTTTCTCATTGAAATTAATGGCAAAATTCTAACATATTTCCTTTCTTGCCTGCTTGTCCGTTTTCTTGATTTGAATAGCATCCTGTCTTAATGCAGAAGTACTTCCATTTGATTAATGTCTCTCTCATGAGGTAGTTTCCCTTAAGCTGCCTTGTATGTTGAACAGTTTCTGATAGATGGGAATAAAAATTTTGCACTTAAATTTTGCACTGGAACAAAGCAAAATGAAATGGTTTTCAAAAATGAAGCATTCAAAACATGGTGTTTCAATGTGATCAAGTCATTTTATTTTTGTGAGATATTTCACTCCTGTAAGATGTAAGATGCATCCTTCTTCCAGTATTGTGGTATGACTGACAATAGAAAATGTGTCTTAAATTCAAACATGACCACATTCCCTTAATAATAATCTAAATCCATATTACAGTTATAGACTTGCATGGGCTTCAAATTAAGAGACACACACTGTCTCTTGCAGTAGAAGAATTATATGGTATCAAACAACAGACATAAATGCTAGAAGGTACTGCCTCATGCAGTGGGTGATGCAGATGAGGAACTCCCTGCCAGAGAAGATTGTGGAGGCTAAAAGTTTAAATTAATTTAAGGGGAGACTGGAGAGATCTATGGAAGACACATCCACTCAGTGTTGCCATATAGATAAAAGCTACATTTGGCTCAGGAGTACCAGGAGAATGTAATGCATATGCTTGTCCTGTTTTTTACCTTTACTCAGGTATTCTCTTGAGAGGAATGTTAAAGCCAGGCTCCTGGTCTGACAAATTATAGTCACATTTATACTCTCACTGCTGGAGAGAACAGAAATTGCACAGTATCTCACAAATCTCCATGACATCAGCGGGTGGCACAGACTTAAGCAAAATCCCCTTGTTTTTGTGCTCTTGGTAGGGTGGTAAGAGTCAAATAAGAGTGCTGAGAAGTTCATTGTGGTTCCTGGCAATGTGACTTTATGTCCATCTAAGTCCGTGTTCCAGGATACAATGAGTTCTCTTATACACCAATGAAAAACTTAATATGAAATTAATCTTCACCTTAATATGTAAAAAGTTTGGTTGCAGAGTGAACTTATGGGTACATATTATTCTGACTGACGTTCTGCATATGTATTTTTGAAGCTTTTAGTGGCTATTTACAAAATGTCTTTGGCTAAATTGATATAATATAGCTGATCAAACAAAAATTAAGGTTTTTAACAAAATGTCCTTTCTCAATTTCTAAATTTAAATTTACAGTTTAAATCTGTATGACTAATTGTAGTGTGGGCTAACTAGCATGATACTTTGCAACATGGAAATCTTTATGCATGGCAGTAGTTTCAGTTTCAGCAACTTTCTGGAGTGCAAGAATGCATCCTAGAACAGCATGATGGAAATTACTACTTTCTACCTTATTACCTAAGACTCCATACACATACTATACAATGGGGTGACTCAGTATTTCTCAGACAATAATCAGTTTTCATTGCCAGCTTCTTAGCATGAAGAACAGGTTAGACACAATGATGTTAAATCTTCATTCAGTCAAAAAGCTGGGCTATAAAGATATTAAATGCAGTATACTGTCAGGGAATATTAAATTTTCACAAGGGAAATTCTACTAGTGAAACCTGATTTAGTAAAAGATGTCCCTGCCCATGACAGAGGAGTTGGACTAGATGATCTTTAAAGGTCCCTTCCAAACCAGACCGTTCTATGATTCTACTACAATTTGAGAGTTTTTTTAAAGATGCATCCCTACATTCATTAGGAGGGTATTCACTACACATAATTTAGCTGTCTACATGTTACAGATGTTTGGCCAGCTAGTTATCCAAGCTTATTTATAGTAAGAGTAATGAGATCATTTGAAAAGGTAGTACATTTCACCTACCCTAAGTTGCGTATTTTATGAGGAAGTGAATTGGAAAAGTCTTGTCCACTGACAATTAAGAAGCCTAGAGCTTACAATGAAAAGTTCAAGACCAGTGACATAAATGAGTGAAACAGAGCAGAAAGGGAGACCACAAGGTAACAGTGCGATCTTTGTTATCAGCTTGATAAGGAGTGGTCACATTACAGTGGTTGCTTTGTCTATTGTTCTTTGTGACAGCAAACCAAAAGTGTAAATACGACTATCTCTGTTCATACATAAACGGTAACAGAAGAAAAAAGACAAAGGAAAGCATAACTATGTCAGTAGTCATGGAGTTCGTCGTTCGGGACTACATATGGGACGTAGCTGCAGGAAAACCTCTCTAGGATAGAAAGAAGATGGAAATGGCAGAGATCTTTCATGAAAGGCCCAATAGATGAAAACAGGACAGAGGATGGCTCTTTTGGGGTTGAAGGGTCAGCAGGTAAAAAGTAAGGAGCAAAAGCTAGACTTCAGAATGTAAAAGGTGCAAGTGGAGAATGTAAAAGGTACAGCTATGGGAAAAATTGGAGAGTGGCTTGAAAAAAGGCTTAGTGTTCAGAGAAACAATGGGTAAATGTAACTACGATTAATACTTGGAGAGGCAGAAAGAGTTAGGATTAAAAGAATTGGGCTTCATATCAACTGGAAAATTGTCAACATGATTAAGAAACAGATATGAAGTTTACATTAGGCATATATCAACATTCATACAACTACACATGTATTTGTAGTCAGAAAAGAGAAATATAGATATCTACAAAATAAATACTATAATTCCTAAATTGTACTGCAGTGTTTCCTCCATGGGATGAAAGGTTTTTCCTTGTCTATTAAGCTGAATCATGGAGCAAACATTTTGGTTTTACCTAGTGTTCTCAGGCAATAGTAGCATTTGGTAGGAAAATAATTCTATGTTTTCTGTAGTATTCTCTTGTTATTTATGATTGTTTTCCAGACATTATTTATTGTAATGCCAGCTGAACTCTTTGTGGGCGGTCACTCTGAGATTGTGTTATTGCTGTCTTCGTGAAAGCATTTTTATATCCTGTTATTACTGTTACTATGCCATTATTACACATGCACAGACATTTTCTTTAGATTTTAGATTTTGTGTAGATTGATTGTCTGCTCATTAGGTGATAGATAGACTCCTAGGTTAGAGTGAAAAAGTTACGATTATTTCTTAAGGCAAAAACCTCTGAACTCTGATATTGAAGATTAGAAAAAAAATAGTAATGGTGGCCAAGCCCATAAACTCTGAACTAAGGAAGATTTAAAATCCAGTTGATAAGGACTCATTTAAGGCTGTTACAGTCTATCACTACTTTCTGAAGTGACCTATTATTGAGTGACATGATAGATGATTTCAAGGGGTCTTATGTGTTAACTTTGTAATTCTGGTTATCCCACTGAAGGAGTTGAATGTCTCAGTTTAACTGTCAGTTCCATGGTAAAAATCCCTTATTTTCACTGTTCTTCGGGTGCACAAAAGGCAAACTGTGTAAACAATCGTACTTCACCTGTACTATATATGTCACATCAATTTAGTTGGGTCATTTTTCATGTTTTTTTTCAGAGGTTACCCTTGTTAACAACAATCTCACTAACTCTTGAAAATCCAATTCTTACACAACAAATAGCATTTTACTTTAGATCTCATGTACAGATGCTTTAATTTTTTCTTTGTATTTCTTAGACTAAATGAGTCATCAAAATATTTGCAGAAATGCATTACTGGGTTTTGTAGCTTAGTCTGGAGATAGATTGTGTGAACAGTGAAGCAGCAGTGTGAAGGTGCCAGGACCAGGGAAGGCTTTAGCCAGTCCTACAGTGTACTCTGCTTTGAGCACAATAGATTTCAGAAGTGGTTTTTTTATTGACGGGTAAGCTATAACTGGAGGTCACTCACAGAGAGAGACCACAACACAGTATATAGTAAGGGCAGAATAGAAATATTGTATTTTCTTACTGAAGAAGTTGCATCTACTTTGCAGTGAAAGGCTGTGTGATCTGAATAGCAATGTCTGGCCATTAAAAGTGCTGTATATGGAACCAGATTATAGCAACAGAATTCAGGTATCCTTGAGGATGGAGATGGAAACTCGCTCTGGTAACTAGGATACACATCCTGGTCAAGACAATGCTACTGTACAAGGACCTTTCCAGTATACAATAACTTATTTAATGTGTGTAATGGTGTGTAGTGATACATGATTTGTTTTAGAGAAGTATTTTGGAATTTAATCAAGACTTGTATCCTAAACTAACCTTAGGTGATTTTAAGACTAAAAAATACACCCCTAGGAGGAGATTTTAAATGCAAATGTAGGTCCACCTTAGTTTAATGAGTTACATTAAAATTAAGACATGCACAGATGAACTTTAGCATGAGTGACCAATCAGATATTGTAATGTGATTCTGTCTTTGCTGTTGTTTTGTATAAAAGACCCTGTGTGCTGCTGAGAGGTGTGCTGGCTGATGTTAAATACCTGGCACCCCACTCTGCAGACTGGCAATAAAGACAAATATCTCAACTCAGTATGTTGATTGGCATTTTGCACACCGGGTAAAGAATCCTGATTTAGGGACAACAAAAGGATGTCATTTTCAACACCTAGAGACTATAGGGACAGTATGACTCAGCTTAGTATTAATTTTTGCACTTCTCCCCTTGAATTTTTTTTTTTTAATTAAAAAACAAAAGGCAGATAAGAAGTCTTGAACAAAAGGTATAAGGTTGGGAAAGAGTTTGTATACAGAAATACTAGATGTATTGTGTCTCTGTGCAGGTTTCACGGTCTTTTGAGATCACCATAGATTCAATCTTTGCACCTCTGATCAAGTCACAAAGGAGAATTTGGACATGTCATGAGTATTTTCTTTTTCTTTGATTTCCTTTCAGAACCAGTGGTTTTAAGTACAGCTGCAAAACTATAACTGTGAATGAATAAATTCTAGCGAGGAGCTGCGTGTGAGTTCCAATACTTAATCCAGCTGTGGGCAGTAGTGATTTCTACTGCCAAAAAGGAGGAATGATTTTATGAGAATTCATTCAGCTTTCGTCTTGAACTTTGCATCTTTTTTTCAGACAAAAGGCACTGAAGACCTCTCCATCTCTTTTTAGTTCATTTCCATCATGTAAGTAGTGCGAGTTTGGATACAGAAAATGATGATTTGCAAAGTGTCACTAGCATTCTGGGTAGGAAGTGTGTACCAGTTAAGCTCAACTATAGGCAGTGAAAAGAAATCAGTTTCTCCTAAGATTTAGACCAAAGAGTTCACATAAAGTGTATTCCTTCAGTTTTAAGGTAAAGATATCACTGCTGTTTTCTGATAAATTGAAAGGGGATTGAAGCATGCAGGAAGAAAAGAAGAATGAACACAGCAACACCATATGGTCTAAAAGCCCATCTACATCTCTTTTTCTAGTACAGGTTTTCTTTCTACAGCAGAAGCTGCAATTATATTGGTCACAATCTGCTCCATATTGAGTAAATGAAATATTTCTCTTAATCTGAGATGCCACTTTACACTCATGTAACTGTTTACAAAGACCAAAGGGAACTGAAGGCTCTTGCACACAGAACAGTCATTAGTTAAAAAAAAAAAAAAAAAAAAACAAAAACCCAAAAAAAACCCCCCACAAGAACAGAGGAGGAAAACATATAAAACCCACAAAAAACCCCAACAGTCCACACCAATGCATACCCATAATAGATGGGTGAGTACATCCATTGTGAATCAAATTGAAACTGATACAGACTACAGGCATACTATAAAGCTGTAAACACAAAAAAACATTGATAAATAGCCACAATTTAAGAGGAGTCTATTGGAATGACGTAACATTTAGTCTTCTCTCCAACATTTTGATTTATGATCTCAATGAGAGAGTAAACGACATCTTAATGACAATCACAAATTATGTTAGATTAGAGGGACTTACTAGTATCCATTGGAAACCTAATGCTACAGAATGATTAGAAACGTGCAGTGAAAGATATTTAGCTCAGAAAAAAAGTTTTTTAAGACTCTGGGGAAAATTAATCTAAAAGTACTCATAGGAAGGGGAAGCAGTCATTTTGAAGGCACATAACGGTAATACTGGAAAACAGGTATGTACTGGAACTAGATATGAGTCTGTAAAGGCTTATTGCAGAGAGAAAGATAATCGAAGATTTGGGCCAGTTAAGCAAGGTTGTCACTTTATTTAGTAGAAAGGAGAAACATTTTTCTCTATTTGCCATGTGTATTGTCAACTAAAATTTAAGGAAGTTGCCTTTATGGACCCTGGGTCACTTTCTCAAGGATTGCTCAGTGGGGTTGTTCTCTTTCTGAACTGGAGTTCGTCCTGCACAAATTTTTATTTTATTCAAAAATCTTTACATCAGACCTCATCACGTCCTATGTGATTACTGTGAATACCCCTTCTTTGATACTCCCACATGTAAACTTTCCTTCAATGTGTAAGAAAAACGAGGTTCCATTTCCTGAACCTGTCACCCTTTCCAGTTCCTTCTGTATTTTTATCACCTTAAAATCAGTAGTCTCATCCTTGCCTCCCAAGCCAGTGCCAACTCTGTCTTATTAATCTGCTGATGTGTCTTAACACCTGATCCATGCTACAAAAGCCAAGGTCAGTATTACTGGCCATGGTCACCAGTTCTACAGACATTCCTAAGCACATGGCAATTCTTTTCTGACCTACCATAGGGCTCTTCTTGCCCAGCTGTTTAATTTCCACTTCATTCATGAAACTGCGGAGTTAATGTGTCAAGAGGTGAAGCTGGGAGTTATTTGTCAGTTTATATTACATGACTTTAGCACATAAATTGTATAGTAAATGGTCTTTCAGTCTGTAACTTCTTTTGTATGTCACTTATATTTTTAGTTTATAATATCTTTAAAGCAATAACCGTGCCATTTGGCTTTTTAGCTTGTGTTTCACTGTGCATAATGTAAAAATAAGAATGAAAATATATAACAATAATGAAGTATGGAAGGAAAATTGAAGAAATTATTCTGCGAGATTGTAAGCACAATAAGAGATGAAAACTGGATGTATACACTTGGAGCACTTATTACCAGTATGGACAAGAGTAGTTACTGTCTGCAGTTGGAATGGAACCTTGGCTGGTACTTTTAATACCTTCTGCTACGATAAAATGTCAGACTTCAAGACTACCTCCATAGTGTCTGTGAGTAATAACCAATAAAGAAACATGATGGCAGCCCACAACTCCTGGAGGGGTTTAACTGCTGGGTAAGAGAAGAAATATTTACATTATTTTAGGGTGCATCACTCTTGAGTAATGGGATGAGATTAAGAAAAGCAAAACTCAAGCTGAATTTCATGTAAAAGCTTCTTGACAGTGAGATCTATTAGGCCATGGAATAACTTCCCTCAGGATATTTAAAATGAGACTAAGCTATACATCTATTGGGACAGTGCATTGGTAACTATACAGTAGGAAACAATTTCACCTTGGAAAAGTGAAGGACTATATGGTCTGATAAATTTTTGTGTTGTATGAATCTGTGAGTTTGAACAAAACTGGCAAAAGGAAGTACGTGCTTAAATATCAAGCAGACCAGCAGTAGGAAAAGCTAATTGGGGCATAGCTTTAGTAATTTTATAGCTCATTGCCTTGCACGAAGACTGTCAGTTTATACTAAACATGAAATTAAGTGGCTCAGTAGTAACCAGCCCACTCCCTTCCAATCTGGAATGCTGTTAACCATCACCCAAGCATAAAATGACCCTTTAGACCCAAGCATTTCTTCCTTCACAACCCTCTCTTCCCCCCATCATCATTTCGAAAGTACAGAATCTGGAATGGAATTTAGCATATATTTTGCTGATGATAAGTGATGAAGTAGAGAGAACAGGAATAAGAGGGAAGGCCTTCTACAACCACAAATATGTGGACATTTTTATAGGGTCACTTTTCAGCTTATAACTACTTTGAAGCCTGCAGGAATATGACATGTAAATGGCAGAATTGCGTACTGACTATGTTTGGGATGCAAGAAACTATACAAATTTAAATTGTTATCATCTGGCTGGCCAGCTTTCATTTCATGGCTTGACTGTTGGACTTATGGGAATTATTTTCTGTTCTCAGAGTTGCAGGATGGACAAAGTTATCAACCTCACATGTACAAATGAAAAGAATCAAGAATAAGAAAACAGTGCTGGCACTCATGACGCTTTAGAGCAGGCTGGTGTTGTCCAGATTTCTTTACATAAGCTAGTCATTGTAAGGAATTTTCTAATATAATTTAAAATGATCCTGAAATTATGTTTCAAATATTATAAATATCCTTGATGAGTCATTTATTTTACATTTTATTGGTAGGAAAAACTGAAAAAGCATGCAGAAAGAGCTCATTCAAACCTGCAACTGCAAATGAAAGTGTGCTATAGTGTCACTTGTTGCATCATACTTCATTGTTCGACCTGTTAAGTTGTAAAATTGTAAGGTGCTGCTAAAGTAATTCAATTAAACAAAGTGTAAGTAATAGTGATGAAAATCCCTTTCATTTTTATTGACTCATAAACATTAGAGTGGAAATGCATAAACTGCTTCTCAGAAATTGTGTAGATGTTGGTGTCATAATTCTAAATAACAAATAAGGAAATATGAATCATATATTAGCAGATTGACTTAAAGTCACTTGACTGAATTTTTAGGTTATAAACCAGATTCAATTAATACTTCCTATATTCTCAGCCATTATTTCCTTCTCTCCCTGTATTTGAAACAAATATTTATACTGTTTCTTAGGATCTCATACCCTATGTCAGGTATGAAAGGAAGTCTGGGGAAGAGTTAGGAAAATCGAAGTAGATATTATGAAAATGTCTCCTTTTTCTCTCCCTCAAAATAGAAAGGTGACCTACATATCTCTTCTGTTTCCACAGCATTTGTAGACCTGTATAATCTTTTTCTGTATTATAATAAAGCAATTGTACAAATGCTTAAGACGTATACAACTGAGTATTGAGTATTGAGGCTTATTTTCTTAGCCTCCTTTTTGAAATACGTTTTACATTTTTTCCATCTTGCTGCTTCTGCTTTCTTTGCTTTTAGGAAAGTTACTTTTGTTCCTTGGTTTGTTTCCATGGTCTTACTCTTTCATCCTCTGTAACTGTCACTGTGTTACTGTGGATTAAAAAGCTTTAATGGTGTTAATGTGCTCACAACTCTCCTTGCTTTGGTATAGTCCCTACCTACTTTCCTCTGTCCCTTTTATCCTTTCACCAGGGATCTCAGTCATTACCAACTATGTAGCTGTGCAGGTTTTGTTATGTTCTTCTCTTTACCTGTAGTCCTTGTTTTTTTGTTTTTGTTTTTTGTTTTTATTTTGTTGTATTCCAGTTTGATGTATAGAACATCAAAAAAAGTAAAACTTCAGCAACAAACCCAAAAAACCTAAATACCCTTAGAGCAGAAACTGGATCCTGGAGCTTTTACCTCCCTTTAAGGTCTTGGATGCAGTAGGCAGTCCCTTGTTTCTGAGTCCATTAGTTTTGTTTTTGTAGTGCAGAATGACTGCAAATTATATTCCCTTCCTTCATTTTATCTGTTAGATGGTGCTTTTTCTTAGGCTGTGAGTTGAACCCCTCAAGAGTTAGGTTTCCTACCACACCTACCCCTAGGTTTCCAACTATGTAGACGAGCTTTCTCACATTGTGACATAGGTGGAAGTACTTGTGGAATGCAACCTTTTAAGAGGCTCTGTTTCAAGACGAGATGATGTCACTCAGAAGAGGACTCAGAGTTTGGAACCTTGAGCGACCTGACATGCTGCTGTAGTTCAAACATGCTCCAGACAAAACAATGTATCCTTCCAGGTCTCCCTGGCCTAGGCTTAAGTGCCCACATGTCATGTTTCAAGAAATCCGTCCCTGTGCCCAGACATATGTATAGAAAGGAACTCCAGTAAACCTTAAATAGTGTGTTATACTTAGACATAAGAGTTGGAAAGAAACATCACACAAGGTGATATAGTAAATATAGTCCTGTGCCTAGCATATTCTCAGCAGAAATGTGGAATTAATTTTCTGAAGGATTTAAATGTTTCCATTGACTGGATAGGCCATCGAAGAATGCTAATCAGTCTACTGGGAGCAGCTCCCTACAGAGACTAGGAAAACTGGGGCTGGCCACGTAAAGCAGGCAGTATGAGTCTAATCCCAAATTCTAAAATCTAGACCAAAAGTGATCTTTTGATAATGCTACTGTCAATGGTTGAATTTGAGAAAATCTCAGTAGCCTGTTTTGCCATTTGTTCAGGACTTGAGGGTATAATCAATATTTTCAGATCAACTGAAATGTTGAACAAAGCAAGCAGGAAGTCAACATTCCAGTAGTATTCTGGTAATGTTTTTACATTTGTTATTCTGTCCTTTAAAAACTTGTTTCACGTTTCATATTTTAAAGTCAGGCAATAGTCCCCCAGTGTTAAATCCACAACAGGGTAATAATGCTTTAGGATCAAGGCACTAATCAGTCATTTCAGGTAATGTTTCTTCCAAATTGCTTAAGCTTAAATATAACACATTTTCAGAGAATTTATTGAAGCTTGATTTTGTACTTTTGCCCCTCAAATCAGACAATACATTCACTGAATTCCTAAATATACGGTGCGGAGACCTGAAAGCTTAAAATGATCTCACTACTAATATAAATCTTATAAAATAGGAATAGCTGTGCATCATCATTTGTTCAATACTTGAGGCTATAATCAAGCTTTTCAGATCAATTAAAACACCAAACAATGCAA
Source organism: Gavia stellata (assembly GCF_030936135.1). Lineage (NCBI taxonomy): Eukaryota > Metazoa > Chordata > Aves > Gaviiformes > Gaviidae > Gavia > Gavia stellata. Next base: position 62,345,841 of record NC_082637.1, read on the forward strand.
GCAGGGAGTCAACATTCAAGTAGCATTCCTACAATTTATTTGCATTTGCTATCCTCCCCTGTCTAAAATGACTCAGTGGTTCATGATTTAAAGCCAGACAGACAATTTGCAGTAGAGTTTGTATCTACATACATATATTTGCAAAACTCTATCATCCTTAGATTTGCTTTTTATAGTCTATTCCTCAAATCTCCCAGGTTTACCTGCTCAATAAATCTCTGAAGAATTTTCCCTCTCTTCCCATTTCTATATATACTCTACCACAATTATTGATGGCGGTATGCTGATATATATCCTAGGGAGCTGGATTTATATGATTTGATTATGGTCTGCATACTAATATATGTATGGATCATTTTATTACTTCTCTATGAAAGACAATATGTATTAAATAAATAAATATACAGAAAGTTAGATGGAAAATGAAATGTTGCATTTCAATTCTAAAAAGAAAGCAAAAATCTGTTTCTGGTTTGTTTCCTTCACTTACATTATATGCAACCAACTATTCTTCCCTACTAATCTCTGCTTTGAATTCAAGTTTCCTTGGGCTTTAAATATCTGGACTGTTTATCCTTCATTATTTTGTACCTGTTAAAAATTTCTGTTTTCCTATCAGAATACTGTTGTTAATCATATTGGAGAGAACAATTCGGGCAAAGCCTGGAAATGTGATCATACCCTCTCTTTCTTTGTTACAGAAGCAGAAAATAATCTTAAGCATTATTCACGGCTTTTAAATGATACCATCAAGTGACTGATACATTCACTTCAATATCTTGGCAAAATTGGAGATTAGATTTAGACATTTCAAAAACCATTAAGACTACAATCTCGAATGTAAACTGCAGCCCATGTTTGATTTAAATATGTTATCAATGTTGATTTTCTTTAGTCTTCTCATTTGCTAAAAGTAACATCACTACGTCTCTTCCCTGTTTGCAGCCTCAGCCTATTTTTGCCCACAGTTTTTTCTTCTAGCCTTCAGACTCTTTAAGGTTGTCTGTTAGAATACATAGTTTTGTCTTGTAGAGCAAAATTATTACATTCAGATGTTGAAGTGCTATACAAAACTACAACATGTAAACAAAAACATTTTGTAGTGCTCCATCATTGGTTCAGTAGATTTACAGGCAAGATCTCAGCACTTTTAATAAAAAACAAACCAGATAATCATCTTGCTTGGGAGACATAATTATTTTTATTCTCCTAATATTACTTTGTGGGGAAAAAATGCTTCTTTTTATTAGGCAGTGTCTCTCAGCATACATTCAACTATGCTGCATATTGAGAAAGGATGAAATAATAAAACCACTGTTCCTCATGACGTTCATGGCTTTGCAACTGACAAGTATGCTGTGCTTCTACTTTCTTCCTGGGATTGGAATCAGAATTGGAAAAGAGATTAACAAGGGGGAAAAGGGTGGAGAGAGAGAACAGGAATTATATGTGCCTAGTTCTCAACTGTGTGAAGTCTGATAAGATTTGGTTTCTTGAATATTGTGCTACTGAATGAAGACATAAATATAACAACTTTTGATTTTGAATCAGCATACTGCATTGTATACTTACAGACAGAAAATGGACCTTTTTCTGCCTTTAAAATTTCTTCCATGACTGAATATCTCTATAGTTTGGACACCTCTCAGGACTTGAGTAGTACCATATACGACACAAATTGCCTTACACTTTTCCTCTTTAAAACAAAAGCAGGGCTACTTGCTAATGACAAAACAGAAGGAGGAAGCTGCAGCAGCTGTTTGGAGATGAAATTCCAGACACAGCTGCATGGGGATGGGAAAATTCATAGAAGTTCACATATATACATATTATAAAACAATAGAGATGTGGTCATGCGAGACGAGGTCAGGGTTTGAAAAGTCCAGTAATTACTCTTCAAAACTCATATGAAAGAGGCAGAAAATAAAATCACTTCCTACTCCAATATAAAAATATGGAAGGAGGAATATTAACTTTGCTAAGCTGGATAGGACTGTTTAGGTAGAGAAATACTTGTTTTAAGTCTGGACTAGATAGAATTAGAAAACAGACAATCAAATAGATAGCTGTAGATAAAACTGCCTGAAACCTATGCTTAAGACAGCTTGCATACAACTTTGTGAGTAGATAGTGGACTGGTTTGTATGTCTGGATTTTTTTTTTTTTTGCATGATACAATTATTGCCTCTTGCATGTGCCTAACAAAAAGAGTATGAGTATGTAAAGCTTTGTGAAGGACAAAATTATTTTATTTTTTTCAAAAGATGAAAATGAAATGTTTATGACAGTTGCTGGATAGATAGAAGAGACTGAGGATATTGATTTGTTGGTGGAACAGTGGAGGACACGGAATTACTCTGGCAACAAGTATAAAACAAGCCTTGGAGGAACTAACTTTTGGATCACTTCCAAGTCCACCCAATCTTTAATACTTCTAATGAGGCCAACACGAAAGTTGTCTGCTCTATTGTGCTTGTGAAGTCACCATTAAAAGTGAGAGTGACATTATCAGCTCAATTCACAGACTGTCACACAATTTCAGGTGAAAACTGCTTTCGTTTGGTTCTATAAGTTTAAAAGCCCTGGTAAAGACCTCCAATGTGGCTATCTAACAATTCCCTGTTTCTTAAAATTTCATAAAAATAGATGTTTTTCATAGAAACATAGAATCATAGAATGGTTTGGGTTGGAAGGGAGCATTAAAGATCATCTAGTCTAATCTCCCAGCCATGGGCAGGGACATAATTCACTAGATCAGGTCACTCAAAGCCCCATCCAACCTGACTTTGAACACTGACAATGATGGGACATCAACACCTCTCTGGGCAACCTGTAAGATCATCAAGTCCAACCTAAAAAAAAAAAAAAAAAAAAACAAACCCAAAAACAAAAAAAACCCACAAAACAGAAAACAAAACAGAAAACAAAACCAACAAACAACAACAACAAACCACAACACACCAAAAACCAACCCACCCAACACCACACAGCACCATGCCCATCAAGCTACATCCCACAATGCCACATCCACACGCTCCTTCAATACCTCCAGGGAGGGTGACTACCACCTCCCTGGGCAGCCTATTCCAATGTTTCACTACTCTCTCAGTAAAGAACTTTTTCCTAATATCTAGCCTGAACCTCCCCTGGCGCAACTTGAGGCCATTTCCTCTTGTCCTGTCACTCGTCACTTGGGAGAAGAGACCAGCACCCACCTCTCTGCAACCCCCTTTCAGGTAGTTGTAGAGAGCGATGAGGTCTCCCCTCAGCCTCCTCTTCTCCAGGCTAAACAACCCCAGCTCCCTCAGCCGCTCCTCATAAGACTTGTGTTCCAGACCCCTCACCAGCTTCGTCGCCCTTCTCTGGACACACTCCAGCACCTCAATGTCTTTCTTGTAGTGAGGGGCCCAAAGCTGAACACAGTATTCGAGGTGCGGCCTTACCAGAGCCGAGTACAGAGGCATGATCACCTCCCTGCTCCTGCTGGCCACACCATTTCTGATACAAGCCAGGATGCCATTGGCCTTCTTGGCCACCTGGGCACACTGCTGGCTCATCTTCAGCCGGCTGTCAATCAACACCCCCAGGTCCTTTTCTGCGGGGGAGCTTTCCAGCCACTCTTCCCCAAGCCTGTAGCGTTGCTTGGGGTTGTTGTGGCCAAAGTGTAGAACCCGGCACTTGGCCTTATTGAACTTCATCCAGTTGGCCTGGGCCCATGGATCCAGCCTGTCCAGATCCCTCTGCAGAGCCTTCCTATCCTCAAGCAGATCAACACTCCCACCCAACTTGGTGTCGTCTGCAGACTTGCTGAGGGAGCACTCTATCCCCTCATCCAGATCAACAATGAAGACATTAAACAAGACCGGTCCCAAAACTGAGCCCTGGGGGACTCCGCTTGTGACCGGCCGCCAGCTGGATTTCACCCCATTCACTACAACTCTCTGGGCTCGGCCATCCAGCCAGCTTTTTACCCAGCGAAGAGTGTACCTGTCTAAACCACGGGCCGCCAGCTTCTCTAGGAGAATACTGTGGGGAACAGTGTCAAAGGCTTTGCTGAAGTCCAGGTAGACAACATCAACAGCCTTCCCCTCATCCACTAGGCGGGTAACCTGGTCATAGAAGGAGATCAGGTTGGTCAAGCAGGACCCGCCTTTCATGAACCCGTGCTGGCTGGGCCTGATCCCTTGGTTGTCATGCATGTGTCCCGTGAGCGCCCTCAAGATGAGCCTCTCCATAACCTTCCCCGGCACCGAGGTCAGGCTGACAGGCCTGTAGTTCCCTGGATCCTCCTTCCGACCCTTCTTGTAGATGGGTGTCACGTTGGCAAGGCTCCAGTCATCCGGGACCTCCCCCGTTGACCAGGACTGTTGATAAATGATGGAGAGCGGCTTGGCAAGCTCCTCCACCAGCTCCCTCAGCACCCTTGGGTGGATGCCATCAGGCCCCATAGACTTATGAGTGTCCAGGTGGCATAGCAGGTCGTTAACTGCTTCCTCCTGGATCATGGGGAGCCTATTTTGCTCTCCATCCCTGTCATCCAGCTCCGGGAGACGGATACCTTGAGGATACCTGGTGTGGCTGTTAAAGACTGAGGCAAAGAAGGCATTAAGTACCTCAGCCTTTTCCTCATCCTTGGTGACAATGTTCCCCGCCGCATCCAGTAGAGGATGGAGATCCTCCTTGGCCCCCTTTTTGTTGTTAAAGTATTTATAGAAGCTTTTTTTGTTGTCCCTCACGACCGTGGCCAGGTTGAGCTCTAGCTGGGCTTTTGCCTTTCTAATTCCCTCCCTGCATGACCTAATGAGGTCCTTGTATTCTTTTTCACTTGCCTGCCCCTTTTTCCAGAGGTCATAAGTTCTCTTTTTTTCCCCGAGCCTCAGCATAAGCTCCTTGTTCAGCCAGGCCGGCCGTCTTCCCCGCTGGCTCTTCTTACAGCACATGGGCACAGCCTGCTCCTGCGCCTTCAAGATTTCCTTCTTGAAGAAGGTCCAGCCTTCCTGGGCCCCTTTGCCCTTCAGGACCATCTCCCAAGGGACCCTCCCAACCAGTGTCCTGAACAGGGCAAAGTCTGCCCTCCGGAAGTCCATGGTAGCGGTATTGCTCACCCGCCTCCTTACTTGGCTAAAAATTGCAAACTCTATCATTTCATGGTCGCTAAGCCCAAGACGGCCTCCAACCTTCACTGCTCCCACCAGACCCTCTCTGTTCGTAAACAGCAGGTCAAGGAGGGCACCTTCCCTTGTAGGCTCGCTTACCAGCTGCGTGAGGAAGTTATCTTCCACACACTCGAGGAACCTCTGGGACTGTTTCCTCTTAGCTGTGTTGTACTTCCAGCAGACATCCGGTAAGTTGAAGTCCCCCACAAGAGCAAGGGCTTGCGACTGTGAGACTTCTGCCAGTCACTTGTAGAACGCTTCATCGGCCTCTACGCCCTGGTCGGGTGGTCTATAACAGACCCCCAGCAGGATATCCGCCTTGTTTGCCTTCCCCCTCAACCTTACCCATAAGCATTCAACCCCGTCGTGACAATCATCCAGCTCTATACAATCAAAGCACTCCTTGATGTACAGAGCCACCCCACCGCCTCTCCTTCCTTGCCTATCCCTCCTGAAGAGCTTATAGCCCTCCATTGCAGCACTCCAGCCATGCGAGTCGTCCCACCATGTTTCTGTGATGGCAACCACGTCATAGCTGCCCCGCCGCACGATGGCTTCCAGCTCCTCCTGTTTGCCACTCATGCTCCGTGCATTGGAATAGATGCACTTGAGCTGGGCTATCGGTCTTGCCCCCGACAATGGCATGTCACCCCTAGGCTCACCTCTGGGTAGCCTGGCTTCATCCCCTTCCCCCTTCGAGTCTAGTTTAAAGCCCCCCTGATGAGGTTTGCCAACTTACGGGCAAGAATCCTTTTCCCCCTTGGGGACAGCTGAACACCGTCTGCACTCAGCAGGCCCGGTGCCATGGAGACCACCCCATGGTCAAAGAATCCAAAATTCCTCTGGTGGCACCAGTCTCTGAGCCACGCGTTGACCATGTTTGCTTTCTTATTCCTTTCAGTGTTCCTCCCCTCCACTGAAGGGATTGCAGAAAACACCACCTGCGCACCCAATACTTCAACCAGTCTCCCCAGCGCCTTAAAGTCCTTCTTCATCCCTTTCACGCTTCTTTGCTCTATCTCCTCGCTGCCAACCTGCAAAACTACCAGTGGGTAGTAATCGGTGGGCCGTACCAGACTGGGGAGTTTCCTCATGACCTCTCTCACCCGGGCCCCAGGGAGGCAGCAGACTTCCCTGTGGGTTGGGTCAGGCCGGCATATTGGGCCCTCTGTTCCCCTCAGGACGGGATGGTCTAAATTGACCATCTTTTAGTTTAAAATCATTGCCCCTTGTCCTGTCACTACAGGCCTTGGTAAAAAGTCTCCATCTTTCTTATAAGGCCCCTTTATATATTGAAGGGCTGCAATGAGGTCTCCCTAGAGCCTTCTCTTCTCCAGGCTGAACAACCCCAACTCTCTCAGCCTTTCTTCATAGGAGAGATGTTCCAGCCCTCCAATCATTTTTGTTGCCCTCCTCGGGACCTACTCAAAAGGCTCCATGTCTTTCTTGTTCTGGGGGCCCCAAAGCTGGACATAGTACTGCAGGTTGGCTCTCACGAAGGTGGAGTTAAGGGGGAAAAATCACCTCCCTCAACCTGCTGACAACGCCTCTTTTTATGCAAACCAGGATACGATTGGTTTTCTTGGCTGGAAGAACAGATTCACATTGCTGGCTCATGTCCAGCTTTTCATCCACCAGTACTCCCAAGTTCTTCTCTGCAGGGTTTCTCTCAATCAGTTCATCCTCCAGTCTGTGTTAATGCTGAGGATTTCCCTGCCCAGCTGCAGGACCTTGCGCTTGGCCTTGTTGGGCTTCACGAGGTTCACATGAGCACACTCCTGAAGCCTGTCAAGGTCCCTCTGGATGGCATCCCATCCCTCAGGCATGTCAGCTGCACCACTCAGCTTAGTGTCAGGTGCAAACTTGCTGAGGGTGCACTCAATTCCACTCTCTATGTCATTGATGAAGATATTAAATAATATTGGTCCCAGCACAGACCACCAAGGGACACCACTCGTTACTGGTTTCCCCTTGAACATTGAGCTATTGACTGTACCTCCTTGGACATGGCCATCCAGCCTGTTCCTGAGCAGTCTAAACAGTCCATCCATCAAACCCTTCTCTCTCCAATTTAGAGGCAAGAATATTGAGGGGGAATCATATTAAAGGTCTTACAGAAGTCTGGGTAGCTCTTCCCTTGTCCACTGAGGCAGTCGATCCATCATACAAGGCCATTAGTTTAGTCAAGCACAATTTGCCCTTGTCAAAGCCATGTTGCCTGTCTCTAGTCACCTGCCTGTCTTCCCTATGATTCAACATAATTTCCAGGAGGATCTGTTCCATGATCTTACTGGGCACTGAGGTGAGGTTGACTGGTAGTTCCCAGGGTTCTCCTTAACACCCTTTTACAAAATGAGTATGATATTCCCTTTCTTTTAAAAAAATCGGTGTGATTCCCTTTTGTCTAGTCACTGGGGACTTTACCTGACTGCCATGATTTTTCAAATATGATGGAGAGTGGTTTAGCAAATACGTCTGCTAAGCCGTATTAGCTTAGCAGGAATACGGACCCCAAGATGCATCTCTTTGGGTCCCATGGACTTCTGTATATTCAGGTGACTCAGTTAGTCTCAGATCCTATCTTCTTTATATGGTAGGAGGGAATGAATTCCCCCAGTCCATGTCTTGAGGTTCAGGGACTTGAGAAATGTGGGAAGAGTGATTGCCAGTGAAAACTGAAGTAAAAAAATTGTTGAGTACCTAAGCGTCCTTCATGTCAGTTGTCACTTGTTCTTCTGATTTATTTATTAGGGGAGTATGTTTTCTTAGGTCTTCCTTTTGTGGCCCAAGTACCTGTAGAAGTCATTCTTATCATTCTTCACATTCCTTGCCAAATTCAGCACCATCTGTGCTTTAGCTTTCCTGATCCCAGCCCTACACATCTGTGCAGTGTCCCTATGTTCTTCTGTATTGGGTTAGCGTGGCAAGGTTTTGGTCATGGAGGACGCTACAGGGATGGCTTCTGTGAGAAGCTGCTAGAAGCTTCCCCTGTGTCCGATAGAGCCAACGCCAGACGGCTCCAAGAAGGACTCACCACTGGCCAAGGCTGAGCCCAATGATGGTAGCGCCTCTGTGATAACATATTTAAGAAAGTGAAAAAAAAAAATTTGTGCAACAGCAGCCAAAGAAAAGAGGAGTGACAATATGTGAAACAACTCTGCAGACACCAAGGTCAGTGAAGAAGGAGGGGGAGGAGGTGCTGCAGGCGCCGGAGCAGATATTCCCCTGCAGCCCGTGGGGAAGACCATGGTGAGGCAGGCTGTCCCCATGCAGTCCATGGATGTTGACGGTGGAGCAGATATCCACCTGCAGCCCATGGATGACCCCACACTGGAGCAGGTGGATGCCTGAAGGTGGCTGTGACCCTGTGGGAAGCCCGCGCTGGAGCAGGCTTCTGGCAGGACCTGTGGACCCATGGAGAGAGGAGCCCACGCTGGAGCAGGTTTGCTGGCAGGACTTGTGGCCCCGTGGGGGACCCATGCTGGAGCAGTCTGTTCCTTGAAGGACTGCACCCTGTGGAAAGGACCCACACTGGAGCAGTTTGTGAAGAACTGTAGCCTGTGGGAAGGACCCATGTTGGAGATGTTCGTAGAGAACTGTCTGCTGTGGGATGGACCCCACACTGGGGCAGGGGAAGAGTGTGAGGAGCAAGGAGAGGCAGAAACAACATGGGATGAACTGACAGCAAACCCCATACCACGTTCCCCTGTACCGCTCGGGGGGAGGAGGTAGAGAAAATTGGGAGTGAATATGAGCCTGGGAAGAAGGGATGGCTGGGGGGAATGTGTTTTTAAGATTTGGGTTTGTTTCTCATTACCCTACTCTGATTTTGATTGGTAATAAATTAAACTAATTTCCCCAAGTCAAGTCTGTTTTGCCCATGATGGTAATGGTGAGTGATCTCCCTGTCCTTATCTTAACCCACGACCCTTTTGTTATATTTTTATCTCCCCTGTCCAGCTGAGGAATGGGAGCGATAGGACAGCTTTGATGGGAACCTGGCATTCAGCCAGGGTCAGCCCACCACATCTTCCCAGGATACTTGTCTCTGGTTCCACTGCCTGTTACTTTCCTTCTTACACTTCAGTTTGACCAGGAGGTCCTTACTCTGCCATGATGGTTATCTGTCATCCTTGCCTGATTTCTTACACATGGGAAACAAGAGTTCTTGCACTTTTAATAGAAGTTATTTTGTAACACAGGCAAGATCATTCTTGGCATATTTGTTTTGAGCATGTTTGGAACCTAATATTTGTCTTTTTCTTCAGACTGCACCACACTTACTCTTTTCTATGTATGAAGGTCAGCTCATAAGTCTCAAGCAGTTTTCTAAGATCATTTGGTTAATCTTTGATATTGCTTGCTCATCTAAGACCTCTCTAAATGTCATTACTGGGACATATTGGTAGATACCATACCATTTCTTCTCACTTTTGCTGCAAATAGGGAAAGGTAAGGGTAGGCCTGTATGTTGAAAATACAGAAGAATACTTTTTTCTTGTTTGAATTAATAGGAACTTTACATTTACTGGGGTATTAAAAGACCAATGCTTTTGGTATGCTCTGAGAAAGGAAAGAATATCTATTGTAAGAATATAAGTACTTCCTCTTCTGGCAGGCCTAAAAAGACGCTATTGGAACTTGTGAAGATAAATACCAACTTATTTGTTGTGCAAACAAGATGATAGCATGTTATTATGAAGTTTGAATACACTAAATTTGAAGTAGATGTTTCCCAGAGACCAGGATGAAGTCTGAGTGTTTATAAAACAGAGGTGTCCTGTTTTCTTTCCCAACAAATGTCGTACAGCGAAACCTTACATTAGTGACACATACTTCATTTATTGTCACTGCCAATGCTGATTTCTGCTTTACTTGAGCTGGCATAAGACTGCAAAAGAAGGACAAACAATGAAAAAAAGACCATACACTGATTAAGCTATTTGGAAAACTTAGTAGAGCAAATTCTGTTCACACATATGAATGAATTTCCACTGAATTCAATAAGGTTTCCTTGTAACAGCTATGAACAGAGTAAGCACCTGTCTAGTAATATAACTGAATTATTTAATAATGCATTGCACTTCTTGTTTTTCACAAACACTTCCAAGACTGAATGACACAGCTGAAAGCCCTTTAAAGAACAGAAAAAAAAAAAAAATTACACTGAAAAATTTCAGCAGTCATATGAACTAATCTTAATGGATCCATATTTTCCTAGATTTCAGGGGAAAGCTCAGTTTATGGCAAGTTTAAACTAAATACACAATATTTTCTTAACCAATTGTCCAAAACCAATATTTTTTTTAATAAATGGATGGGTGGAATAGTTTATTCATCATCATAAATGTGTACAAACTAATATTTTTCAAGATAATTATTCATTAAAAACACACAATTAAGTGTTTGGTGTCTGAAGCCTTACGCCTTAAGCATTTCTTCTCTTGTGTGCTGTCCATGCAGAAATGACCAGTGTAGGGAAGAGGAAAGATAAGTAAAAAGGCAGTAATAAAAAAGTAGCATATATTAATTTCCATAGGAAAAAAATGACTTGAGCAGAAATAATTTCCTTCTTCTTTATTATTGTAGTGAGGATGACCATGACTACAATTACAAAAATGATGAAAAGTCACTGAAAGCAGCAGCTCATAAAGCCTTGCCATTTTTATAGTGAGCTGAAAGCAATATATACGCAATTTACTTCTCTTTAGTTGCTTCTCCTTTTTTTGGAAACACTTTAAAAAAGTTGTAAAAGCACTTTCTTACTTTAAGTGCACATGAACATGATATGTGTAAAAAACATGGCAACTTTGACACTCAGACTGTATGGACATGAGTGCTACAGAATGCTTCTAAATAATAAAGTGGGTAAGCAAACATAAATCCTTCCTTCCCACATCCTCCTTTTACACAATTTAAACCTAATCTACATATTAGTACTTTGCCACAATAATTACAAATAGACAGATGAATTCTTTACCGTATCCTTACATAGCAGTGACAGAATGAGTGCCTTAAAATAATAGAGCTGCTCAGAAATGTCAGAGTATTAAAAAACATTTAGCAACAAATGGCTATTAAACTGTCAACATTACAAGAAAACCTCAGAAGTGACTGTATTTCACTTCACTTTCTAATGAGTAACACCATAACTGTCATTTTAATTAAAAAGCAATCTTACCCAGTGTAAATAACAGAATGTTTACTGTGCCAGTTGATGCTCTGACAAGTTAATAATTTCAAATTCATTTACCTGCAAACAGAATGGGAACATTACTTCTCAGGTAATTAAGAGGTTAAAGACCCTGTGCACATCAAACAACATGAATACATTTCAAGGTCAGGAAAGAGTAAGACCATTAATAACAAATGTATTTTAGATTATGTCCACTTTCATATTGCTACATGACTGGGTCTGGAAGTGTAAACTCAGGACATTACAGCTGAGGTACTTGTAAACTAGGAGAGAATAAATTAAAAAATGAGAAAAAGTTAATTTTAAATTTTTATTTCAGAAGTTTTTTCAAAGCCATCATTTATTATATAAAAATGAAGATCATGTCAGGTCTGATCTTCTGCCTGCTGGGAAAAATGCTGCAAATAAACAATATCCCAAAGTGGGAGGATCCAGAGAATTAAGTCTGCTGATCCAAAATTCTTTGGAAGTTACTGTTAGCATGAGCTTTCTAGCGGAAAGTGAAGTTCTATCTAATATGAAGAAGATCTTATCTTGATTCTTCTTTTAAGCCAATCAAAACAAATAAAACCAAGATCTAGTTATGAAAATGAAAAATGCATCTGGGTAACAGTTATTTTCCTTCATAAAGTCATATGGATTTAATGGAACTTCCAGTGCAAAAATACAGATAGACAGACAGATGGATGATTTTGAAGCTTCAGCTCAGAAATATTTTCTGTCATTTTAAGATTAAATTTTATTTCAAAATTTTAGTTTTTACTATATTGCTTCAATTATTTTGGTACTGAATTGTAGCTTGATAGCAACAGCACATAATATTATAAAAGTTTCAATGGTTTAAAAGTTTGAGGATGAAATTAAGCTCTTGCTAAACTAATTAGAAAACCTGTTTTCAATATTTTACCTAAGTGACCGCAGGGCAGTAAAAAAGATATCAAAACCAGATACTACTTTAATAACCCTACCTACCCATATCATTTCACATTCTGAACTGATACTCACTGATTGTAAAATAATGCAAAAATTATTAAATTTGTGGATGAAAATACCCATAAAATTAAGGGTCAAATGAAATGGGGACAATTACAAATAGTGTAGTGGAACTGATCTCAGCATTATGAGATCTGCATAGTAATTTGCACACAGGCATTTGCACTTAACTGGCACACCTATAGATACCTAACAGATCACAGTGCAAAACGTCTAAGCCTATTGTCACTCAGTAATATTTATAGTTATTACAAGAAGTCTGAACTACAGAACTGCAACCACATGGGAGAGTAGAATCTGTGTTGTAGTAAACAAAGGTACTTGTAACTGACTAAAAAAGCATAAATCAGTAAGTCAGAGAACAGCTAGATAATTTTTGGTTTTGTTTGACATATTTGAGGTGTCTTTTCCTATTATCTTCTGAGTCCTTTTAGATGTTTTTAAATGAATTTTTCTTGGAAATTATCTGGACACCACATTGAGCTTTATCTTTCACCAGTTTTAAGTGCCTGACTATTGAATGTTCCTTTGCATATTATTTGAAGAGGGTGTGCTGTCACTTGTATGCTACCTCTTTTTGTAATGCTGAAGCAGCATTCTTTAGGAACACTGTCTTTTTTTATTTCTGTAAAGGTCTCAGCATGTCAGGATCCCAATAGACATAAACCAAATTAATGACAACTACCAGATAAATGTTCATAAATAAAACTTTGCTTTAGAAAGCTTAAGTTTGGTCTTTTTCTAATGCTCACAGCCCTATACTAGCTACTATGAAGAAAATTAACTCTATCCCAGCCAAAACCAGCACATCTCCTCAAAGCTTATTTCCTTCTGTTGCTTCTTCTTTCCTCTATAAATATGATATTCTTCCTATCGAGTTGACATCTAGCTTAATTTAAAGGTTATATTTAGGTTTTAAATTATTTTAAAATTTATTTCTACAGCCAAAGAACTGGAAGACCAAAGTGCCAACTTGATAGGTCTTTTTAACGAAAAAAATAACTAGTAACTGACAACAAATACTTATGATGTAAAAAAACATGAGGGAAGTTATCTTTGTCTATTGATTTAACTTTATAAATAATGCCGCAAAGACACCTGACTCTGGATTAACCAACATCTGAAAGAAAAGAGTGCCAAAAATAGTAATAGAAAGAAGGATATCAATAAGGTTTCAAGACTCTAGTTGACATGTAGTTTGCATGGGAAGCTGTGGATCACACCAAATGACAGTCTTCATCGATATTGTTTCCCTACACTGTTGTAAATCATCAGATAACATTGCTATTAGTCTGATTCAGAGTTTCTTAAAATGTGTTCCTTCCCCTAAGTTGTAGCAGTGATTTCTAAATTATTATTTTACACAAGTTCTGAGTTACATGATAAAGTCTTAATCATAGTAGATTTTACTTTCTATTGAATCTCATTGCAATATAGGAGTCCAGACTTGATTTTCCCCCTTTAAATTAGAAGATATTTTAAAGAAAACTTTCATCTGTGAAGATTTGACACTTTTCATTTAGTACTCAGGATTTTTCAGCCTTAAACATATTTGATGTTAATATTTCCAAAGTATCTGACTAACAGTTCCACTTAGGTGAAAAACCATCATAATTTATTCCTTTTCTTGCATACAGAAGCAAAGGTCTGCAGTGTCTCCTAAACGGCTGTAACAAGCTACCAGTGGAAAAAAAAAGGAGCTGGCACTCTCCCCGCACTCCAATGCTCTCCCAATCTATAGCTGCTTTCATCTCAGAGGATATATGGGCCTAACACGACTTCTCTGTCCTTAGTAATCCCCACTGGATTTCAGTTCCTTGAACTTGCCTAGGCTTTCCTGGAAACTTTGTTCACAGCATCCTTTGGCAGGAATTACTTGACACTGTGCTTCCTGCCATGCCGTTTGTTCTCAGCCTGGTTTCACTCCTGGTTCCACTAGCATCATTTGATATATGTATTGTACAAGTCAAGACAAAGTGTAATATTTTGTGACAGTGCCCTGTCAGACATCAGAATTTTATTATTTCTAAGGAATGATTAATTTAAATGATTAATGGATGGAGAAGCAGACTCACCACAGCCTGCTGAGGACCACTGTGCTAGAAACAGATCGTAGCACTAATAAAGACAAACTTCATCACCAGACATATTTGTTCACTCCCTACATCCTTAGTGAAATAAAACATCTTTGGGGACACTCATTTAGTTATAATTAAGCTTTAATTGAATACAGCCAAAGCCCTTTGGGAGTTTTTCCATTTACTTTAATTGATCCTCAGCATAGTTCTCTATGTCTGTACAGTAATGCCTGAATTTCAATTTTTCTGGTGACTCATCCACCTTTAGTTGAACTTTGACTCAGCAAGGCAGTTGTCAGACTGTGAGAAAAGAACAGAGCCATGATACTATATTACCAAGACTCAGTTTATAAATGACAGGAATGGAAAGACTATAGCAGTGGCAAGGACTGGAGTATATAAAGCACAAGGTGTGTGTATTTAGAGTGCCTGTGACTGTGATCTACTGGCCAGACTTTAAGGTTTTATCTTAGTATGGACATTTGGAGCTTTAATATCAGACCACAGTAGATCTTATTGATAAATATTTTGTGCATAACTGTAAAGTTGTAAGGACACCTGGGGTTCTTAACAGTGTACATTTTGTGTAAGAAAGGGATATCTGAAAAATATCTATCTTTTCATCGGCTCCAGTATAGCTCTGATCTGTCACTGTTCTTAAGGAAAAAGCAGGCCAAAAAGAATATCCACCCATAGGCAAAAAATAATATATTTTTGTTCACAGATCTTCCTGTGCTGGTATAATTTCTTTTACTGCACAGATATAAGAGCTTGATCATACTGACTTTGTTTGATTCTAGTGATGTGGCCCTGCAGTGGTGATAAAAGATATAGTTCTTAGCATTATTCTGCTTTATCTTTTCCTGCATTGCTGACATAACTTTCAACAGTCATGTGAGAATACTAACTGAGAACTGAGGTTAGCTCTGGTGCCAGTATTACAACCTGAAGAATAACAGTGGAAATCCATATATCAAATGTTTAATTACTTGTTTGAAATATCCTCTTTATCTTTCTATGTTTCAGATGGTTTCTCTGATTTCCTCCTGCCACTGGGTGACATATTGCCCCACAAAAGTCTCTTGAGTTCATGTAAACCAAGTCCTTCAACACAGTGTGATGTGAAAGGCATATTGAATCCTCACATGCAAAGAGGAAAATCTAATTAAACCCTGATAAAGTGTTCGTCACTGACCGCCTGCAGACAGTGTCTGTCTTTTGTCTTCTCTGTTCCAGTGGAGCTAAAGTTTGGTGGCTTTAAAGGTCAGAATATAGTAAGAGCATGGAGATTCAAATGCTTGTGGATCTCTGAAGGGCTTACCAAATACTATGTCTCATTAAGTAATAAATGCACTCATCTGTCTCAGAAATTGAATGAGTGGAGAAATTTGTTCCTGGCATGTCTGTTCTATGCCCAGATTCAAGGTGGGTTTTTTAAAATACTTCTGATGCATATTCATGCTAAGATCCCAAACCTCTGCTTTATGTAATAAATCTATATTTATTAAGAGAAAAAAACTCTATATATTGCCCAAAATCTTACAGAACACTATCCCCAAACAATCTAGATTAGCAAAGTCTATCATTTTGGCATTCCAGAATGATTTTCAACTAGAAGACAGACTTCAACTCAAGCATGCAAGGTTCATGCCTCAACTCTTGTTGGCCTCAGAAAACAAACGTCACTAAAAAAACCAACAAAAATGGTTCAGATAGGATATCACAGAAGAGACACACAATAAAAGAAACAGAATTGAGAGGAAGGTATTTTTTATCACCACATGATCTAGTTATAAGAGTCATGACAGTCTTCAACGTAAATTCAGTAAAGAAGAGAGCCAGTAAAGGAATAAAGGAAATTTAGAGGGCAAAGCCAAGAAACAAGTTAAGAGAAAATGAGTGTAGAGAATAGGAAGGGGATAGATAACTTCCAAGGCTGCCTAAATAGAAAAACCTCTTTAGGGTCTTTAGAAGAGGAAAGGACATTTCTGAATGCTATTTTTCTTTTTCTGTCATAGATAGGGAGTGCTGCAAGTCATGTATGAAATGATCAACTAAATTTCATTTTTAAGGTTCTGCTGCAAAGTTTTTGCTATGTTTTAGAGTACTTCCTTTTTTTTTCTTAGAAGAATAGACAGTCCAATTTAGATAATAATAATGTTCCCTGTGAAACTGTAACAATCATATATTACCTGAGGTATAACAATATCTATTGTTCTTTTTTCTGTTTTCCTCTACAACAGAAGTTGTTTTCAAATTCATTTTTGTATCATACTAACAAATAAGAGTGCAGTGGTTAATAGCAGAGTTGTAAATGTAGCATAATATATAGCATTATATATACACTGGATTTTTCTTCAAACTCTTTCTTACTTATTTTATGGAAGAATTTTCCAGGGGGATAAACTCTGTCAGTTGTATCTGGCACTGTTGCAGCGCAATTATCAATCGCTACTTATTCTGCCCACATGGATATCAGTGTACTTATTTAAATGTTCTGTTTCCAATCACACTGGTTTGGATTAAAAACCAAAGGATATTATTCTTTCTCTAATTTCTCCTAGTTCTCAGGTTTTCTGTTCTCTGACAGCAAAATTATGTTGTTTTTCACTCAATAACTCTCCATTTATCTTTTTTCTCATTTACACTCATTATTTTTTAAAGTCTTACTGCTTTCCTATGCTGGCCAAAATGAGCTTGAATATACTCTAGTTAAACAATTCATTTTATGTCCAGGAACCTTTTAGAATTTCTAAAAAAGAAGAAAGAAGCCCAAGAACTGGATGAGGGGATTGAGTGCTCCCTCAGCAAGTTTGCAGAGGACACCAAGTTGGGAGGGAGTCTGGATCTGTTTGAGAGTACGAAGGCCCTGAAGAGGGATCTGGACAGGCTGGATCGATGGGATGAGGCCAACTGTATGCGGTTCAACAAAGCCAAGTGCCAGGTCCTGCACTTGGGTCACAACAACCCCATGCAATGCTACAGGCTTGGGGACGAGTGGCTGGAAAACTGCCCAGCAGAAAAGGACCTCTAGGTGCTGGTTGACAGCTGGCTGAAGATGAGCCAGCAGTGTGCCCAGGTGGCCAAGAAGGCCAACAGCATCCTGGCCTGTATCAGAAATGGTGTGGCCAGCAGGACCAGGGGAGTGATCGTGCCCCTGTACTTGGCACTGGTGAGGCCGCACCTCGAATACTGTGTTCAGTTTTGGGCCCCTCACTACAAGAAGGACATTGAGGTACTGGAGTGTGTCCAGAGAAGGGCAACGAAGCTGGTGAGGGGTCTGGAGCACAAGTCTTATGAGGAGTGGCTGAGGGAACTGGGGTTGTTTAGCCTGGAGAAGAGGAGGCTGAGGGGACACCTTATTGCTCTCTACAACTACCTGATAGGGGGTTGCAGAGAGGTGGGTGCTGGTCTCTTCTCCCAAGTGACGAGTGACAGGACAAGAGGAAATGGCCTCAAGTTGCGCCAGAGGAGGTTTAGAGTAGATATTAGGAAAAATTTCTTTCCTGAGAAAGTGGTGAAGTACTGGAACAGGTTGCCCAGGAAGGTCGTGGAGTCACCCTCACTGAAGGTGTTCAAAAAACGTGTAGACATGGCATTGCACAACATGGTTTTGTGGGCATGATGTTGTTGGGTTGATGGTTGGACTTGATGATCTTACAGGTCTTTTCCAACCTTAATGATTGTGTGATTCTGTGAACTTCACAAGATTTAAGTACTTTCCCAATGATTCACAATGTACTGCTTCTTTTTTTGGCCTTAAAAACGTGTATTTTTTTTCATTAATGCCTTTGTAAATTGACCTGGAGTATATATCAACCTCTAGAATAAGCTGTGAAAGTTTCACTTGGATTAATTATTTGCTTATCTCATAACTGCTATAGAAATTTCCTGGATTCTCTGAATCCAGCCATGTTCCACCGACTTCAGGTGATGTAGATGCATATGTTCATGTTCCTCAAATATGAAATCTTGTGAAGACAGCCAGAATTTGTCCCTGTGAAACAGCATAAAAATTCTCAGAAACATCGCTTTCTTTACAATGCTGGAAAAAAACAGTTTATAAAATTCAGACATTATAACTCACTCATCACCCTAATAACCAGCTGCGTGTTCTGTAATTTAATGTGAAATAATCTGAAGTTATAGCACATGATTAGTGTGTTGTAGCAAACATGAAAAATTTAGAACTTATTTTTTCAGTTGGGTCTTATATGTTCTGTTTGAGAGTAAACACCTGACTAAAATATTTTAATATGAAAAAGAGGAGGAAGGCCAGAATATACATGAAAATAGAAAGGCTGACAGGTAACCCTATTTATTGGCATTCCTGCATCATGTTTGGTATTTTGGCATACTTCTAGTACACCTGTAGACAGTGTTTCAACAGGTGTTGATAGTTAGTTATTCTGACCCCAGTGCTGCTTTCAATCAGTTTTTGGCAGTTTCAGTATGTGCAGCTATTTTTGTCCTCGAAGCACAATGATAAACCTGATACTGTTTTTTCTGGCACAAGCCTTCAATAGCTAATAAACCTATGGTCTAGCAGCATAAACCATAACAAGTTATGGCTGATTAAATGTGTAAGAAAAACAAACCTTCACACAAAATAGCTAGATACCAAACTGAACTTTTGGACATGGGAGGCTTCAGCACCTAGTACCACAGGGACGGGCGTTTGTTACTGCAAACAGTTGTACAGAAAATGTGCAAATCTCAGTCTTTGCTGTAGCTGCTGCTGTTTGTGGCACTAATATAGAATCATTAATAGCTTCTCCACCTTCAGGAAGCCAGCGTGATCGTGCTCCAGTGCCCTGCTCTGCCTCCCCACTTTGAAATATCTCTGTTGGGGTAGATCAGAGATACAGATCTCCCTAGCCTGACACGCTGCTCAGGTAGTCCCTGGCTAGATTGCAGTCTAAAAGGCATATGGAAATTGTAAGTAGAGGTCTGGCTTGCCTCTGATTTCACACTGTGCCTATGTGGTTCATCTCCATATATCACTTCATCATAAGGAAGATGAAAACTGTTCAGCACTGAAAACCACTGCAGAAAAAGTGAAAACACTTCCTGATTACATTTAACATTACCGTTTACCTGATGCAAGGTGGAAATAAGCTATACAACAGTACTAATCAGCATATTTTTTTCTTCTGAGTGCATCCTTAAGGACTGTTACTACCCTGAACTGCTGATACTATATTTCTGAAATAGCAAGATTTATACTTTTATTGTGTTGTACACATGTGAATGCTAATTTTGAGTATGAATAATTTCTTCATTGATCTGAGCAAGTTCCCAAGTGTGTAATATTTCCCCTGTTCTGGAGAACATCTTGCATTTCTCACTGTATTTTATCTTTTCTAATTCTCTAGGAAGCAGCTTGATGGACCATCAGAGTTTCAGACCTGTGTTTCCTGCTTGTCTGAACTAGAAGAGCTGGATTCAGAAAAGTATTTTGCTTTATATAGTGAGAAGGTTTTAACACTCAGCATATCTTACTGGTAGGCCACTGAATTGCTTTTTGTCCAGACTCTCAGTGCTGTGTAAAGAGCTGTAAGGCTCAATTTCAGGCTCCCATTCCTTGTCTAAGCTTCCTGAGGTACTACAAACACACTACCTTGCTCACTCTCTATTTTAATCTCCCTACACACACCTAATGATGCCAATGATGTAGTATGGAAATTTAAAATCGGGACACTGAACTTACTCATGAACAGTTGCTAGTTTCAGCATTACATGGTAGGTATTAGAAGACTATGGAAAAAAGTGCCAAAATATGTACGGTTTCAGCAAAATAGGATGCAGTTAGTCATCAATTTGCCACTAGTATAAAAAAATTCAGGTAGAGAAAGAGTAAGTCTGATGATACAGCTTGAGTGGAACACCTCTGAAGAAAACAGACAAGGAAATGGGAAAAGGAACTGAAGAATGAGTGACATTGAAGTGTGAGGAGAAACATTTACAACTGGGACAAAGTAAACCACTCAAGAAAAAATTTTGGTTGGATTGGTAAGAAAGGAACGAGAGTACTTAGACAACAAGAAAATACTGGATTGAAATAGATAACACAACAGTAAGGAAATTCTAAATAAAACAATTTTTACAATGGAAATTAAAAGATTTAGCAAATTCTAAATATAGTATGTGAGACAATCTGCAGATTACAGTGTTCTAATCTTTCAGATAGTTTGAGATCTTCTCAAGTATTCCAGTTTTCAGAATAGAGAGGTAACTTTGCCAATGCTGGAAAGAAGTTAAAAAAAAGGCGAGGAGAGTATATCAGATATCTTAGTATGATTTAGCATTATTTATTAAATACCCAAGAGGATGTCCACCAAAAGAGAAAGAGTTAGTGATTGGCCATAGTTGAATATTAACAAGACACTGAGTAGAATCCACACACAGCAAGTCTGTACTATGACCTCCTAGATGTGTATCTTGGTTAATACATACATATGACTTAAAATCACCTGAAACTAAGCCCAGTGGAATTTATGTTGTGAGAATGTAATCTCAGCAACTTCCTCATTTTATAAGAAAGTTTTAGGGCTCTCAAAGGGTGATAAGGAATTGCTAGAGATTTTTAAACTACCTCTCCTGTTTTCTTTCTGTAATACTGATGCATTTTCTTTTGATTGGCAAAAAATGTAATTTCTTTTTACAGAATTCTGGAATATACCCTTATTGCATGTCTGCTTGCCTGATAAAAAACATGTGGCTTGTACAAAGGAAGACAAAACTATGTTAGAGTCTAAGAGGACAAACAAAACACCAGGTGATTCAGCCTCCCGACTAGAGTAAAACAAAGTTGTATTCTGTCCAAGCAATAATCAATCTAGCTGTCAGATACTGCAAGGTTAAAGGATCTTGACTTTTCTAATAGTATTTGCCACACAGGTAATGTCAGTGATGAGCTATAGTGGGAAAGCCAGAATAGTGCAACAAACCCCTTTTAATAGTTTCCTATAAGTTTATTTAGAAGAGATGATTAAAAAAATTAGTATGAAGTGATTTGATTTACTATCAGCTTGGGTCAGCTGCAAGTCAAGAACTGTCTTTCAGCTTAAATACAAGAAATTGTCCCAAATTGAGACCTGGTCACGTCATTGATTTGGCTTATGTGAGATTTGACAAGATGAGGTTGCTGCTTTCAGTGACAGAAGAACAGCCTTACTTGTAATTTTTATATATTGTCGCGTTAAAGGGCAAGGCAATTTGGCAGAAAATAAACCCCCTTGCGTTCCAGCTTGTCCTCAGGTATCAGAGGGGCTGGGGGCGGCTAGGCTTAGATTCTGAGTGATGCCCAATTTTTCTGTGTTACAAGTCCGGTCGCGTTCAGTGTATTGAACTCTCACGATTACGGATACACTTGTAACACTGCCAGGATGTTACAAGCCCGGTCGCGTTCAATGTATTGAACTCTCACGATTACGGATACACTTGTAACACCGTACACTTTCAGTCTAGTCGCGTTCCATGAACTAGCACGGCCACACTTAAGGGATTTGGTGGCGTTCAATGAGAACTCTCACGGCTAGATTAGTGAGTAGTGCAGTCTATTGAAGCAACAGATACACAAGTTCTTTTGGATTGCCGGTGATAAAATTACTGCTTGCAAAGCATGTGCAAATACCAAGAATGTGAGTAATATAGCCTGGCTACAAACACGTTAAGTTATAAAGCAACTCTATAGAGATTTCTAAGTTTCCCGGGGAAGCACTTGGTATAACCAAGTGTTCGAATCTTACCCAAAGGCGTCCCTGTGGGGGGGAAGAGAGGTTCAGCCCGTCGACTGATCCCAGGTGTCAAAGGTGGTCTGCGATGGTATCTTCCCTGGCATCCCTCCTCTCTTAAGCCATTTTTATACTATTTGTCCTTACAGGTGGAGCTTGAGTGACTCTAGTCATACATACCTCTATTGTGATTGGTGTAAAAGTTTCTCGTTTACTTTTAAAGGTATAGACTAATAAAAATCCAGAGCCAAGCTCAGTGAGGGGTGGTCGCACCTTGGAGGTGGGTAGCTTTGGGATGGAGGTGTGTTCTCTGGTAAAATAAAAATAGAAAAAATAAAACTGTAAACTTTTGTAATTATGCTAAGGTTTTAAATTTAAACACATAATGAACATCAAAAAATATTGAAGAAAGATACTTACAAAATACAAAATTGTTTGGGGAACAAAAATCTAAAATGTAAATGCACATCAATCTAGTATCTTGAGGAAACTTTGTCTTTTAATAAAAACTTAAGTATTTATTTGAACAAGGCAATCGCATTAATGTTCATTTTACTCTAACCTTTTTGCCTAAAAGGTATTCATACTCAGTCACAGGAAAGGAAATCAATAATTGTTCTCCAAAGTAGGGAAACTTATTTATAAATTTGTGTTTATGTGAAATAATCACAAACGCATTTGTCATAACACTGATAGGGAGTATGGCCCACAGAAGATATAGAAGATTCTGCAAGCCCATATTGAACTGTATTCCCATGTAGCGATAGAAAACTATTTGTTGATGTAACTTAAAGCAATCATCTACATGGTTTAAAAGTCAGAGAGATGATATGGAGACACATCTTTATGAAAGAAATGGCTTAATGGGGGACAGTGCAACACTGGTTCTCAGAAAAGACAGGAAAGAATGACTGACACTTTTTCCCTCTTTACCAAGAAAAATTAGAGCAAAGCGGTTTGTCAGAAACTAGCTTATCAGATAGCTTACTGGAAGCAAGTAGGAGTTTTTTGTGGTGCAAAAGATCTTAACAGGGAATGGCGGTTACTGAGATATACTCTTAAGGAGCTTGTTTCTCCTGTCTGTTCCAGTGTGATTTCCCACTGTTGACTCCTGGTCCTCCTTCTGAAGAATTTGGAGAGGGGGTGTGGGGTGGGGAGGAAACTCTTCATTTGGTCTAAATGCAGCTTGCAGTGCATTTACATTCCTATGAGTACTCCTCATCTGGCAAGTTGCTTCTGCTAGAGGGCAAATTGGTCGTAGGAGATACAGGGCAGCCCTGCGATAAAAAGCCGGTGGGACATCTGTAGAGAGTGGGCATTTTGTCACAGCTTTCCTGGAGAAAACGACAGCTTGGATTTCCTTTCTGAAGCTGTCATGGCATTTGTCTCAATACCTATATTCCAAACTATCATCAGGATAAGGCAGAGCAATAGAGACAGAGTAGACACTTCATAGTTAAAGGTACATTAGGCAGCTCACTATGGTGGGTTTCAGCACATCATCTACATTGTTGCATGCACAATTACAATTTAAACAGTTCTTCGCCACATCTGCTGCAATAAATTACCCGAGGATTTCTTCATGGGTTGGGTTTAGCAGACCCAAAAACATAAGAGCCCTAGAACAGTTGTGTTAGCAACTAAAAATGTGGTAGCTTTGAAGCTGCTCACAAGGAAGGGAGCAAAACACAAGAACAAAAAAAACACACGAACAAAACCACTCCTTGTACTTAACTCTGTATACAGGCAACAACAGTTCCTACCTCCAACCAGCTATCCAGAGCACTGCAGTTGGAATTTGAAAGAACGAATACTTCTTTTTCTTTCTAATAAACTATAATCATGCTTTAATCAAGACATCTATTTTTTTCAAACTGACATATCGTTGCTGTCTAACACCTTTGCAGCAATGCTTATGAAATCTCAAGTTTTCTAAGACATCACAGTATGTCTAGTTCCTCTGCCTATTAGTTGTCTTCTTTGTAATAAATGGCTTAACAGACCTATTTCGCTATTACATTTTAAAGCTCTGTAACGTTGCTGGTACTCTACCAAGGAAGTTTCCTTTTACTTTGTAGAGAACAGAGAACAAGTGAGAGTAAATAAAGAGGATTATCGACAAGATTTTTGAAGTTATAAGTAGGAAAAAGTAACAATTTTTTTTTTCTTTTTAAATCATTCTTATTTCTGATCTGTCATCGTCCTAGCCATTAGGGAGAAATTATTTATTTTAATGTTACAAATCTTCATCTATTAATATGGAAAAGAACCAAGAGAACACTTAAACCTAGTAATAAAATCCATTAATACTATAAGAAAACCTGGAAATTAAAAATATTTCATTTTAATTGTCCTACAAATTCACTTATGTCTTTTAGGCAGAAGGATTAGCAAAGTGTATGATAGTGAATAGATTTCACAAAGTAAAGAAACACTGTGTTTAATCCAGAAAATGTATTTCACAGAATCACAGAATCACAAAGGCTGGAAAAGACCTGTAAGATCATCAAGTCCAACCATTACAAAAAAAAAAAAAAACCAAACAAAAAACCCCACCAAATACACACACCACCCACACCACACAGCTCCACGCCCATCAAGCCACATCCCACAATGCCACATCCACATGCTTGTTGAATACCTCCAGGGAGGGTGACTCCACTACCTTCCTGGGCAGCTTATTCCACTGTGTTACCACTCTCTCAGTAAAGAACTTTTTCCTAGTATCCAGTCTGAATCTCCCCTGGCGCAACTTGAGGCCATTTCCTCTCGTCCTGTCGCTAGTCACTTGGGAGAAGAGACCAACACCCACCTCTCTGCAACCCCCTTTCGGGCAGTTGCAGAGAGCGATAAGATGTCCCCTCAGCCTCCTCTTCTCCAGACTGAACAACCCCAGCCGCTCCTCATAAGACTTGTGCTCCAGACCCCTCACCAGCTTCATCGCCCTTCTCTGGACATGCTCTAGCACCTCAATGTCTTTCTTGTAGTGAGGGGCCCAAAACTGAACACAGTATTCGAGGTGCGGCCTCACCAGCGCCGAGTACAGAGGCATGATCACCTCCCTGCTCCTGCTGGCCACACCATTTCTGATACAAGCCAGGATGCTATTGGCCTTCTTGGCTACCTGGGCACACTGCTGGCTCATATTCAGCCGGCTGTCAATCAACACCCCCATGTCCTTTTCTGCTGGGCAGTTTTCCAGCCAGTCGTCCCCAAGCCTGTAGCGTTGCCTGGGGTTGTTGTGGCCAAAGTGTAGAACCCGGCACTTGGCCTTGTTGAAACTCATCCAGCTGGCCTTGGCCCATCGATCCAGCCTGTCCAGATCCCTCTGCAGAACCTTGCTACCCTCAAGCAGATCAACACTCCCCCCCAGCTTGGTGTCATCGGCAAACTTACTGAGGGTGCACTCCATCCCCTCATCCAGATCATCAATAAATATATTAAACAAGAACGGCCCCAAAACTGAGCCCTGGGGGTCTCCGCTTGTGACCGGCCGCCAACTGGATTTCTCTCCATTCACCACAACTCTCTGGGCTCGGCCATCCAGCCAGTTTTTAACCCAGCAAAGAGTGTACCTGCCAATCTCCGCCCCTGGTCCCTTTGGGCCAGGTTATAGGTTTTAACATTGCAATGAACTCTTTCTTCCTTTTGCTCCTAGCCTGGCTAGCAACAATGGGTCCCTCCTATAGCAATTCCCATAACATGCAACTCAAATAATGGATTATTTTCATCCAGAATTAAATCACCTTGAGGTACACATTGGACTCCCCCATCCTTCTGCATTACCCACCAAGAGCACCCAGGTCCTTGAGCAAAAATAATCCCGCAAATAGGTTTACTCTTTCCTGAGGAAGGAGTAACCCAGACTATTTTTCCCAACAAGTTCCTTACATGTACTATGAGGACCTTATCTCCTTCCACAATGCACAGGGGTTTTGACTGGGTAGGGCCAGGTCAGCTGGCAGAGCCTCTAGTGTTAACTAGCCAAGTGGCTTATACTAAATGTGTATCCCAATGCTTGAATGTCCCAGCACCCATTGCTTTCAGCGTAGTTTTTAACAGTGCCTTGTATTGTTCAATTTTCCCGGAGGCTGGTGCATGGTAGGGGATCTGATAGACCCAGTGAATACCATGTTCCTTGGCCCAGGTGTTAACGAGATTATTTCACAAATGAGTCCCATTGTCTGATTCAATTCTTTCAGAGGTGCCATGTCGCCATAAAACTTGCTTTTCAAGGCCCAAGATGGTGTTCCGGGCAGTGGCATGGGTCATGGGGTATGATTCCAACCATCCAGTAGTTGCTTCCACCATTGTAAGCATATGCTGCTTGCCATGGCGGGTTCGTGGTAGTGTGATATAATCAGTCTGCAAGGCTTCCCCCTATTGATACTTCAGCCATCGTCCTCTATACCAAAAAGGCTTTAGCCGCTTAGCTTGTTTGATTATGGCACATGTTTGACATTCCTGGATAACCTGTGCAATGGCATCAACAGTCAAGTCCACCCTTTGGTCACGAGCCCATTTGTATGTTGCATCCCTTCCTAAATGTCCTGATTTGTCATGGGCCCTTTGAGCCGTGACACATAAATAGCTCACCCTTATGTTCCCAATCCAGATCCACCTGAGCCACTTCAATTCTAGCAGCCTGGTCCATGTGCTCATTGGTTTGATGTTCTTCATTGGCACGACTCTTGGGTATGTGAGCATCTATGTGATGTACTTTTACAACCAGGTTCTCTACCTGAGCAGCAATATCTTGCCATAATTCAGCAGCCCAGATGGGCTTACCTCTGCGCTGCCAGTTGCTCTGCTTCCATTGCTGTAGCCACCCCCTCAGAGCATTTGCCACCATGCATGAGTCAGCATAGAGATAAAGTACTGGCCATTTTCCTTGTTCAGCAGTATCTAATGCCAGCTGAATGGCTTTCACCTCTGCAAACTGACTCAATTCACCTTGTCCTTCAGCAGTTTCTGTGACTTGCCATGTAGGACTCCACATAGCAATTTTCTACCTTTGATGTTTTCCCACAATGCAACAGGTTCCATCTGTAAACAGGGCATATTGATTCTCATTTTCTGGTAATTTGTTTTACAGAGGGGCCTCTTTAGCACAAGTCACCCTCTGGCCAGTCCATGATCACTTCCAGGATTCCCAGGTGGTCGAGGTTTCCCATCCGAGCTCGTTGCATTACCAGTGCGACCGAGTTACTCCATGTAGCATCATTTGCATGATGCATAGAGGGGACCTTCCCTTTGAACATCCAGCCCAGCACAGGCAATCGAGGGGCCGAAAAGAGCTCTGCTTCAGTACCAACTGCTTCTGAAGCAGCTCGAATTCCTTCATATGCTGCTAATACTTCTTTTTCAGTCGGAGTGTAATGGGCTTCAGATCCCCTATATCCCCGGCTCCAAAACCCTGGAGGTCGACCTCGAGTCTCTCCAGCCGCTTTCTGCCAGAGGCTCCAGGTGGGGCCGTTATCCCCGGCTGAGGTGTAAAGCACCTTTTTCACATCTTGTCCTGTCCAGACTGGCCCAAGTGCTACTGCACGAACTGTCTCCCGCTTAATTTGTTCAAAGGCTTACTGCTGTGCAGGGCCCCATTCAAAGTCACTCTTCTTCCAGGTCACTCGACAGATAGGGCTTATGATCAGACTATAACCTGGAATATGCATTCTCCAGAAACCCACAACACCTAAGAAAGCTTGTGTTTCCTTTTTGTTAGTTGGTGGAGACAGAGCTGTTATTTCATTGATCACATCCATTGGGATATGATGATGCCCGTCTTGCCATTTTATTCCTAAAAATGTTTCCACCCATGGGGCAGTCGATTCCAGGTGTACTGGATACCCCTCCATGTGAAAGCAAATTGTGGCCTGCACTCTGCTGCCAGAGGGATCAAGAAAAATGCATTGGTGATATCTATTGTTGCATACCATTTGGCAGCCTTTGACTCCAGTTCATACTGAAGTTATGGCATGTCTGGTATGGCAGCACTCAGCAGTGGTGTGGCTTTGTTCAGGCCTTGATAGTCCACTGTTAGCCTCCACTCTCCTTTAGATTTTTGCACTGGCCATATGGGATTATTAAAGGGTGAATGAGTCTTACTGATCACTCCTTGACTTCCCAGTTGAGGGATCAACTTATGGATGGGAACCAGGGAGTCTCGATTGGTGTGATATTGTTACCAGTGCACCGAACAGGGTGTGGGTGTATGATGTCGCTGCATTTCATCCAAACTTCCGCCACATGGACCACCTGCAGTGGATTTCATCCACGTCTTTGGATGCCTGGTCATTATAGATCACCTCCAACACGGCTAATTCCCTCAGGTACTGGATGCCCCCCTCAATGTTGGTCCATTTCCTTTGAGAATTTGCAAGTTCTTCCTTGAAGGGATACCTGTCCTTCACACTTGACAGGAGTCACTGCCAAAGACTGAGGACTCCTGCCTTTTTTCCAATCCTTTTGCCTTGTCCTTAGCAAGGGATCCCAGCTGCTGCACTTCCTTACCCTCTAATTCCTGACTTCTGGCCCCAGTATCCCAGCATCAAGTAACTAGCTGAGAATTAGCTCACCTGGTTGATGGCTAAAATCTTTTTGCATATCTTGCAGCTCACTTAGGGATAGGGATCAGGTGGTTTCTGTCTCATTTATGATTTCAGTCTCTTCCTCCTCCAGTTCTTGTTACTGCTTTGCCGCAGAACAGGCTGCCTCTTCTGGTTCTTTCTCCTGCTGCCTCTTAGGAGAAGCTCCTTCATCCCTTACTAAACCAGTTGACTTCTGCTTACGTTGTTTCTTTTTAGTTATAGGGGTGACTGGTTCAGCCACCACTGTGCCTGCCTTAGCCACAGCATCTGTTGGTTTGGTTTCTGTCTCTTCTCCCTGAGGGTGCTGCATGATACCGAGGAGTGTTTGGTAGATACTTGACCAGGGCCCAGCACAATGCAGTAGGTTGATCCTCTCTGTAGTAGCCACAGCATGGTTTTTTCAAACATTCTGTCACTTCATGAGGATCCTGTAGTTGTTCCGGAGTGAAGTTCCAGACCATTAGAGGTGAGAAGTTCTCTAGATAGCTGCCCATATTCTTCCACATGCCATGCCACCCATGACCATACTCTCGCAGAGCCTGGGTCATATTCCTAAATTGCTTGTTAACCTTAGACAAAACCGAAGCAATATTTCTAAGAAATACCAATAGAAGTATTTTAACTACCCAAGGATATTCAAGATACTGAGAAGTTATTGTATCGAGGCAGACAACATCACAGAAGAAGGTAGCAAGGGTGTTGTTCTGTCTCCATGAGATGGTACCCAAAGTACAGTAATGGCTTCAGTACAGAGGCCAAGTACCAGATTAAGATCAAGGTCAGAGTTTTAATAACGAATCTCCCAGGCAAAACATCACTGATCACTACAGAACACAGCGAACTGAAAAAGCCAACACCAATCCTTAACAGCTACAGCAAAAAAAAGAGCATGGTACAGATCAGATAAACTAATGTGGAGAACAGATGAACCAATATTGTGAGTCACAACTGTTAACAGATATAAATTCCTTCTAATATTCTCTATTCAATCTGTCATTTTCTCAAATCCTGTAAGCCCCACTTTGGGAGCCCAAAAAAGTGGCATCGTAGCTTCACCCCAGCCAGCAACTAAGCACCACACAGCTGCTCACTCACTGCCCTCTCACACAAGTGGGATGGGGGAGAGAATCACATGAGTAAAAATGAGAAAGCTCATGGGTTTAATAAATATTATTATAACAACAACAACAACAACAACAACAACAATAATATTGTAATGAAAAGGAAAATAACAAAAAAGAAGATAAATAAAACCCAAGAAGGACAAGTGATGCAAATGAAAACAATTGCTCACCACCAACCAAATGATGCCCAGCCCAAGCAGCGGTCCCCCGTCCAGCTTTCCCCCTAGTTTATATACTGAGCATGACATCATATGGTCCGGAATATGCCTTTGGTCAGTTGTGGTCAGCTGTCCTAGCTGTGTCCCCTCCCAACATCTTGTGCACCCCCAGCCTACTCGCTGGTAGGGTGGTGTGAGAAGCAGAAAAGGCCTTGACTCTGTGTAAGCACTGCTCAGCAGTAACTAAAACATCCCTGAGTTATCAACACTGTTTCCAGAACAAATCCAGATCACAGCCTCATACTAGCTACTATGAAGAAAATTAACTCTATCCCAGCCAAAACCAGCACATCTGGTCAGCAGTACATTCAAAGAAGTAACCATGTCTTGATTTTATTACAGTGGCTCTCTCCATGAATTAAGAACTGCAATGTTAACTATGTAGCCTGTAATCATTTTCCTGAAACTTATTCAGCTTCCTTCTGCTTTGGGGTTAAGTCTCAAATTTGTTTTGAAATGCATTTCTGTGATGATGAGAACACATTTTATTGCAGCACCTAACCTCCATCAGTCACAATTACAAACCTAAAGCAGTAAGTTTTCGTTCCTGACATTTCCTACTTCCCTTGTAATTGTCACAAGAATGAACTCAAGCTGTGCTCTTCCTAGTTCTCATTACAGGCTTTGTCATGAGAAGATGAGACTTCAGAATATTTAGTTCCTTATTTAAAGCTCAACCGAGTTTTTCAACTATACAGTGATCTGCGTACATATACATTGACAGTCTAAAGAGCTACACAGGTGTGTGCATTATTTACTTCTGAGAATAAGGCTCCTAACCCCTCTAGTGCCTAACTCCAATTAAATAATATTGTAAGTAACATCATACAGATTTGGTAGACTGGTTCCTGTGTAAAATGTAGTTATGTATTTGTATGTTTAAATGAACAGTGGATTAGCTGGAAAGGAAAACAGAAGGAATGACCAGCTGAAACTAACACATGTAATGTAGATATTAACAGGCTTTATTTCTAGAAACTCTCATCTGCAGGTACTTTGGGGCATGAGTGCATAGCAGGTGAAACTGGAAAATTAAATGGAAACTAAATATAAATTAAATTCTGAATTTATTTTATGTTTAAAATTTGTGTTAGAGAAAACCTTCAAAACAAAGCAAATATTTTCATTTCAAGAGAAAAAACATGCTGATTTGAATAATTGTTCTATACGAGATAGAGGGACCTTTTGTCTTTTGATCACTCTGGTGTGTGAAGCTATGTCTAGACTGCTGAACCATGGTGAGAACTACAGTCCTTGTCCACTAATTGTTCAGATCAGGGACCTGGTTAAAACACCTGTTCTCCAGGTCTCATGTAAATATTTCCTTCTCTCAGAAATCAAGGAGCAGAGAGAAGGGAATTGTGCACACTATGGCTGTGGCTGTAGCTTATAACCTGATGCAAGGAAAACATTTTCAGGTCTTTCAGGACTCTTCTATATTCTCCACACACAAGACTCTTTTCTTACTCAGTTCTAGTTGGAATCACATCTTTCTTTCAATGTCAGTTGCTTCCAACCATGATAACTCATCAAACTGCACTGGCTACTGCAAGGTTTCCTGTCATGAACTGTGACTTGTGGATAGGGAGATCAGATAATCACCTTAAACAAAATATTTTTATTTCTAAAAGGAGCAACAGAGCTTCAGAAATCAACAAACACATGTTAATCTACAGTACAATTTATTCAAAGCTGTGATTTTGCAATTCCTTATTCATGGAAACTATTGAATCCTGCTTTTTTTCTATAGTGTCACTTCCTAACTGTTAGAATTCTTTCACTATTTGAGCTTTCAGCCTTGGCAAAACAGCTGGGTAGCTTCATCCAAAGCCTGAAATTAGCTATTAGCTTGGGTGTTGTCCCACTTTACCAGATGCTTTATCTGGATCTATTGTACAGATTCACTTGTTAATATTCTAAAAACTCTACCAGTAAGCTAAATAAATCATGCAAGAGTAAATGCCCAAATACTCCAATATATCTTTACAATAGCCCAATAATTAGTATATATACAGAGTTAAGGAATTCTCGTTTATGTGCATCACGTTCCTCAATCAACCCCCACAGGCTTCGTTATACATAGTTGACATCCTCAGCATTTTCATTAGAAAGAAAGATGTCTCACTGAATTTGGATTATCTTACATTAAACATCATGAGATTTCAACTGCCCAACAGTATCTACTCTTTATAGGTTGATATTCCCTCTTTTATTTGCAGAAAACTTTAGTTTCAAAACCTGGTTGGCACAATTAAAGCATGCCAGTTTCTTGTAGCCAGCAATACATGGCATGCCTATGCAGTTATTATCACATCCAGATGCCTTGGACTTCTTAGCCCAGATGAATGTGCTTGTAGCGGGGCAGACAGTGACCAGCTTTCAGCACTCTTGCAAAAAAGGCTCAGACTCAGTACTTCCAGATTAAAACCAGAGAATCTTTACCCATTTATCATCATGGTCCATATTTCTGGTATCTGCAATTAAAAGCAAAATGAAGCAGTTACAGAAAATATTTTATCATCTGAATAAATGGAGCTTCTTTACACATAAACATGTCAATAGTATTTTAGAATGTTACATTGCATTCATAAGGGGTTTTTTACAGTGAGGTGATTTGAGTATTTGCCAAGGAATTCTTTATCTAATCTAGAAGCATCGTCATTCCAGAACCAATCTTCTTCAGTTTCTTTATGTCAATTTATTCAAAACGTACCTAGTTGCACCATAGATCTAGTATCTTGGTTTTGATGGTCCAGATTTGCCATTCATAAACAGTGAAATATGGCACTTCTACAGCAGTATTCACTGCTGTTATTTAGAATATAATCTTCACAGAAGCATATCAGACAGAAGAATCATAATAACCATTTTTGACCTTGGCATTTTACAGATATAACTTAACTCTGAAATCCGGCTATGTACTTTAAACTAATGTAAGGAAATCAGTGACAACTCGTCAGAACTCTTCATCACAAAGCTGTCAAAGATCTTTTTGAAGGTGTAACTCTGGATCCCCAAAAACATATTAGCTATCTTGGCATTTAATTCAAGATTGTTTTGAACTCATTAGCTGTAGTTCTCATATAGAAGATTTAATTATCTGCATGCAAAACACTAGTTGTCCAAATAAGTAGAGAGAAGATCATTTGTTAAACCATAATAGGCCCAAAATATAAACTCTTCATACTGAATACCTATTGTGTCACCTTTATCTATCACACTTTTAAATTAATATAATAAGCCTAAGACACATGACCAGAATTCTGCCATTGGAACTTAGGTAAGACGCATTATTGTATGAGTCTTCCCTAACATCTCTTAGCAAACAATTTTCAATACATAGGGGTTAAAAAAAAGGAAGAGGGGAAAAAATGTTTCTGCAGCTGGCCATAAAAGAAATCATACTAGATTTGCAGCAATTTCCAACAAATTTCTACTCATGACAGGACCGTATTTGCATCCAGCATCCCTGACTGGTTGCTATAAAACGATGTGCAAAATGTGAGGGTATTTTTTAGCCACTAAAGGCAGTTTAACCACATTGATGTTATAAGACGATCCCCTTGGAGCTAACTAAAAATATATTGTTTCTCAGCATGATGCAGTACCTTTGGATAGGCCTCCTCATGTCCCACGCGGCAGGCGTGAAAACATAAATCATGTCCTGCAAATACCAAATAGATTCTCTGTATTCCTCCTCAGTTGCAGAGTCCCATTTAATCACCTCAACCAGTTACTCTGCCTTCATCAGCTGTGTTATCTGAGTTCTGAAAGTTTGCTTTAGGCCTTCCATCTTCCTCCTTAAAACAGTCCTATTTTTCTCTAGGATTCTTTATATTATAACTGAAAGAAAAAGTTTCCCATATGTTGTCTGCTAGGGGTTGACTCAAAACTTTCTCAGATTCATTCTGGCCTTAGGGATTTTCAAATAACAAGCTTATCCCAAATTGTCACACACAGCTTGTGCAAACGTCCCTGGGCATAATCAATGTCATTTATTAAAAATGATTCCATTCATTTCCAACAATATGTCTCAGGAATCTATCTGACTAGACGATTAGAATTCTTCATTCTCATTTGTTTCTCATCTGTGAGCAGTTTGAAAGGCCTGATTTTTTTATTGAAAACAGGGCAGTGACCAGTGAAAACATCTGGGAGTACTTTAACAAAATCTAATTCTCTAAGGTTGTTTTACTAATACCCAGTCAATTAGGAAGTGGTGGAACTTTTTCATAATAAAATTCAACAGAATCATTTACAAGCTGCTATAGTCCCAAATTTTGTTCTTAAAACTAAGTCCAAAGAATTTAATTAATATCAGTTCCCTAAAATAATTAACTCAGCCTTAAAAATAAGTGGTTGAAATTAATCAAACCTCCTCAGCTCTTGGAATTCAGTGTTAATTTGGTAAAGGACATTTAGCATGAATTTGCTGGAGAGGGGTCATGTCAGCATTTCCTTGCATTGTGAGTGTGCTGCTTTGAAATGGTATTCAAAGGAGAAGCACTAATTCTACATTGCAAAGAAAAGGAACTGTTTATTTCCCATCAATTCCTACTGAATTTATTATCATAATTTAGCAATAAATAACAGTAATTAATATCTTACATTTATTAGCTATGGAATTCCTTAGAACATTACAAATCTTGGAGCTTCTTAGACTTTTACAGTGAAAGCTGCTCTGCAGGAGAAATTAAATTTCAGTCCATGCAAGAACAGCAGGAAGCATTACAGCAATGACACCATATGTTAATCCATGTTCCTTTAGGAGAAACCGCTGTTCTGAAGCCATGTTCCTTATGATGAAATCTCTGACTATACGCTTATTCACTAGAGGAGACTGTATTGATCTGTACAGACGTCCCAAGGACCTCTATCAACCTTTCGAGGTCTATTTCGTTCCTATACGCTTTAAGGAAATACCTGGAGTAAGGCACTCTTCTCTGAAAGACAGATGGAAAGGCCACATAAGCAGCGAAGAGAAGGTGAAGGTTTTAGACATATTCTCCCTTCTTCTTCTCAAGCTGAACATTGTAGAATGGTGTTAAAGGGTGATATTGTCTGATCCTTTGTAAACAGGAATCATTGTCCTGCAGCAACTTCACATTATATTAAGGTTCCATTTACATGTGGTTTTAAAAATGATTGGATGTTTGAAGAGGTGGTAAATTTTTATGTGTTGGCAGAGTACAACAGGTTACATCCTGGTACAGCAAATAACCACTTAGAAGATGTTTTAATGATGTTCTCACTATCAGCTTCAATACATACTACTGATGCCCCTTATTTACTTACCCTTCATAAATCAGATGTAAAGTTAAAAAAGTGATCACTGAAACCTCTTTGGCGACACTGTTATTCTTAGACTGAGAGGACTATGCAATAGGAAAGAGCAAGGTATTTATTCTCTCTCCTGTAGGCTTGATCTATTCTTACTAATTTGAAGTTAAAAAATTGACAGGAAAAAACTGGTGAAGATTGGACTTTAAAATTCTGGTAGAAAGGCAGGGAGGTGAAGAATTTTTTCTTGCAAACAAAAGATCTTTTACAAGTGAGGAGAAGTAGAATAGTATAGCCCTGAAAAAAAGATAATTCAAAACAAAACAAAACAGAAAGACAAAACCCCAAAATAAAAAAAAAAACAAACAAAACCAAATCCACCAAATGTTCCAAAGTAATGCGTCTTCCAGAAACATGAAAATTTTGATTCAGGGCAGAATATCAGAAGATTTTTTGTATGAAGTTTGTATGAAATGTCCAAAATTCAAATTCTCATCTGAGATTTGTCTACATTACAGATATCAAGAAATGTGACAATAAGGGAAACAAACATTCTATTTCTCAAACTATCTAAATTGTCAAGAGAATGGTAATTTTTAAACATATCAGTACTTAAAAAGTAAGTTTTTTACCTTTGAAATGAGAGGAAAAAAACCACAAACTATTAGGTTGTTAGGGAAGTCAGGGATAAAGTTTATTACCATTAGCTTGAAAGTGTATTAGAACGAAAATATGCCTGTGCCAGTCAAAGAAAAAAACAACAAAAACCCAACAAAAAAAAAGGACATTCAAAATGCTTTCATGTTTTGAAAGGAAAAATCATAGGTGAAGAATTAAATGGATCTACTGAATTAGTCACTTCTGCAGAAAAAAATTGTGGCAAAGCTCTAAACCTCTAAGTACTACTCCTGTGTTAAATGAACAGTTTTCAAAGACAGGATTCCTGTGGTTTTTTTCCTCTAGCACATCAGGAAAAAAAAAACCAAAAAGCCTGAAACCGATGGACAGGAAGCATTAAGGTGGTTATAAATCAAAGGCTGTCATCATCTGCAGATTGTTTGATGTAAGTTTTTTTCCAGAGCCATAAGAGTTATTGTGAAGCTATGACATATAGCTGCATGCATGGTACCTTGCTATGCAGCATGACAGGCAAATCCTCACTGTAGCGAGAGCTCCCTTTTTAAACGCATGGCTCAGAAGGAAGGTT
Source organism: Gavia stellata (assembly GCF_030936135.1). Taxonomy (NCBI): domain Eukaryota; kingdom Metazoa; phylum Chordata; class Aves; order Gaviiformes; family Gaviidae; genus Gavia; species Gavia stellata. The sequence goes on from NC_082637.1 coordinate 62,382,416, forward strand.
AGGGTAAAAGGACCATGGCGAAGGGAGTGAAATCAGAAATAACTTTTATTCAGGTTGTATGTTGAAGAGTGTCCAGACTGTTCTAAACATCTTCAGCAATTATTAGGCTAAGTATAATTTTGGATGATGAACAAGGAGCTGTAAAGGGAAGATTGCTACCAGAAAACTCTTTTGGACAGAAAACACTGAAAATGAGAAGACTTGAACTGAAGATAAGGCAAAAACAAAGAAGAGAATGACCTAGGTGATTAAGAGGTTGTTACTGAGCAGTAAATTGAAATAAAATCCAGATAAACACATGGACAGTATGTAATGGATGGGGTGCACTCATTTTGAGACGTAATGAGGAATTATTAAAGTAGGTATCAGTGTCCATAAAGAGGTGTGTATAACTGCTGATTTAACTAATGTGCATCTCTGAGCAACTCCAACTTGGGACAAAAGCATATTCCTATCCATCTCCAATTTTTCTTTAAATATAAAACTATGCTTTGATTCTGCCTGTTCCCACTCCCCCTTTGGCATTACCTCCTTTACTTATTTATTTTATAACTTATATAGTTAATACTTTTGTGGTACTGCAAAAGACCTCTGGAAATTATTAGAGAGAGAAATATGCATAATAATGCTTAAGCTTGATTAATTTTGCTTCTCTTGTCTCACTCCTTGCAGAGATTGATATGACAGACTAAATAAATTGCTCTGGTAGTTTCATAATTTCTACAATCAAATGACCTCAATTGCTACTCAAAAAAATTCCCTTATTCACCAGGATTTTTTAATCTAAAGTCGAAAGAAATGAAACAAATTCATAAGAGTGCTGCTCACAAGCACATCTGCAACTTTTCTTTTCATCTGAATCAGACCCAGACATGCTCTGGGCATCAGGTTTCTACATCAGCAGCCCAAATAAAGAGATGTCCCTGGACTGAGTTTTAACCACCAGCTAAGGTGGTGCTAGGGTGCAGTTCTGGGGACCTGGGAGAGCTGGGGGCTCCCCTGTGGCAGGCAGGACAGGGCAGGGCATGGCAGGCCACAGCAGGACCTCCCCAGCCAGGCAGCAGGGCAGGGTGAGTGGCATTTTCCATGATTGTATTCATGTCACATTGATGTCTGAAGATGGTTTGATGATTCACGTCTCACAAAACTGCTGTGAAAAAACGTGACATTTACAGCAGTCAACACATTTTTAAAAGTTTTCCCTAAAAGTCTGATACTTAGAAGTAGGGTGAATCATTTAAAAAATGTAAGGTGGGAGGAATTTAACCTTTACTTCCAAGTCAACCAAAATTTATTTTACAGCTGTAACCAAAACACCATGCATCTATTTTCAGATATCTAATGCAGTCCAAAATTTTAAACTCATTTTCTTCTGAGAGGCCCCAGGGAAGAAGAAACCATTAATCCTAAAGCTAAAATTTTCATCACAGACTGGAAAATCCATTTAAGCTTTACTTTCTATTCAGTAGTAATATCTGAAAGATGAACTTTCACAATGTCTATTGCATCAAGTCACTCACATTTTTAATTTTCATTTGAAGACACAGAGTGAATTAGCCAACATATAAAGCTTTCTCTGTTTTATTACAGCTAGCTCAATCAGTTATTTATAGATGCATATTTTAATGTAAGCATATTCCTAGCTAGGAATAAACCATGATTTTTGATCCCAGATGGATTTTCTGAATCTTTCTCACCTTTCGTCTTTGAAAATCTTGCCCAAAATATCCCTTGGAAGTATCCTTTCAGATTTGACTCAGCAGAAAGAGATGCTCTTCATTTTGGCTTTCTGAAGTAGACAAGTCTGCCTGCCAAGATATGGACAAGGAAATTAAAAAAAGACAAGTATTTTTATCCCCATAGTACTAAACTAGTTATTTTTTTCATATTAGAAGACAAACTTCAGCCTGCAAGAACTACTGGCAAATCTAGTAGTGTTAATTGCATATGATTCATTGTGGTATTGTAAAATTGCAGACAGTTTTCAAATAGTGAATATGGAAGCTGCTTGGACTGTGTCAAAAGGGGTAAAGAGAAGTATGATGGATTATATTTTGTCAGGAGAAAAGAAATCCTGTACATAGGTAACAACGACATTACCTATTTGACTTTACCATAAAAAGCCTGTATCATTTTATTTGTATTAATTTTTCTTTTCCTCCTACCTTAAATTAATATGTATAAAACAGAACTAAAGGAAATAATCAGAAATACTAGAGATGGATGTGTAAAAAAACCCAGGTACTTAAAGCTGTTTGGAAAGAAATAGGTGTTCTTCCCCCTAGAAAATAATTTCTAAAAGGTAAATAAACAAAAATCTGACTTTTTTTAAAGATTATGTTTGGAAAAAAGAGGAATCAAATACTTATTGCAAAAATACTTGTTAACTGTTTTTTAAAAGATATTGAAAAAAAATTCAATGGGCCCTTGTAGCTGTCACCTGTACAATATTTGCACTACTAACAAATTGTTTGATTTATTAGTTTTTTTTCCAGTGGTGGGAAAAGTCTCAGTAGGAGGTGAGGCCAAATTGGATAACTGGAATCAATTTTGTCCATAATAAAGTTAAAATTTTGATGTGAACACAAACCTCAGTATTCTCTCTGCAAAAAACGATCCAGTCCTGATTGTCGGTATCTTTCATTTGTATTATGCCCTGAGATTTGCCTTTTGAATTAAAACTGGAGGATTTTTTTGGCTGTCCTTTACTCCATAAGTACATAAAAATAAATAATTCTGTAATATTATTTCCAAAAATGCACAGTACATTTCATGATTAGATACTGAATCAGTACTCAGAAATGTGAGCCAGTTTCAACTTTTTATTCAATCTTTTAATATACCCCCTCCCAAGCTGTAACTCTATAAACCCCTAAATTCTAGGTAATAGGATGATCTGTCAGCTGCTATTGAAGGGAGATAAAATTCCGGTTGCACGTTTGTGTCACCTCTAACCAGCAACTGTGCGAAAGCTATAAACCAAACAGACACAGAGAATCACCTGTCAGCATCTGCTGCTTCTGTTTCCTAAAAGAGACATCACCTCAGCAATAGGCAGGTAGTGGATGACAGTTGGGGTATTGTGAGGTTAGACAATAAACTGCAAATCTGTTAAGCCAAAATGTTAGGGACAAGAACCGGACAGTAGGATACACCCTACATATTTTAATATAGTCCTGTTACTGTGAGCAATTATATGACTTTTTTTCACCACTATTTTGTTAAAGGTTGCCTTGAAATAACCTTGTCATTGCCTCCATATCTCCTATGAAAGACTGTATTTAGAATTAAATTGATATATCTGGTCTTGAAGATCCTTTATTTTTGCTTAAGAAGCCCTTTTTTCTTTCAGGATTATTTTATCTTTCTGAATAAGAAAAGGAAAAAATTCCTGTCTTTCTGGCAGGAATATTCTAGATGAGCTATATGAGTAAGCCAAATTCCTGATACGACTTTTGTTTTCTGGACTTTTAATGTTTTCATTATGCTTCATTTACATTTATTGTTGTGGTGGCCAGTGTATCAATATAGCTTTGTTTTGAAATTTCTGTTGTGCAGCAGGATGGGAGTACAGTTTTCAATCCTTAAGTTATGTTTTTTGTAATACCCCTATCTTATTAATCATGGAACTGTCAAAATACAGTTGTTTTTTGTTTTGGTTTGGTTTTCCAAACTCATTGTAAACCAGGAAATCATTGAAACTGCATATCTTTAACCAGCTGGTTTTTTGACTCTCTTTTTTAAATATGCTGTCTAACTTTTGATTGTTCTATTTTTTTTTTTTTTTAAACAGGTTATTCTCCTCTTTTGCTATGTGTTAAATATTTTTTTGACCACTGCTTTGTATTATTTTGCAATTCCGGGATTAATATAGTCCCCAAAGACAATGTGCTTTACAGTTCTCAGTGATATTCTCTTGGTATGTGAGAAGATTTCCATTACAGGATTTAGCAGTTTGAATACTTGCCATCATGTTTTGTTTTGTTTTGTTTTGTTTTGTTTTGTTTTGTTTTGTTTTGTTTTGTTTTGTTTTGTTTTCCCCCCACTCTTCCAGCAGTGAATAAACTGCTTTGTTGCTTTTTCTTTGTTCAAACCCAGTGTGTTTCATTACCTGGTAAAACATATATGACATGTATACATATCTAAGCCAAAGCTTGGATTCTATTTTAACTATGCAATAAATAGTCACCACTTCAGGAACAGTGAAAACTCAGGTTTTTATCTGAGATCTAAATTTTAAGTACCATGTTTTCAGTAGCAGTTTCTTCTATTTTTTTTTAACCTTTCTCACATACAATAGTCACCTACTTTTTCATTAATAACAAGTTACTTTTTCTACTTCTTTTTGAAGCAGTCTGTGTTTGAGCATGTATTAACTACATCTGGATGACAATAAGTGCTATGATTTCATTTTTTATCCTTTGAGCAATTTAACTAATTTCTCAAGTTGTTCTTGTTTCATAGGAGAGAAATGGAAGTAGATATTGTATTAGCAATTAATTATGTAAAATCATATTAGCAAGAATATTTTTTTCTCCCTTTTTTCTAACCTTTGTTAGTAATTTTATGTGATGTGTTGAGATTTGGTTGATAGATTTTGTTTTCTTTAATCAGACAATGTCAAGTGACTGCATTAAAGTCAAGAGAAAGTCTTTCATGAAATATTATAGTGATGCGGCCCAACTTGCATGAATTTCACTGAGAACTTTAATCTTGACTGTTAGATACCTAATGGAAAAGTAAGTATCCTACTCTTATTCCCGCTTAGTTTCCCACAAAGTGGATACACATCAAATCAGTGTTTTATTGAACTACCATTCTGTGCTGTTTAGAAATTTAGATGAGCAATTCAGGGGATAGTGCAATTGAAGTTTTCTCAGATTTGGAGGTATTTTTAGGTGTTGGGTTTTTTCACCTGTTGAATTTTGGTAAGTTCTTTACCAGAGCACCCCGTTTTCTACATGTATTCCTTCAGGAAGATATATGGAAAAAAAGCATTCTCAGAACTTTGTAGTTGAATGATTAGCTTAATCCTTAAGTAGCAGATTATCAAAGAATTTTATTTGGATGGAGACATTTTTCACATAATTCAAATTTTGTGGCTGCTTTTCCTGTTTTTCATAGAATAAATAAACTGCACGAGTTAATTATTCCTTTCAAATCTGTGACTTTTGGGTTTTGGTTTTTTGTTTGTTTGGTTTGTTTTATTGCTTTTGTTTGTTTGTTTTTAAATATTACTGTTGTTCCAGAAATGAAACAAGCAAACAAACCTACCAAATTAAAACTAAGGCTAAATTTCGCTTTTGTTTTTTTGCTTAGGATACACGTTATGTGCCAAATGTAGTTAATCACAGTTCTCAATTGTATATTTTCATTCGTAATAACATGAGCAGTGTTCAATACTTTAAGTGTGATTTCACTGGTTTTTAAAATTAACTACTACTAAGCTTTAAGAGCCTTTACTAGTTACCTTTCTCTATTTTTTAATTTCAAATGGCTTTGTGTGTCAAACCACAAGCTTTTCTTAATATTAAATTAATTTTCACAATTGTTTTAAATTTCAAATAATCTTGAAGTGAGAGATACATGACAGAAACGTGTCTTGCTAGTAGTTTAGTCCACATCATGTTTCACTCATTAACAGAGCAATCACTTACTTCAAACTGAATTTAAATTTTACACTGTCAGTATTCTTAATGACAGACTTTTGCCTATTGTGGTCATTGTGTCATGTGGTAACCTGCAAACTGCCTTGCTAAAATCAGAGAATTATGATAAGTACCTAAATCTTGGGCTATCTATATTAAATTAAACACACTTCTAAATGTTTCAGGCCTTTCTCATGGTCATTCATACCACTGACACAAGTCTCATAAATGCCTCAATCCATTTCTTAAATGGAGATGCTCTCGTGACGTCTCCCACAGCATTCATATCCTGTGGATACAATTCACTGCCTCTGTTTAAAACAACTACACTATTCAAAATAAGATGCTCTTTTATTTCTTCTCGCTATTTCCTTTAGGATCTGGGAATGTAATTAATCTGTGCATGGTACTTTGTCAGCTTTTCATAGTTCTCATTTCCTGATTATCTGCTCTTGTGCAATTATGAGGCCTCTGTACTGTGTTGACAGGAGCATCTATAACTAATATATTGCTTGAATATCAAGAAGTTTTTTATGTGAAGCATGTGATATTTTGAATGCAGAAAACAAGGCAGAAGTCAACAGGGGTTCCTGCTTTTCACTTTAAAATGTAGTTTAGAAGGTAGAAGCCCAGTAGGAATAGACCAGTCATGGTTAGTATCATCAAGATTTCATTGCAATCCCTTTTCTAAGAGCTTCCATTTCTTTTTTGTTTTTAAGAACTTGAGAAATTTTTGAGAACTTCACGGTACTTATCCCCAAGCTGAGCGCGAACAAGTCACTTGCATAAAATGGTGAGTTTCATCTTACCCATAATGACGAGGTGAAATCAGAGCCAAAAATATACACTTGAAATTTGATGTTCTAATGAAGCAATACTAGCAGCTGACATTTCTCTTAATTGAAGAGATACTGAATATTCTCTTTTTCATATCAAACTGCCCTCAAATGTCACTAAGGATATGGATACTTTAGTTTTGATATATCAGTACGACATTAGAATTATCCAAGTATGCTGCATTTCCAAAATCTACATTGGGAAAAGTCTAATGAGTCAGATCTTATTAAATTTTAAACTCAGTTTCTATCTGGCCTGGGCATTTCATAATACATGAGATAGAAAATAAAGGTTTTACTACAGAGCTGTAGTCTGTGACATTTTATTTACCAAATTCAACATAAATATTTTTCCCTGAAAAAAGCAAAGAAGCAGAAGGACTGCTTATGGTGCTGAATTATTCTTATTTTCATTTCCCATCATCACTGATCAATATGCAGTATTATTATATGAAAACATGAACAGAAATTTAAATTTTGGAGAGAAAAGAAAAATACCCTACATGTAAAATAACATGTAGTAAATCCTGGCATTTTCAGAGTAAAACTAAGTGTACAAAGTATAATGTAGTTGATGAAAATCATAAAATAGAAAAGAAAGATAGAAAAAAATCTGAATACCCTGTTCCATGAGTGCAAATTAAAAAGTTAAAAATAAAGACTCTCACTGAAGGCAGAATTAGACCTTTCATTTATTCATTCTGTGAACCAATTTATACCTAACTAGATGGCTTGTTTCTGTGGCTTCTCTGACTGTTACTGTCTTTTCAATTAATTGTACATTAGAAAAAATCCTCTCCGCTCTGGCTTGACATACACAAAACAATAAATTTCTGGGTTCTTATAGCTTCCCCTCAAGTATTTATGAGTTAAACGTTTACTAAATATGGAACAGAATTGTTAGCACCCTTTGCTTTAATTTATTTTTTCAATGTCACGCTGCTTGTAATTTTGAATAACTGCTTTTATGTACTGTGAAGAACAGTAACTGTTGAGTATTGTGGTTTTGTTCAAATCCTATTTGTTGTTATGGAAACAGCATCCCTATTAAGCTTCCTGCTGTAGATTTGCTCTGTAAGACATTATTTAAAATGTTCAGCAGCAAAGGTAGAAGGATAACATAAATTCAAATAATATTTGGTTTGACTATTAATACTTTATACCCTTAAGATATTTTAAATAGTGAATACACATAAACAGTTACCAGACACCTTTTCAGTCTTCTGAAATTGAGTTGTTTTGTAACATTTGACTAGTAATGGATTTTATATTTTTTTTAACTGGAATCAAGATTTTAAAAAATGCTGTCTGAAGTTTCACATGATTTCATGTGGTCCAGATTGTTTCAAGCTGTATAAAAAAACAGTATTGGCAGGATGCATGACTGTGTAAAGATGCCAGTGATTCAGTAAAGGTGCCTTATGTCTGCCGAGGAAGACTTCTTGTTAGATACTGTTGGCAGTAGTATCTCTTTGTGGAAATTATGAAGACTCAGGAATTTACCATAAATATTCAGTATTTTTTAGGAAAAAAGTGAAAGAATCAAGTACTGTCCTTTTTATTTTTTAATTAAAAAAATAAAATTTGACAGCTGCTGTGTGGGTACTGTATGAGCACATATCAGTGTCCGGGTCCCCATTGGAAGAGTTTGCACTCTGAGAATGGAAGAGAAACATGAATAAGGGGATAATTACAGTGCACAAGTGATAGTAGTGAACGATGGTTTGAAAGATGTTCTGTTGTGTGTCTAGGGTGACAATCAGTTTAGAGTGAGAACCTAAATGGAATCAGTGAGGAAGCAATACACGAAATAAAAAGAAATGAGAATGGAAACAAGAGAAGGAGCAAGTAGGAGGCCAGGGAGTTTAGCCCACAACCAGTTACCTCTGAACCCAGAGCAGTGCTCCACAGAGGATCTGAGGTCTTAAAACAGAGAAAGGCTTGAGCAAATAGTAAAGAGGGACAGGAAAAGTTTTTAAAAATGCTGAAGTTTATGGACCTCCACAGTCTAATTTTTGCTGCTCAGGAAAGGGTTGAACAAACTGCAATAAATACGTGATGGAAAAAAAAGCCTTGACTAAATGCTAGGGGTTTTCTGAATATCCAAGCTCCATACTTTTGTCCTCTGCTCTTGCCAGATGATTTCTGTGTCGAGCTGTTTTCTGCAGCCTTCTTTCTGTCTGTGTCCCTCATGCATATACTGCTCTGAGTTCAGAATTTATTAACTGGTGGCCAAGTACTGACTTCCATGGCATGCAACCATTTATTATGTGGATTCATTTACTGTAATCCTAATCCAGATTTTTTTTTTATCAGCCTTGGAAATGAACATCAAGAGACTACACAGGAGTAAAGTAAACTCCATCAGGAGGAGGTAAATCATGTTAGTATTCCCTTTAATATCATGGCAGAATTTTAACCAGAGGCTCCCAGGTATCTTGAATAGTCTCATCTTCTATATCAACACGGCATATATTTTATGCCAGTCTGCAAATTAATTGAGCAGAGAAATTACACTATGAATTTAAATATTAAAATATGTTTCTCTCACTTACTAATTAAAATAATAAAGCCTGAGAGAAAATTTAATTAATTACTTGTAAGCTATAATTTTTGGATCAGAGACTATAAAAGCATGTGTGTTTTTTCTATATATACTAAAATGTACATATCTATTATTACTTCATTTTACCACATTGAAAGGTATGACTATACAAAACAGTGACAAATAACAAACACAAAATTCTTTTCAGGTTTGAACCAAAGAGCACTGAATCAAGCAGAATCACTCACTTAAAGAACTATTTGAATTAGGTCCTAAACAGAGTTATATCTCATGATTAATTTTGTCATGCTCACTATTTCATTTGGCATAAAGAGGTTTGGTGGGAATTTTAAAAAATTATGTTCTGCTTTTGAAGATTTTAATAACTGCATTAAAAATAAAATAATAATTACACATGCAACATATTAGAAAGGAAAAAATAACAAAAATTACTAGTTAAGCTAATATTAATATCAATGATCTTGTATACCTTCATGTCCAAAACTTGCTAACAGGAGACAAACATCTTGTTAAAATATAAGGAAGGCATGAAGTGTAATTTGGCATAGTGCCAATGAAGTCCGCCAGAAACTATTATAGGTAACTTGGTTTCTTCTTGTAGCTTATTTTTCCTAGAGAGTTAGGCCGAGGCTGAGCAGATTAATTAGGGGCAATGACTAATTGTAGTCTCCTACTTCTTTGGGGTCTAGAGTAAATCGTAGTTTTGTACTCCACAGGCTGGATATGAATGATTCATTTAAGAATAAACCCAGTATCAAAACAAGAAAAAAATAGTATCAAGGAGAAAGAGTGCTTCATATATGTTCTTATTGCCTTTAGCTCTGTCCCATAAAACAATATTTATTAACAGTCCTGGTTAACGGGGAGGTCCCGGAAAACTGGAGCCTTGCCAACATGACACCCATCTACAAGAAGGGCCGGGAGGAGGATTCAGGAAACTACAGGCCTGTCAGCCTGACCTCGGTGCCTCAGGAAGATTATGGAGAGGTTCATCTTGAGGGCGCTCACAGGACACTTGCAGGACAACGAAGGTGTCAGGCCCAGCCAGCACAGGTTCATGAAGGGCAGGTCCTGCTTGACCAACCTGATCTCCTTCTATGACCAGGTGACTCCTTCTTTGACCAGTGGATGAGGGAAAGGCTGTTGATGCTGTTTACCTGGATTTTAGTAAAGCCTTTGACACTGTCTCCCACAGCATTCTCCTGGAGAGGCTGATAACTTGTGGCTTAGACAGGTGTACTCTTCACTGAGTAAAAATCTGGCGGGACGGCTGAGGCCAGAGAGTTGTGGTGAATGGAGGTAAATCCAGTTGGCGGCCGGTCACAAACGGAGTCCCCCAGGGCTCAGTTTTGGGGCCGGTCTTGTTTAATACATTTATCAATCATCTGGATGAGGGGATTGAGTGCTCCCTCAGCAAGTTTGCAAATGACACCAAGTTGGGCGAGAGTGTTGATCTTCTGGAGGGTCGGAAGGCTCTGCAGAGGGATCTGGACAGGCTGGACCCATGGGCCAAGGCCAACTGTATGTGGTTTCAAGAAGGCCAAGTGCCGGGTCCTGCACTTGGGTCACAACAACCCCATGCATCACTACAGGCTTGGGGAAGAGTGGCTGGACAGCTGTCCTGCAGAAAAGGACATGGGGGTGCTGGTTGACAGCCGGCTGAAGATGAGCCAGCAGTGTGCCCAGGTGGCCAAGAAGGCCAACGGCATCCTGGCCTGTATCAGAAATAGTGTGGCCAGCAGGACTAGGGAGGTGATCGTGCCCCTGTACTCGGCGCTGGTGAGGCCGCACCTCGAATACTGTGTGCAGTTCTGGGCCCCTCACTCCAAGAAGGACATTGAGGTGCTGGAGTGTGTCCAGAGAAGGGCGACGAAGCTGGTGAGGGGTCTGGAACACAAGTCTTATGAGGAGCTGCTGAGGGAACTGGGGTTGTTCAGTCTGGAGAAGAGGAGGCTGAGGGGAGACCTTATCGCTCTCTACAATTACCTGGAAGGGGGTTGCAGAGAGGTGGGTGTTGGTCTGTTCTCCCAATTGACTAGCGACAGGACAAGAGAAAAGGGCCTCAAGTTGCGCCAGGGGAGGTTTAGGCTGGATATTATGGAAAATATCTTTCCTGAGAGAGTGGTGAAGTACTGGAATAAGCTGCCCAGGGAAGTGGTGGAGTCACTCTCACTGGAGGCATTCAAGGAATGTGTGGACGTGGCATTGTGGGACATGGTTTAATGGGCATGGTGGTGTCGGTTGATGGTTGGACTTGATGATCTTACAGGTCTTTTCCAACTTTAATGATTCTGTGATTCTGTAATTTATAGATTAGCAAGGCTCTTACGAATTTAAAAGAAACAAACATGCTGAAAATACATCCTATGTGTTTATAGTTTGAGTTTACTGAAAAGGTATGTGCTTTTGCTGGGTTTGAAACTGCAGTTAATTTCGCTTTCATTATTGTTACTGAATTAAGTAACAAAGTAAAATTATAATAGAGGTAAAACTTTTTTATAACTAATGAAGGTAAATTTGGGCTAAATGGAGTGAGCATCATTGAGCTTCATTGATAGACCACTGATTTAGCTCTGTTTGCAACGTAGCTTAAGATGGGTAATTCCAGGTTTAAAATTATACAGGTTTTTTGAAATGAAGTAAATACTATTTTACAGTATTATACAGCAAAATACACAACAAATATTATTTTTTAGTACACCATTTAAAGCTAAGTACAATGACTGGATTTTCTCATAATTGAGCTCTACTGAGAAACAGTATTTTCCTTTGTGAGATTTACAGGGAAGCTCACTAAGTACTGTGCAGTCCAACACCTCATACTACATTGTTTTGACACTGACAGTGTTATTCTTGTCAATTACTTTTGAGGTTTACAAACATCAGATGTTCCAAACTCTTTAACAGAGAAATGTGATTCAGAAAAAAAAATCATGTATAATGAAGGGAAAATGGGCTACAATACGTATTCTAGCTATTTATTACTGTTGAATGTTAAAGCCTAGACAGCTGATTTTAAAATAACAGCTAAAGGAATTAGCTGTCTGTTCTGTCTTTATTCTCATAGACTTAGGCTTGGAGATGCCAAGATACTGACTTTGTAAGACTCATATGGAATACTTTAACAATTGCAATTTGATATCTCAATCATGTCACATTCATCTATTGAGCAAAATGTGATGGCTGACATAGTCTAAAAAATAAGTCTTTAAACGGAAAAAATGTATTTGTTCTCTGGTATATATGAAAACATCATGACCTTCAGAGAAGTTCTACACACAGCCGCATCAAGGTGTACACATCAAGCTGCAGTTTGGCCCATTGTGCTAAAACATGATATTCTACAAAGTAAAAATAAACCGTTATGGGAAAATCATTACTGTAATAATAATGCACAAAATGTCTCATCATCCAGATTGATTTTTAATATAAGTTATATAATTTTTAATAATAAAGCTGATTTTTAATATAAGTTCTTAGCAATCTGGATTTTATATTCCTACATTAAAGCCACACAGTATTCTGTTATCACATCAAGTTTCTTTGGTATTTGTAAGTAAATGAAGGCATTCTTTCTCTTTCTGTTCCAGTACAACTAATTGGATTAAATCAAGCTAATGAGCTTCATACAGACTAATTAGTGTAGACAAAGCACTAAAGAAAGCAAGAATCTTTTTATTTAAATGATCACAATGGCCACAGAACCATTCCTTCAAAAGGATCCTTTTCTGTTCAGCCTTGAATTCTAGCCAGAGATACAATATAAGTTAATACCAAGAGTGATCGTTTAAGTGCTGTTATTAAGGAGACTGTGACTGATGGAGTTTGTAGCTGGTAATGTGCTTTCCCTTTGGCTGCTCGGCGAACATCAGCAGCAGATCAATATCGCATCTGCATGAGATTACAGGCATTTCTGACAAGAGCCATGTGGAAAAAAAAGTACATTTACCTCTAAATTAACATGGTTGCTAAGTTAGTGTTTACCGAATTCCCCAATCCTCCTCCCCGCCCCCCCCCCCCCCCAAAAGTGACCATATGTCCTGTGAAAAACTGAGCTACTGTGTCACTGTCTCCTGTGGCTTCAGTCCAGTTGGAGTTTGCCTTTTCTTGTCACTTCCTCCTGTTGCAGAGGGAAGACTTTTGATTTCACTGCACCAAAGGCAACATTGTGATTGTGTTGGAAAATGCAAGAAATCTCATCACATCTTTGTGACCTCTTAAAATTGCTTTCAATACATATACTTTTCTGTTTTAGCTTGTGGTAACAAAGTCAGTTAGTTGTGTTGAGGACATGTCTAATTATGAAAACACAGTACTGTTGCTACTGGTCTGAATTGGTGAATCCAACTATAATGAACCAGAGGATATCTCCTTGTTTTCCCTTCTCTGTGCTGGCTAACTGATGTACATTGTTTTGCACAGAAAGTATTTCAGCAGCTCAGTTTGCAAAGATGGGTTGAAATCATCAAGTATATGTGTACATAGGTAGACCACTTCATTCAGCTGGATAGACAGCACATATATTTGCCTTTTGAGGATAAGATCAAGTATCCTCCATATCTGCCTATTTGAACACTATTACATGAAGAGATATGAAGAGATGAATAGCAAGCACCATGAAAAAGGATTTCTTTTTTACATGTAGTATTTCAAAAGGATATAGCAAGCATCACTTCCTAATGTGATAAATTACTCTTCTTCATGTGGCAACATGGCTGGTTTAAGAAGCACCCTTTAGTATTATACTTCCTTAAACTGGCTTAAACTTTTGCTCTGGTACTTTGATCTCTATGGGATGTTTATTTTGATCTGGTAAGCTCCTCAATTCCTAGCAAATCAATTAGAATTAAAAAGAAGGAATTATGAAGGTATAAAGCTTAGCAGGAATCAGATTCTAAATATGATCTGGAAGGCCATTTCTGTTTTACGATTTACTTACTAAATTTGAATAATTTTAAAACTGAGCTTCTTAAGTAACATAATAAGCTCATAAGTAAAATCATTATTCAAATAGTCAGATTCTGTACATTCTTTGAAAGTTTATTAAAAATGCATCTGAGTTCATTTATAAGGATTTAGTGACCCAACACTAAAAGGGTTCTCATAAAATGTGCTGTGCTCTCTGGAAAAGTTAGCTCGAGACTGTGATTTGCAAATTGTGATTTGGGAGAACTTGGTAAAGTGTCTGTCCCTGAATTTTAAAAATCTCTGTGCAAAGCTACCTTTATGAAGATCCATCAGTTGGCTAAACCTGTTTCTTGTGCCTTTTCTGATTAGAATGTTACAGGAAAAAATACATTTGCAACATTAAATGTTTTGCATTTAGAAAGCACCTGACAATTGCCACATCTTATTAGACTTCATTAAGTGAGCCTTAATTTTAAGTTCATTGTTGAAAGAAAACACATGGAAAAAAACTCCTTTAAAAGGTTTGTTTTCACCTGCCAATGTATTACAGAAATGAGCACATTTTGTTCATCAAAGCAGATGTTTATAGCTATTTAAAACTTCAGTGAGAAAGGAAGGCAGCTATGTATGTTAGCCTGTACAGAATGTTCATTAACTGCTCACATTTCCTGAGCATTTTACTTTGTAGGTTCACTAGCTATACATCTAACTATTAGCAGATTGCTGCAGTCAGTTGGAACTGGCACTTTTCTTCCAATCCCTACTAAATATTTAAGGTTTCTCATGTGGATGGATCTACCAGGTAGCAGGTATTTATTCACTAAATTTTGGCCAGAAATCAGAAATTTCACTGCTGACCTTTTAAAAGTTACCTTAGAAATGAGCTTTTGTTCTTTCTGGAAAGCCTTTCATGTAACAGAGTGATTGACATTGCATTATGCAAAAGACTAAATGTTCCATTTGAGTAGGAAATTTGTATTGCACAAATGTTTCTTTTTTATGGTTGCAGTTTTAACACAAAGAATCTATGTTCTTCTATTCTAATAGTACAGATTAGTGACAATAGACTTGTATTAATACTATTTTGTATTTCTCAAGTACTTTGAAATATTTGGACAAAACAGACTCTTTAATCCTCACAATAGTTTCAGAGGTAGGTAAAGTAGCATAGTTTGAATATTTAAATGGAGAAATTAAACACAAATCATTTAACAGTATCCTTTTCAGAGGTTACAGAGTAACCTGTTAAAACAGGAATTATTTTCAAAGTTGGGGTGAGCAGTCCAGTGCAATTAAAATTCAATTTCTTTTCCCTCCCCACTTCCTAAGGATTTTTGAACTTTGGTAAATGGTTTTTAGTACTTGGACATTATTATATTTTGCAACATTACTGTTTCTATAGTATCACTTATAGGCTGGTTTTGGATGCTAGTACTACACTGGAAATCATAATGCATGACAGATCCAAGTAATCTGCAGTGAGAAAAAGATATGATTGGTTGAAACAGGTATCTCATCAAATTTACTAGACTTGCTGTTAGAGAGATACTGCATTTGAGTGTGTGACTGTAGATTGCATTCATCCACTGTGGTTCAGTCACTGTCTCTGACTCACACATCCTCCAGAAAAGACCTAAGATTATCTGTGCTTTCTTTCTTTCGAGTCTTAGCTCTAGCCTTTTAAATGGTACTTTACATAGTCTGAATGCTTTTCTTCCTGGGATCATAAGGAACCAGCACCAGGAGGTGCAAAACACCACCTGTGCTAGAACCTTTAAGGTGTCCATGGATCCATCGTTCTTGTGCTATCCCATCCATGTTCTAGCATCCTGAAAAGTCTGCAGAGGGTGAACCATCCGGTCTACCTGGAATTTTCAGAAACAGAATAAAAAATGACACTGACACTTCTACTAGGCAGCCTCACCCTCTCACTATCTTTATTTCCATAAGCAATGCATTAATTAACATGATGATTAGCAGACCTAGTCAGGATTCACTTTGTGGTTTTATTAGAAGAAGTCAGTTTGTTGAAAAGAAAATTTGCATGGGAGAATGTCACCTGAGCAATTTTTTTAATTAAAGGAAATTGAAAGCTTTTAAGTATTTTCAGAATGAAATGGCTCATTTAAAAATCAATGGATAAAATTCATACCAGGTTTTCATTTTCATTCTTGCTAAAAATAAAGTGTGTTCAAAATGGAAATAATACATATTTAAGCTTAATGACTGGAATTATTATTTTCATCATGAAAAAGAACCCCAAACTCAAATTGAAAAATAGCAAAAAAAAATCACATTTTTTGCATGTCAATGTCTCTAACAATTCATTCCTTTAGGTCTTCCTTCATACATTCAGGCAGAACCAAAAGGGAAAAAACATTTTTTTAAAACATGGTGTCACCTAGCTACCTGTTTAATACTTTTTTAATGTACAAATGTTGATTCTGTTTTTCAAAGTACATAAAAGCATTTCCGATGCTGGTGGACATCATAAACAGTGAGACAAATTTCTATAGAAAAATTCTGTTCTATATTAATTTATATTGGGGATAAAATGACAAACAGATAGAATATGTCTCCATACTTTACAAGTCTTGTATTGCTTTTGTCACATTGTATCATCAGCATACAAAAGTATTACTAACTCTACTTCAAGAAACCTCACAGTGCCTTTTCAGTGTTAGGTTTCAACTCACACATTTTGTTGCTTTATTTTTATGGCTGCTTACCTTGCACCTTACTGTAAGTTCTTTTCATAAATGGGGCTATGCAGTTTGGTGATGTGACCTTCTAAAGTTTAGGGAGTAACTCTAGCCCAACTAATGGCTAGATTTACAATAACATGACATTGTTGCTGCTGAATTTTCAGCAACCTGTGTATTATGCAAACAGCCTTCTGTCAGCTCAGGAAACAAGAGGTCTCAGCAAGCAAGAATATGTTGATGCAACCAAAGCTAGAATTAACATTTCAAGGTCTTCCAGAGACAGTATTAGCCTCAGCAGCACAGCATCCGAGAAATAACAAATGAAACTTTCAGAATATTGCAAAAGTGGCTCTCAGAGGACAGCTCAAGCCAAATAGAAAAAAGGAGATTCCTAGCAGACAGGAAAGGGACGAATGTGTTGCCATCATTCAAGGCAGATAACAAGGATACAGCTGGTGGTTTGCTTACTACAGTAGAAACTCTTGCCTCCTATCTAGAAAGTTAAGAGATTTGGAGAAAAATCAACCTGTAAATGAGAAAGCATATTAAAAGTGCTACTTATTACTCAGTATTTATTACCTTTCCTAAGCACAGTGGAAATGTTCCAAAAAATATTTGAGAGACATGTGTGCATTGTGACAAGGACACTGACTTTCACAGGAGAGGAGGACAGTTATTAATTTAATGACTTCAAATAAAAAATGTCACAGAGATCTGTCCTTCACGGTCCTTGGACCAACCACGTTTTTGACTTAAGTGGGCAGTGCTAAAGGCACACATAAACAGAGGAGACCACAATATTCAAAGCATTCAGAATTTATGTCAAGTCTTTTTCCATTTTTGTCACAGGAATTACCAATGTTCAACAAATCTATAAATGTGAGTAGGGAAAGCACACCTGACGGTCCTGTTAAAACATTATCAACTTCTGCAACAAGCCTCTCGTAGTATTTAGAAGTTCATACTATGTATCACTACAGTCACTGTGAGTAATCTGAAGGTTAGTGGTATTAAAATACAGGCAATGCAAATTATTAATCTTGTTGTGTATGTTTTAGACTTACGAATGTTAATTTACTTGTCTGACATAATGTTTTAGGTAATGAGTAATAATTCATTCTGAACTTTAAAAACCCCAAATATTGCTTATACTTTGTTAATGTATATCATCGAAAACCAAAATATTAAGACTGGGTTTTTTCAGTTGGTGCTGTTGTTTGGGTCCCTATCTCAACCATGGTGTCCTCAGATGTAGTTTGCACCCCGGTCTCGGTCAAGGTATTCTCAGAGGTGGTTTGGGTCCCTGCCTCAACCACAGTCCTCTGAGAGTACTCAACCATAGTTCGATAGGCATAAGCCAGGCCCCAGTACAGTGCTAGAAGCTGTTGGTTTTCATTGGGGTAGACAAGGCACCCTTCTATCATGTGGCATGTCAGTTTGCCAGGGTTGCTTGCCTGTTCAAGTGTAAAGTCCTAGGCTATGGGAGGTGATAACCATCCTAGGAATCTGCCCAATCCTTCCACACACCTTGCCACCCAGGGACCAGCCAAAAGTTGTCTTCTCTTACACCATCACAACACCAGATTCCACAAATCCCGTAATATGCTAACAGTGTTAATTAGTAGTATCAAACAGCTCACATAAGGGTGAACAAGGACCTCGGGAGCCTGCATAATAAAACCACCCTGTGGAATTTGGATAATGAGGTGGGATTCCTGTGCTCAAAGAACCATTAAGACTGACCTTCCTCTCTCTTGTGCGACACAGGGGAGTGGAGAGTCTCCAGGCTAACACAGGACGCAGATAAGGAGGGGGCCCTGTGGAGACAGGACAGCCCTGCTTGTGGTCAGCAAAGACAGCAAAATAACAGGAATCTGAGGGGTTCTTTGTTTCTTCAAAAGGCTTTGTGTCCAATAACTGACCTTTGCCTCATTACTGGTGAAATGCATATTACAACTCACACCCCTGCATATGCCAACGAACATTATAGAGATCATGCTGAACATAGAAGACTACAGCACTCGTCTCTCCACCCAAATCATGCTACACGTCACATATGGGGGCAGGAACCTCATCATTTTTGGGGATAAAAGATGGAGAAAATGACTGTTAAAGTGGGAGAGAAGAACCTTGATACCTGACGGACCAGTCGACGGGCTGCGTTATCTTCCTTCACCCCAGGCAGGGACGCCTCTCTGGGTAAGCGCTGAGCCTCACCCTCTGGGTGAAAGTTGTCCCTGGGTTGTTATATTACTACCAAGTTTGCTAGCAATATTAACCTTAATTAGTAGCACTATTGTAGTTAGTGAATGTATCAACGTCAATCTCGAATCTGTTTCTGTCGCTCTCAATAAAATAACTAATTTTGATTTTTGTGCATCTGCTCAGTGCAAGTCCTTTTGCTGGAGCTCTGATAAACGAATCAGTGAAAGTCCTGGGACTCTGACAGACAAATTTCGAAACTCCATTCCTTTTAATGTGACACACCCACATCAATACTGGGTAGGAAGAGGGAGATGTATTCCCTTATCATCTCCACAAGAAAGCTGCCCCAGCACAGTAAGGCCATCAGTGCCAGGGCAAAACAGATAGCCATTCTCTGTACTAACATGTTCCCAAGCTCAGCAAAATAGATAAGTAGTGGAGCCAAGAAAGTCTGTGACCCTCACACAAGCTGGCCACTTAATAACAAATATAGCTATAGCATGCTTAATACAAAACTGCCATTGTCATGACCTACGTTGGGCGCCAAAAAAGACTGTTGTGGTTTGACCTTGGCTGAATGGCAGGTGCCCACCAAACCACTCTATCACTGCCTTCCTCCGCAGGACAAAAGGGGGAGAAAATGAGATGGAAAAGCTCATGGATAAAGTTAAAGGCAGTTTAATACAGCAAAAGCAAAGGCCAGGCATGGAAGCAAAGGAAAACAAAAGATTTATTCTCTACTTCCCATCAGCAGGTGATGTCCAGCCACTTCCCAGGAAGCAGGGCTTCAGTATGCGTAGTGGTTGCTCTGGAAGACAAACGTCATAAAAAACAAATGCTCCTCCTTCCTCCTCCTTTCTCTTAGATGTTATTGCTGAGCAGACATGATGTGGTATGGAATATCCCTTTAGTCAGTTCGGGTCAGCTGTCCTGGCTATGTCCCTTCCCAAGGTCTTGCCCACTCCCAGACTACTGGACTTTGGGGGTGAGGGGTGTATATGTTGGAGAGACAGCCTTGGTGCTGTGCAAGCGCTGATTAGCAGCAGCCAAAACACTGGTGTGTTGTCAATACCTTTCTGGCTACCAATACAAAGCACTGCTATAGAGAAAATTAGCTCCATCTCAACAGACCCAATACAGTTGTTTGGTTTTTTTGTTTGTTTGGTTGGTTTTTTTTCCCCAGATGCAGCCTTAGTATTACTAGCATAGCATTATAGTAACAGCTTGGTAGAAATTAGTAGAGAGATGTGATAACTGAATTGGACAAAATCATAGACTGAGATAGCAATCAGAGATCAATAATATAAATTTCATGATTGATGAAATAATTTCTGGCATAGAAAACTTACATAAATTTTAGCCTTAACATCTCTAATAAGAGTAAAATTGATTTAAAATCCCACAATCTGAAATTTCAGCATCATGTTATAGATTAATGTGTCTTCGGATTGGTACTATTTTCAGTGGGTAGAATATACTATTATTAAAGTATGTGAATAACATTAAGGAGGAAAAGAATTATGAAAAATAGTTTTTCTGAGCTGAGTGAAGTACTTAATGAATAGACTTCAGTCAGCAAATGGAAGTGTCTATATGTCCTTATGAACGTTTCTTTTATGCAAATGGCTACATTCCTCCAGCAACCTTGTACAAAATGACTGTTTTCTGGGCAGCTATGCAGAGACTCTCAGATGACACAGTGTGTGATCCAATGGAAGTGCTCATTCCAAAGGATTTATTTTTCTGTGCTTGAGGCTGCCAGGTCTTGTTTGCATACGTATATGAATTCAATGTGATCTGACAATATAATAGTTAAACTAGTCTTATGACATGATAAAACTACTGATTTTAGGGGAATTACTGTGTGTTCACAATACAAATGAAAAGAAAATTTGAACAAAATACATAATTAAAAAAAATGCTTTCTCTTTTTTTAAATAAATGTTTCATTCCATATACTCTATAATGCAAACTACCCCTGGGATAAATAAAAATATTTTTGTTTTGAGTCTCCAGTTTCCTGTGTTTTGTCATCTTAAGTGATGCTTTTAATACTGTTTATAAAGTAAGCAACACTTTTTCTTTCCCTTTTTTTCTGTGAGTTCTGGATTATAGGTAATTATTTAAAATGAGTAACTAGTATTTTTTTTAAATATCTGTTATAGAAGTAAAACGTTGAACAAAGTGTTTTTTGCGTCTACACATAATCTAGTACTTATTTCACTGATTCACAGTATTTCACTGATCCGATGCAGTTAACTAATACTCTTTAAGTCACAAATAACTACTTTTCTTTTAGACATATCCTCTGATAATTATGGTTTCTTGCAAACATTTGATTCTTGAGACTACTTCTCTTTCTTTTTGTTCAACATACCTTGTAGCTTAGCAAAGAAACAAAATGAGTAGTGAGAACAAAATATCCTAAGTATCCTTTAATCATTGAATGAGACTCATCTGCATTGTCAATAGAATAGTGCAGGGCCCATGTTGAGAAGGACATTAAATTACAGTAAGGTTTATAGATTAGACTTGGAATACGTAACTTGTTTTTCATAGAAGTTTGTCAAAGCTGACTAAATGGAATTAAACTCTGTCTGGCAGCCACTAAACATATCCTTAATGCAAATTTATATTCCACCCTCAAGGACAAGTTTATCCTCTTGTTGTCCTATTAACTGTGATCCGTAGTATCTTACAAAATAATTACATACTTATGTAAACAGTTTTCTTCCCTCAGAATCAAGCTGAAAGGCTTTTACCCCTCTCATGTTTTCAGATACCATTGTTACATTACTCATAATCTCATTTGAATTACATTGGCCTTTAATCCTATGTGGGACTGCACCTCATGGATTAGAGGGCTACTGCAAGCCATTAATTGCTGTCCTTAAACATCTTTTGAATTATGGATGAGTGACATTTTGAATTCTGCAGTATGAAATTTAAAACACTGATAGCTATTTAAGTATTAATGACGTATTTGGTCTTTACCAGTCATGCAATGACTGACTAGAGGAGTTAAGGACTCTTAAATGTTATAGACCTTACTGATTTAATGACAGTATCTGATGACTAGAAACAGATGAATGACTCCTTCATGTCATTTCAGCTTGAAGAAAGCTTGCTTTCCTCAAAAACATCTTGGCACTCAATGCTGAAACTGAAAAAGCACGGGTAAAAATGAAGATGGAAACTGTTTATCTGGTCTTTTTTTCTTCCAATAAGACATTGCCTCTACTCTACAGCATTTCTTCATGCTATACCCACATATTTTTAAGTGTCTCAATAAATAATTCCTTAACCTTTTTCCTTAAGAAACAATTTCACAGGCTACTGGTTCTTAGTGTCAGAAAGATTTTCTTGTTATTTAACTTAAACATTCTTTTCCTAATTCCATCTCATTACTCCTTTACCTACCTTAGGCAATATACTAATTAACTCTTCTCTCTCTTCGGTGTTTATATCCTTCAAATATTTGAAGAGGAAATTTTAATTAAGCTTCAAAATGTTCTTAAGAGCATTCCTCTGCTTTAAACAGTACTGTATACTCATAACAGTGTACTCTGAATTTACAGGATAAATATCTAAGAAAGACCAAATAAAATCTAATTCCCCAGAGCATACTACTAAAAAACTTTAGCTGTTTCTGTGACAGTTATTGTGCAGATCTCAGTGACAGCTCCGTTATTTGGAATATGTCCTACCAAGAAAGAAAACGTTTGCTTAAAACCTGTGATTATACAATGCTCCTTTTTCAAATGTCCCCCTAACTCCTGGAGTCTCTGAGAATGAATAGCAATTCATGACCGATCAGGAGAATTCATTAATGGCAAAGTAAAAATAAGGGGAAAACCAAAACAACTACAAGAATATGTTAGTAATTTTCAAGATTAAAGTAAGAGTTATTAGCAGAAAAAAGGTGTGATCTGGTGACTGATATTACAATATTAAAATTCTAGAAATGAAGGGATTATTGAAAAATGATCATGCAGAATAGTGAAATCAGGAAACAGTATCAGAAGAGATATGATGAGTTACAAAATAAAACACACATAAGATATATTTGCATCACATATAAAACACAGCACATGTGTGCATGATGGGGAATTAAACTAGAAAAAAAATACTGCTGAACTAGATGACTAAAAAAGTAAAAAAAAGTATCTAGGGAAAGGCATGTGTGGCATGTATAAAGCAAGGACACAGAATATAAAGAACTTTAAAAAAGTTACTGTATGAAAGAAAACTAGAAAATGTATATAGGCTTGATTAGGGAATATAAAACTGATAACACCTACAGCAACCTTAAAATAAAAAATTAAATTTAAAAAAGAAATCTATAGGTAACAATATTTTTTAGTTTGATTTATTATGTTATTGCAGAAATTTAATAACACTGTTTTTCTGAGTATTCACCAAAAGATAAACACACAAATATAAGAACAATATTTGTTGTGAAGAGGACATAAAATATAATTATAACTTTGGGAATATACAATCAACAACTGATTACTTAAAGGTAAATAAACACCATAAAGACATAAAAATAAATAATACATTAGAAAAGATAGCTTGATTAGAAGTCCATCAGAGTAGATAACCGACAAGTAGAGGCATACACATTGTAAAATTTGTTACCTCCCATTAAATTGTCTAAAATCTTACTCCTCCAAAATTGCTTATGCAATTGATGGATTGTTATTTTTTTTCTTAATGCAATCTGTACATGCATGATGAGTAAGTAAAAAGAGACTAGTCATTTCTCATCTTGAGCAAGGCAGGCAGGTTATGAAGACAAACTTAATGCATTGCTGAATAAATATATGTTTGAGTTTGTCTGAGGGTCAGAATTTGGGTATTTTTTTTTTGTCTGGGGGACTGGTATTTCTTTGAATATTGCTTGTTAACAGCCGGTGACAATATCTGTGAAATGCAGAGCTGTCAAATATGATTAAATTACACTAGCAAGCAGATTTCTGTATTGTTAAAGGAAAATAAAAACCACTTACAGAATCTTATACTGCACCAATGTTTCTATTGGCAGATAATATAGCACTTGATGACCTTGAATAAACCATGTGACAAATGGGAAAGACAAATTTTTGCTAGTATTTGTGAAAATAGAGAATTAATATTTAGTACATTTAGACTATTTAGCAGTACCAGGGGCACATATCTGACTCTGTACATCTACAATATGCTGGACTTTTATGAAACAAGTTTCTCAGGACAGATGCTGTACATATTTCATGTCAAGAGAATTAAGAAAAGAGTAGTTAGAGCAGGAATGGTGCCCTTAACTTTCTTATAAGTACCTGCTATTTGATCAGTTCCATTATTTAATTATTTGGAGAAAAATAGTCACCCCAAACATCCTTACTTCCAACAACTATTTCTTGAGAAAGAGTATTCAAACTGACAGCTTTAACTCAAATTGAAGTTTACTGAAGGATGCCGTTCCTGTTGAACGAGATGAACTTAATCCATTTCAAGGAAGAGAGAAGTCTAAGCTAAAACATAGCCAAAGTCACATACCATTGAAACACAGCTGATTGTAGTGTTACAAACATCTGTCTAATCTGTCTTCCTTTTTCATGTTTTGCTGTAATGTTTTCAGACTGTCCTGTAACTAAAAACCTGCCTGCTTTATAAAAACAGAAAAAGAAAAATAATTTTTAATCCTATAGTCATGTATTTTTGACTGCAGAAAGGAAAAGCTGTCAACAAAATTGAAGGCTTCCATGTAATTCCTTAAGAATGCCGTGTGTATGAGCTGCAGGGGCTGACCACTGGATGGTGTTACCTCGTCGTGTTTTATGCTTGCTTTAGACAATTCTGTTTTCCCTGTTTATATATTGAACAATTATTATTTCTTCTCCTTTTGTGTCTTGCAGATTTTATAATCACAGCTTGACTAGAAAACACTGCAATTGTTATAGTCTAATTAATTTTTATAATTGCATAATCACTATACAAACAGGCTTGCGAAAGTAGAAGTTACTCCTCAGGTTTAACAAAAAGGCTAGGTGCTCAATAAACTAATTTTCTGATAAATACCATTCTTATTTTAGTAGATCTTTGAGGAATTCAGATAGATATACAACATTTTAAAACAAATAAACAAACAAACACAAACCCTTGTCATTCATTGCATAGGATAAAACACAAAATTCTTCCTGAAACCTCATTGTGACTGTTGATGACATGTAGTACATAGTGCTGCAAATGCAGGTGAGCTGGATAATTGATGTCCTCTGTACAAGACCTTTGGGACTCTAGAGAGATAAACTTAGGTCCATGTTTACCGCACAGAAGATATTGGACACCAAGTCAATTAATGTCAGTTGTACTTCTAATTCCCTGAGTGTGGTGAATATTTCCCCAAGTGTGGTGGTAATGCCACTGATCTACAAAGCACTTGATAGGCTACTGATGATAAATATGGCAGAACTACATAATTTCAATGTTACCTTATCTACTTGTTGTTTGGGTTATTCCTGTGAGCCAACAGGAAGCAACACCACATATTTCCTTTTATCTGGAACTACTATTTGTCCCTTTTTATTTGCTAGTTTCTTCCATCTGAAAGAAAAGCCACACATACTGAAAATGTATTATTTGTACTCTCCATTAGAAAATCTGTCACCATAGTTTAAGTGAAAGCTATGTACATACATACTTGAGGGTAGATTTTGTGACATCTAGTCATATATTAAAGCTTTCTTGCAGTTCTGATTCTGATTTTGTTTTGTATTTACCTTTCTTCTTTTATGCACCTTTTAGTGCATTGGTATCAGTTAATGTTATAGAGGTAGATTTTTAAGGAGAATACATTTTACATTACAAAAGTCAAAATAACCTAACAAAACCCGATAACTGCTACCCATGAATTACTTCCATTTATAATCCACAGGAGCTACTTTCTGACAAATGATCAGTTCCTATTGAGTTCTTAATTTAGGCAGAAATATTCCATTAGATTAAGCCACTTATTCTGTGGGGTTTATTATTGTACATATAAATCTGTTAATTCATGATAACTGCTAGAGCAGAGCATTAAATGATATATATCACCTTGCCTTTGTCAAAATGAAGCACAAAGGGTTTTTTCTTTTCCTGTTAAATAAAAAAGATAAAATAAAATGTTAAAGAAAGATTTACAATTATTTTTTAGGGAAAGTTAACAGGCTGCCCAGGGAAATGGTGGAGTCACCATCACTAGGGGTGTTCAAGGAACGTGTGGATGTGGCATTGTGGGACATGGTTTAATGGGCATGGTGGTGTTGGGTTGATGGTTGGCCTTGATGATCTTACAGGTCTTTTCCAGCTGTAGTGATTCTGCGATTCTGTGAATTACAAATAACACAAGATCCATATTACTGAAAGTTTAATTTTAAAGAGAATACCAGAACCATCCAAGAAGAAATGCAAGAGTACACTTGTGACTTGTTGTGTTAACACAGACCTTTGAGACAGGCATTTAGAGTCTGACCTCCCAGAATTAGCAGAATTCTTCTTTTCCACTGCAGCAGATTTACAGCCTCTGCAGTTTTCCTATGTAAGTTCTGGACTTGTGGATGTCACACCTCTGGGAAAAGCTTGTTCATTGTCAACAGGTTAAGAGCCTTAAATATTTTCTTCATTGTCTTTGCCGAGAGAGAACTGAAATACAATTTTTCATTGTGTTTTTTTTCAAACAATTTTTATGAATTTATTGGTTACTTCAATCATTTTCTTAGATCTTCTCCAGTTCTTTAAAAAAAAAAAAAAAATTTCCAAAGATGTAACAGCCTCCAAGGTTTGAATATTCCTAAATGTGTTTGACATGTCCATTTAAGTTTATATTGCCTGGTTTGAAGAAGAAAGGCTGGTGCCTTTTCAAACTTGTGATGCTTTTGCAGTCTAAAATATCCTGCCATAGTTGTGGATACACAGCCATTGTTTCATATTCACTTTTGAATACTATTCTTCTCCTTTCAGAGTAGTAACTTTCATACTTGATAAAATTTCTGGGTTTTAATACAGACCTCTTTAGTCATTGCTTATTGCTTTTTTCCTGAATATTTTGGACATCCACTAAATTAAAGGACCTATGAAAGACCAGAAGTTCACACATTCTCTTGCTGCTTTAGACATCAAAGCCTGCAAAGAAAAAGAACAATCTGTGGCTCCAGAATAAATCAGGGCAAACTGTGAACACTGAGTGTTGAAGCATACAGATATTGGGATGCCACTAAGTAGAACATGTTTTTCTACTGACTTTATAAGACATATGTATCAGCATTATACCCAATAAGAAAAATAAACCTCTCCAACTCTGAGCACATTCTCTAAATGCATACATTTCTTACCCCCTATGCCCTAATTCATACTATTCGTATTCCTTACTTATATCTCCAAGGAAGTAATCATACTTTGTATGCTCACTTCAAAGTATATTAAAAATGAGATAGGAGAGCATATCCTAAAATAATGTCCCATTTGTGACATGAATGACTTGACTTCAGAGCAGGAGAACTTCAACTGTACAGTAGAAAGCTATACTAAGAGTTACAGAGAAAGTGAACTATGTCTACAACATGTTTCCATAAATTACAGTAATATACACAGGACTAGTAGAAGCATGGGAAAAGGAGCTTGTTTGCTGATTGCGGTCAGAAAAGAACTTATTTTTCTAGAAAGTAATGGGGCACAAAGACCTGTGCAAAATCTTATGTCCTGTTGTAAAATCTTGTGAGAACTATCAACCATATGTATCTGTATAGTCTTGGGCAGTATGACTTGGAAATATTGGTTAGTCCTCCTCCCCTGCAGCTCATAAACATCACAACCTTATGTAATACTACGAATTTTAATTTACTGATAATATTGCTAATTTTTTTCATGCATATAACTGCAAACAACTGATACCTACAGAAGCAGGGGAAAAAGAAATAGAAAAAGCACTTCCAAAGCATAGATATTCCCCCTCATATCAACAGATTCACTTCTGTGAGTTTGAAGATTATATTTTTCCTGCGTTTATTATAAAGTGCTATTTCCTTCAACCTTAGGGGTTATTCACCAATAAATGAATTCCATGAGAATAAAGGCCCCCTGCGAAGCCCTGGATATAAGGGATAGAAGATGAAGGAAAACTTCAGGTCTTAGAAACATGTCTCACCAAGGCTAAGCAAGCAGAAGGACAGTCAGGTTTCCCCTTTTCAAACTTATTTATGAGTTTTGAAAGGCCTCATACAGTGCATCAGAATTAAAACTTCTCTTCAGCACAAAAAATCATTTTATCATATGACTGAATTCAAGTGAGTGTCATTCACTTACCTGGAAGTAGGTAACCAAGTTACATGGTACTGTATTTTAATTGGGAATACAACACAGGAAACTTTGAAAAGCAAATGTTTATCATTACGATCCATGTTATGAAATAATTTGTCACCCTCATTGGGCATGAAGCTGAGACAAAGCACACAAAGGCTATGC
Source organism: Gavia stellata (assembly GCF_030936135.1). NCBI lineage: Eukaryota > Metazoa > Chordata > Aves > Gaviiformes > Gaviidae > Gavia > Gavia stellata. The sequence goes on from NC_082637.1 coordinate 62,410,767, forward strand.
CTGTACCTAGAAACAAAGGCAGTGCCTGTTTGCGTGCTGCCACCTGATGCAAGAAGTTTGTTGATACACATGCAAGCCATTGCATGCCTGGTGGCCTAGTTCCCTGGGGATAATCCCAAGCATATGTGATTTACTAGGTGTAAGTCAGTTCTGGGCTAATCAAAGGATCCTGAACTATTTATAGTGAAATAGTTTACTATGGGATAAGGGCATATTTTCTCACTACAAGTGAAGGTAGAAAATGGCCAGGTAAAGTCAGAGACAAGCTTTGCTTTCCTGCCCCTCACATACCATCTGCTGTGACATGGATGCTGTACCACAGAGAGGAACAGTGATGTGTACATTTTGGACAGATTTGTTGGGTAGATTGAGCCTCCTTAATTCATTGTCTAATTTATCACTGAAATAATTTTCTGGCCCATACATAAGATTTATAGAAAAGACGCAACTTAAGCTCAGTAGTACTATTTCTTTTTGTCAGAGATCATAATTCTTTGAAACAATAGAAACCTTGCAAACATTTTCTATATTAATATTTTGGTCGAATGTCTTATGTTGCTTTCTGAAGCAAGCCTTTCAGAGCTAGGGCCATCATATGTCCATTTGTTAAAGGGCGATCGTGCAAGCAATCTCCCGGATGCATATGGAATTTAAATGGTATCACCCTGCTCTCAGATAGATGTGGTAAGTATCTCCCTAGCATGCTGTTTAATGCCCTTTTAAATGTTGGGCCTTAAAGCACAACGTGCTTTGCAGTGGACGTATTCCATGGTTGCTTGAGAAATATATTGCTAGCAATTGCTTTTCTTAGGGTTCATAAGGAAGTTGCCAATTAATTTTGCTACACTAGCCTGTGCCTTAAGCTGAAAAAAGGCTAGAGCATATGGAATTCCAGACTAGCAAAGAGTTGACAGAACAGGTTTTCTCAAATCTTAAAGTTTTCTTTGTCTCAGTGCTAATCTTGCTGGCATAGTTTTTGGAATGGGGTAAAATCATCTGAGAAAGCAATTTTGTTCTAAACTCTACTTTAGCCTTTTCTCATCTTTTCTGATTATCAAGACTGCTATAACACTGCTGGAATTATGCAGAAAAGAACATGCCGCATAGCATGGCTACTTTATCTCTAGCTATATTAAGAGACAAATATTACCTGTATTTGGCTTTTGGTTAGTTGCAGAGCATACAGAGAGATACAAAAGCTTTTCTCTGATGCTTGATGTCTGGTGTATTAAAAGGAAACTTGTACACAATTTTGTCCGATGTAGTATAATTATTTTTGCCTTTGCCATAGGCCAATATTTGTTTTACAGTATGTCCATTCAAATCTGAGCTGTTTGTCAATGAATGTAGGTCCATCAGTCAGACCCTTGATTGGAAATAAGCAGGAACTCCATGAAATCTATGTATTTATGGAAGAAAAAAATAAAGAAGAGAAAAAGGGAGAAATCAGCTAGCGATTTAAGAAATTTAATTATCACATTGCACTGAAAGGGATATTCAGAACTTCAAGCACAGCATATTTTAGCCTATAGTTTAACCCGACTAAACTGCGGTCTTTCTTTACTTTTTCTGCTGCATTCTATAAACTGCTAAATGTTATGAAGTAAATGTGTTTAGAGCTACTGCAGCAATTGTGTTTGAAAATGCAATTTTCTCTTAATGTTTAAAGATTACTTTGTGGTTGTTTCTTTTAATTGAAACAATACATTTTAATGTTACAAAGCTGCCACTAGTTTATTAAAAAAGGTAATTTTAGCCTGTAACAGGGAGCAGCTACTTTGCACACTATGATTCTTCCTGGAATATACAAAAAGAAATACCCAATAGCAAGAGAAAACAGGAGCTGGCAGTGACATTGTTCTTATTATGTTTACAGAATGCATTATTCTGTTTGGAAATGTACCACAATGGCTGTTAGGTTTTTACTATCCCCGTTTTCATGATTACGAGATCATTACATTTAGCTTAAACCAATTTAAGTTTGTATTAGCAAGAATTGGTGATCATGACTCACCTCTGACCTTTAGGTTAATGAGAAGTTCCTCTGTGTAATTGCTATATCTTAAGATGGCACTGTCCTGTGTAATCTTTATTGCTGTAAAATGACATTTAAAGTTTGTTTTACATGAACAAGTAGAATAACATTCTTTCTGCAGCGAGCAGTAATTATCTGCCTCCTGGCTGAAAATACACGCTGTGGATAAATTGTGTTCATCTGGTAGCCTTTGTTTGTAAGATAAGTTAATTAAAAGAGGAATGTTGAAAAATTTTTCTGCCCACTGAGTGCTGATAGAGTAGTATTATTATTTTACAAGAAAATATTCTAAACAAATAAAATGGGGTTTGCTGTGAAGATATGGATAAAAATGGATAAACATAATGCTTTTACTCTGTGATCATAATAAAAAATGCAACCATGACAGGAAATATCTATTTGTTCTGATGGAATAAGAAATGCCTAAACCACTGTGTACTCCATTAGTACTTATATGGGTTAATACAGGCATGAAGTACTGACTGTGATGAATACATTTTTTACCTTGCAGTTTTCTGTATTTGATCATGAATTACACTTTAGGTATTATGTACGTGTTCTTCCTCTCCTGCTTTAATTAATTCAGCTATAAAAAGATACTGCAGTCAGCCCATGAATATTTTACCATTCACAAAATTTTTTATTCAATATTTATTTACCAGGACAACATTCATTGTGTGACAATTAATTACTTTAATTTTCAAAGACTGTCTGCATATATAACATAGGTCCCACTAATGTTGATCTGCTATTAATTGCCTTTTCAGTTCTACATTGGGTTGAAAGAAGGATGTTGCATGAGCCAGCAGTCTTGATTTTGTTTTCGCTGTCTTACAGAAACTTTACAGAGTATCAGTTGCCTGTTCTGTCATTAGGCAGAGAAGTTTTATTAAACATTTTATTTGAGTAAGTTCTTTTTTATGTCTTTCTGTACAGGAATAGTGCACAGTTCCAATGCTAAACAGTAACTGTAATCAGTTTTACTTCGTTAAAAAATTCCTATAGGATAACTAATTTTTCACTAACATTGTTTCATCAGTCTCAACAGTTAAGAAGTGGATTTACAACAGGTTATGGAGCAAGGCCTCTCATTGAATTGATCTAGTGCTTATTCCAAATTTGCAAACAGACTGACAAGAACACATTTAAGAAACAGACTACTTGGCTTACATTTCCCACATATGTTTAACTGCACAATTGTTTAAAAACATATCTTTTTAGATTGTTTAGTTTATTTTGTTATGATTTTTCCAGTAACTAACAAAAATTATATTGCTTGTCATTGACCTTTTTGGCATAATTTTACTTTTCAAACAAAGAAAATACAGCACAGACACATAATCTATATAAATAACATTTCTTTTACATGAGGTGGAATTCACAGTAACAATATAATTGGTTGATCTGTAGTAACTCCTAATTTACTTCAAAAAAATTAAAACCTTGTCCTGTTATGCCAAAGATATAATTTCACGGAATCACAGAATCACTACAATTGGAAAAGACCTGTGAGATCATCAAGTCCATTTCTTTAAATTTCTGATAAAAATAACTTTGCAATAAACATATTTGCTGATGTAAGGTATTTTTATAAGCTGTTAACTGCATTCATTTACTCTGTAATAAGTTAACCTTCGTATGTCTTTCACTTACTAGGAGGAAGAAAGTTACAAATAGATTCTCATGGTAAAAGTATCTATAACTGCTCAGAGAATAGATGGCAACAGTCATATGCATGTTTTAGGAGGTCAAGTATATTATAAGTGGTGTTTCAGAAAGAAGGATGAGTATAATAAGATTGACTATAGTGTGGATGGGAAGCAAACTAAAAATTACAAATAATTTACTTATATAGAGAACTAAATCTGGACTATTATTGTCAATGCAATTTACAATAGTGGTTTAAGGGTTCAATATAACATTTCAACAAAACGCTTTAGTTTTTTTTTCTTCTCTGAAATTCTCAAGATACATACATCAAAGATGGAAATAGTTGCTTAAAGATATTTTCTACATCAACAGTTTTTTCAGGTTTTTTAGCTGTTATCTTACTAGGCTGGGTATAATTAAAATTATCATTCCAATTAATTCTGTTTCAGCCCTAAGTGCAAAACAAAACCACAAAAAAAACCATCCACATTTATTAGACTAGGCAGCTTCTTTCTATTTTGCTGAATAGTAGATGCACTGCATCACCAAACATTATTAAAGTTGCTGAGGCACTAGGGTATACATTAAAACCTTGGTTGCCTAAGAGGTGATGCACAATGCATTTCTTAACCAAGGGCATTTGAAAAGGAAATTGTACATCACAGTCCCCCAATTAAAATTATGGAGAAAAGCTATGATACTTTGTATGCTTGGTAAGTGCAGGAATCTGTAATTCTCAGAAAGTTTTGGAATGCCATCTCCCTCACGTATGCAGGCAAAGTATCCCATAAAATCCTAGGGCTTTTAATTGAAAGATTTGAGTATATTTGGAAACATACATGGAAAAAAAAAATATAAACATTATTTATAAATATATTAGCAGATAGAATTTTTATTTGGATTAAAATGCTGTTGTACGTTTGAAATACCAGAAGGCACACTAGTAGTTATTCCTGGAAACACCTGTTCAAATGATAATTGCCTTAATATTACTTGCTATTTAGTGAAGTGCAACAACGGCACTACCCTTGAATAATGGAGTTATTCTTCAGGAAAACCAATTTTCAGATCTCAGTTTATGTCTTTTTTTTTTTTTTAAATTGCAGTCTTAAGTAGTATATTCAAGATTCACCAGAAGGCAAGAAAGAAGTCTGGGTCAGGATTAAGTTTTGGCAAAGATTTGAGATTCAGAGCCAAATATTTTAGTTTAGGTTTTTACTAAAATAATAGCAATACATCCATGTTGTAGGCAATGTCCTATACTACCCCTTTCTAATATTCCAGTGGCTGTGGTGTCAGCTACACTGTAATGACTTTACACTATAATGCCATAACCAATTGAAGTAGCTCGTTCACAAAAAAAAAAAAAGTTGTTAATATTTATCTATTATCTGTACCAGTTATATCTACACATATTTATCTTTCTGTGAATATGAATGTAAAAACAGAGCAGCCCTTGAGGTTCCCCCTCAAAAGATGTCGGAGGTTTGGACATTCACTTGGGTGGGAGGAATTAGCGTCCTGGCTGGGAACTAAATCTTTGATCTTCTACCCAAGAGCAAATTCCCAGCAATCAATTCCAGCTGTGCTTTAAAGAAAAACACTTTCTTCCATTTTTGCTGCTACTTTTCTATTATAAAGTGTGTAAACTTCCCGAGAAATTATGGGGTCTTAACGCAAAGCTTTGGGTTTTAGCATGGGAGCCAGAAATCCACATTTCTTTTTAGCCTGTTCACCTAGTTCTTCCCTCTGAGTAAGCATGGAGCCTTATCTTAGAATGGTTTACAGATTCTTTCCTCCTGTATAATATTGGAGCTTCTGGTGGGTCCTCACATGATCTTTGCTGTGACAGGATGACAGCTATAATGTGATATTCTGCAGAAACACTGCAATCAGAGCAGAAATCCTGAGCATGTTGCTAAGCCTGTACTATAGGAATAAACAGAATTCTTAATAATAAAGATCTATTTTATTAATTTAACCAAAAACAAGGCTCAAAAAGTGAATGTTTTTATTAGTTATGAAAGCATTTTGAGCACTATAAACCTGGCAAAACTAGCATCCATTAACTCCATTTATTTTTCTGATTTTATGGAATTGTCTACATAAAAAGCTTTTCTTCATGTTCAGTGACAATATTCTTGCACAAGAAACAGCAACAGAAAACCCTGGAAACAAAAGAAAAACAAAAGGAACAAAAATCTCCACTCAGTTTAAGTTATAAAATGAAAATTCAAAGATTGCACATCACTAGTGGTGGGAACAAAACATTGTTTCACATTGTTAGCCCAACTTAGGACACAAAAAGTAACAACAGTAAGTAATGTATTATCTCTTGGTAGGTTCCAGATGACAGTGCTTGGTGTACCAAGCTTACTCTTCTCACAGAAGTACTGACAAACTCTAGGAATAATTTTTATGTACAGTAGTAGATGATCTGAAAATCAAACAAATCTTGGCCACACTTTCTAAAGCTTATCTGTGTGCAAGGAAAACATAAGCAACAATGAGTTTCAATCACAGCTCAATTACGGTAGTTATCTGGAAAAGCCAGGTAAGGGCTTAAAAACAAATACATCAAGTTCAGGTATAGTTTGAAGGAGTCAATTGATGCCTCTGACAAGCAATTACAAGTCCACATAGATATCCAAAATCAAATAAAGCGGACTCAGTGATAGATAACAAAGGCTTAGCTATCCATGGAGCAGCTAATTTGCCAGATGTATCCCAAAATAAGATAATCTTCTGCTTGCATCTAAGAAGTAGATAAAACTGTTAAACCATTTGGGTAAGAATAACAAGATAGTAGAAAACTAAATTTGCCAAAAATGTATTGTAATTTCAGTGACTGATGAGATGTTGAGATACCTAAAGAACTTAGAATAATAAAAAAAAGAATGTATCTATAGAAATACAGGTAATGATTGTCCTTCAAAACAACTAGAAATTCTCACTTGAGAGAACTGGGAGACAGGCAGTTCACAGCAAATAGCACTAAGCCATTGTCCCTGCACTACAGTACTTGTATAAAAGCCATAAATCGAGAGCATGGAGGAAAAAAACCAAAATCAAATAAATCCTGCACGCTTTCCTTTTCTCTTTTTTTTCAGATTAATGTTTTGCTGATATAAAGCATTCATAGCACTAGAAGCGCAGACTAGCCAGGTACTGTAAAATCCGCAGTCATACTGTGTAAGGCAGCTGGATTTTTTATCTGGAACTAAATTAATACATTTCTTTGTTACAAAGATGTTCTCCTTGAAAGAAATTTAGTTTAACTTTTGCCATAGCTGAACTGGGTAAGTGAACTATTACTATGCTACAGGTAAGTTGATAGCAAAAAAAAAAAAAAAAAAGAAAAAAAAAGGCAGTCTTCATTTTCTATGTGTTTCAGTCATAATTCATTGTATTCACTGAATTGATTAATTGATTCTCAGGTTTCATGACTCTGCTGTATTTTCACCACCGTATGTGTATGTAACCAGATTTTGTGGGCTGTGAGCAGTCAACAGCTGTAAATTTTCCTCATCTGTTTAAAAAATAGCTAGTTGGATTACAAGTTGTTTTTCCTTATTTTCCTACCAGCATCCTTGGTTCATTATTTATACACCTTTCAAAACAAGAGTTTTTAATGACGTGCGTATACAAATAAGACATGAAGGCTATACAGTTACAGACCTGCTGAGTAATCCTCTTTCATCCCTTCTGATCCTCCCCACATTTTCACTTCTTCCCGCTCAGTCAACATACCTTTGTCAGATGCTCATTGCAGTTTTGTGTCACTGTTTCCAGCACCACAGGACCATTTAATGCCCCTGCTACTCCAGGGTCCTAACTTGCTCTTTTTACTGTCTACTTTTCCTGTCCACTGGAGGAGAAAACATTGTTTCTACCCATTTAGTTTAGCAGAAGATAGGAGACTTGAGGGTCTCTGAGTGACTGAGTCAAGAGCAGCAACAATGGAGAAAAGTAAGAGGGGTAGCATCAGAGAAAATTGATAGAGAGAGGAATGTCCCCTCTCTAATACCATAAAAACCCACAGTAGCTTTGTTCATTTCAAAAAGGCAACTGAAGTGCCAAGACAACTTCTGCTGACATTGTTCTACAACGGAAAAACAACATTGATAGCAATGATACTTGAGCATTTTTTTCTTTGTTTTTCCCCTCTGTTCAGCTGGCAGCAGTGGGAAGTCAGGATCTGATCTAACCAACTACTGGGCAATATTCTCCTCTTAGTTACACAGATTCAGTTTCCATGCTAGAAGCCAACTGGAGCTAACTCAGGAGCACTAGTGTAACTAAGTGGGGAATTTGGACTACACCATTGGTATGAACTTTAAATTATGGCAGATACAGGATCAGTGAGGTAGAGTAAGGAGTGGGAAATGCAGCTGTAGCTGAAAATATCTCATCTTCCTTTCTCCCTGCTAATCATCGTGTCTCAACAGTCACTCATTCAGTGGTGTGCCCTGCTTTCTCTTGCAAGACTAATGGTAATGCTATTAGAGATGCATTGCAAACATCCACAAATTATCTATTCCATTAAGTGACTTTGGTCACGTTTGCTTACTTAAAGGTTGATTAGTTAATCACTCACATCCCCTAGTTGCTGTTGGTGTGATCTCTGAGAAAATTCAATGCTAATGTCAAAGGCACTGACTGGGTAAACGTCAATTCTGAAAGCCAAGGGGTCAAAGCCAAAACAATGGAGCAGCTGTTCCTACTGGAACAAAAGAGAGAAAATATGAATCACAATGATTTGAAATGTCTTTCTTCATTAAAATCATGTCTGTGTGGTGTGTCTTCCATCTTGAAGACTCTGCATTATTAAAAGATACATTTATTTTATGTAATACTGTCTTTTGAGCATTTCAGAGGTTCTTTAACCTCCCATTGGTTGATCTACCCTGTTTTGAGTAATGAAGCTAACAGAAAAAAATGCAAATTTCTATCCAGATGAATGATAGGTAAACCCTTACTGGGGACACCAATCTACTTCCAATTATAGCCAAAAAAACCCTTCTTTAATTTAGGTGAGAGCTCAAGCTTACTTCTGGTACATAAATACGATACCAGACTGCACGTAATATCATTGTAAATACATAACACAAAATCAGTCATAAAGCAAGACAAACTTTTCTGAATAAAACTGTTCTTACTGTTCATGGACACTTTAATAGTTAGCGGTCTACTCAACTTTCCTTGAATGAAATGAGAATTTAGAATTTAAATTGCTTTCAATAATATTTGCAAACTGTTGTATGAATTTTTCAAAAAGAGCAAGAAAAACTATGCTAAACCTTGATTCTTTTTTCCATTGTATTACACTCTGTGCTTTCTGTTTGAATGTATAATGAAATGTTACATTATTCTGTAACACCTGAAACTACTACGAAATATTAGGGAGTGAAGGAAGGGAGGAGAGAAAAGATAGGAAGAAGGAATCCAAAGTCTTATCTATGCATAATTTTATGAGGCTTATTTTGTTCCAGCAGGCTTTGTGAAGCAATTCTGTTTTTTCATCAGCTTACCCAGACTAATACATCAGTTTTATTTCATGATTTTAACATACAGGTATTAGAGGTATAATTAGAGTGGAATTCCAACTTTAAATTATGACTTAATGATTTAGATTTTGCTTCCGCCTCTCAGTAGTTTTGAGTAAAATTTGCACATCATTCGATTACACTTCTCTGAAGAGACCTTTTCAGTTTAATAACTGAAGTGTCTGCAAAATAACAAGCCTAGACAAATCTTTGCTGCACTCAACAGCAAAACTCTTGATGACTTCAAAAGCGTTGAGGTTCCTCCCCTGGTGAGAGGTCAGTGTCTGATAGTTTTTTTGTGATATACTTGAAAATACTTAGGAAGCCACTACCCAGCACATTTGGTTCCTCTCCAAAGCTGCTCACAGGTTACTTTCCACACCTACCCTGGAGTGCAGCATTGACAGCGTGAGCACAACCGGTCTGTTTCAGCAGGACACAGGTCAGTTTAAATCACATCAGAGATAGGAGTCGCTTCCAGTGGAGTGGACAGAAACTAACAGTGGTGGAGCAAGTCAATCACAACCATTTGACTGACTGTAACCAGCTCAAACTGTTGGTTACAGTACCTCTGCTGAGAGGGCAGCAACTCACAACTCAGTGACAGTAATTTCTTAAAACACTGAGAATATAAGTAGTCTGTGTGATCTCCCAAAAGTCTGCAACTGAGGTTATGCAGATCTGCAGGGCAAGCAAAAAGGTACAGTCAATTCTTACAGTTCAAGCAATGCATTTACATAGACCAATACATGAATGTCCTGTGTCTTAGCTGGATCCTCAGCTGATGAATATTGGCATATTCACTAGTAATACACTGATCTCTTCTCTTGAGGATTTTATTGCTTCTTTCCTAATAACAAACAAACAAACAAATAAATAAATAAAATTTGTCCCTGCTTCCTTGGCAGCTTTACATCTCACCATCTCTTCTAAGTTTCTTCAGCAGCTACTCCATTGAGCTGCTTCAGCTGAGTATGATCTGAGGCCATGAACTGGTTCAGGCATAGAGGTTCAGCAGTGAGGGGAGACATGCCTGGTAACTTGTTCCAGATGGTTTGTATTTTCTGAAACAATAATACACTGAGTGGTGACTTATACTAATAAAGAAGTGTCATGAAAGCTTGAGGCCATCATTCTTTTTAAATCAATACTAAAATTGTACCAGGATTATTCTTGTCTTCAAACTCCAATAATTGTTTCTTGTTTCCATGACTTTCTTGCTCCAGTCACTCACTGTTTCTCAGCCATTCCCTCAGCTTTGATCCACTCAATCATCTTTGATCAAATCCTGTTCTCTCTTCATATACCAAATTTGAAAATAAAATACAGTCCTTAAAATCTGAGTCCAGATCTCAAGACAGTTTAAATAATGGTGTTACTCATTGAAGATTTCACAACTTTGCTGGCCTGAGACACCTTTATTGTCACAGGATATAATACAATATTCCAACAGTAAATTTCAGTTTCCTAGATTTTAGAGTTTATGACAGTTATGATAACTTTGGTTGTAATACTAATTACTAGCATGCACAAACAATTGCAAGTATGCAAGAAGCATAGTGGTGTTACCTCAGAAACAGTGGAAGCCAGATGCTGATCTACACTTTAAATATCTCTTTTAAGGAGAACTGTGCCATTGCTTAACTCAGATTCAATAGTATTTTATTATATAAACAATTGCATTAAGAGCACTGATACCATTCATGCATTGAGTTATGCATAAGCAGCATGGTTGAAGGTATCAGAGTCTGATTCTGATTTATTTTTTTGCTTGAATTTAGTAAAGCAAATTCAGGCCACTAATCTCTTTTGGAGTTAAACCAAAATAATCTACCACTTGGGCAATGATTCCCATTAACTTTCCAACAGAATAGGTGCCCAATGTCAATGTTTTTCTCTCTTGCTGAATATTATGTCCAAAAACTAAACCTAGCATTAATTCATAAGATAATGAATTGATTTTAAGGTTAAACATATGGACCATTTGCTTTATGTGGATGAAATAACTGATCACATGATTAGACAGGAAGATTACTTTTCTGGCTGTTGGACACATAAGAATGAGCCAATAAATCGTGAATACTGTCGATACTGCACAATGCTAAAAAAAATTAAAAAATTAACAGTTCAAGCTGTCCGTGTCCTTCATGTGTCCTAATTTCTGAAGTAAACTATTTTTCCGTGCTTGAAATGCAAAATCACGTTCTTCTTGTTTATTAAATATAGGTTTTATATAAGGTCAACATTACTAAGAAGGGATTTTTTGTTGTTGTTTAAAAATATTTCATCAAATAAATAGCATTCAGGTCTTGGGCATTTTTATACTTTAAACTTTCTTATATCTACTTTACTACAGTCAGACATCAATTAGGAATCGTATCAATTCTACTTAAAATTGCTGATAGTTCAGATCATCTACTTCGTAATTACTTCTTGTATATTTCTCTGTGAGGTGAGCTATGCCTACGCAGGACAAAAAGCCACTGTCACAGAATATGAATGTGTGAAGTGTGCAGTTGCAGAACAACATGTAAAAGAGAAAGTGCTGGATAATCAGCAACTTCGGAGGCACCTGCTTCAGTCTCCTGATTCTCCAGGTTTAAAATTAACCTTGTGATGTATATATCTCTTGCAATTTCTACTAAATGTATAATCTACATTACAACTGTATTACCATTTTTCAGGAATTGTAAATGGTGATCATTAGCACCTTCTTAAGACATTTAAAAGTTTGCTTAAATTCTAAGCTAGCAAAGCAGCAACAATTTTTTTTTATTAGTTTAACAGGTAGGAGAAAATAACCCCAATCTTTCTCATCTTGGAAAACACTGAACATTTGAACCTTAAATATAATTCTTGAATTTATTTGTCTATTACTATTATCTCCTGCTCCTGCCTAACTGCAGAACAAGCAGCCAAAACAGAGATAAAAGGCAGGCTATTCTTTTTACATTTTTAAAACCAGACTCAGGCAGAAAGAAGAAGATATTTTATCACCAGGGCTTCCACTGGCCAGCTTTGCAGAAATGAATGCAAAGTTCTGCACTGGCAGACTCTGTTGATGGAGCAGAAAACCAGACATAAGTCTTCTCAACCTCATCTTCCTCATCTGAGCCCTTTGAGCAACAAAAGTAGATTCAGCCACATATGTTTCATTCTTTCTCATATTCATTACTTCTCTGTTCTCTCTTAAATCTGTTATGATATTTTCCTCTGTTTTTCGTTCTAATAATATTCTCACTTTGTCCTTCGCTGCTTCTATAACCGCACACATTAGATAAAAGAAGTCAGGTTTTTGTGAGTTCCAGGGTACTGACAGGAACGCTTCGTTTCAATGTGTCGCTCATACTTACTTTTTGTGTGTTGTAAACTCTGCGAGATAATTCTCTTGTGTTATATGTCTGTTTTGTTTACAAGTTTCTTTTTACATATATAAAAAGTAAAAACTTTGATTCTGATATCTCACTTGATGAGGAGTAAAGACCTAGTGTAATATGTCTTTACTGGCTTTCCTTAAGCTAGTATTGACAAAAAGTGCCCCTACGTACAGTTATCTATTTAGGTGGGTTGTGTATTTCAATTTTTAAGGCTATGTATTTCATGAAGAAGAAAAATAGTAATCTGGTGTGTAAGGGCAGAAATTAAATCCCTGCAGTGAATAGGTAAACTCTGCATGAATAAAGACCTCTGAATCATAGCGGATATTGTCTAAAGAGTAAAATAATGTTGTTGTTACTGCTTACGCATCATCAATGTGATCCTCATTGTTCCTCAGAATAAAATAATTGAAGCAATTTATCCTCAAGACATATGCTATATAACTCTATCCATTATTGTTGTAGTGAAGTATAGTAAAAAAGTCTTTGTGCGAGTTTCACCAGCATGGTCCAGTACATAGGGGAATGATAAAAAATATGATACTACTTCTTCTGAGACTAAGAATCCCATTCTGCTCAGAAATGCTTTTTGGCTTATCTGTTTACCCTGTAAATGAAAGTGTTAAACTAAGATCAGGCAGGCTAGACCATATAATGTAAAGCAGACAATTTATGTAAACCACCTTTTCTTTTACTGTATGATTTTATCTTAGTGGAAGGGATCGAACTAACATTTCAGTTATGGAGAAATATTTGGCTATTTGGGTATTTGGTCCAGAATGTGAATGCATTAACAACAGAGTTACTTCACTAGTTTATTGCTTTTAAACCACAGCTGGAAGCTGGAACTGTACATTATCTTTTACACTCAATAAAATTCAAAAAGGACAGAAAACCAATTTTGTCCTTACTGTTATTTTAGTTCTATCTGGCCCTTTTTTAGTTCTATCAGACCTGAATCAATTTGACCAAGACGGTTGTGGGTGAAAAGAACAAAGAAGTTTGTTGACAAAGGGGAAAGAGCTGAATGGATCAGGAGGTGAGATGGGGCGATAGAGCAGCAACTTGAGAAAATGGGAAAAATCATTAGGATGTGGAAACTGTGTGTATGCTCAGGGATATGAGCAGGATTGATTGGGTGAGAAGAGGAAGGTAGGACAGAAGAGGCAGTCAGGGGGTAATAGAGGGCAATAAATTGTTTCTATTTTAATGGTGTGTGAGGAGAACAGAGGCTCAAGTGAAATAGCAATCTGGAGGATCACGTGCAGCTGTCAATATGATGAGTTTTGTGAATACAAAATATATTGCTTGTTATCAATGGTATTGTTTGAAGCCTGTGCACTTTGCGCAGATGAATTGTTCATATGAAAATCACTGACATGCATAAGACATTCTGTGAAATATAAATGCAGATGTCATGTTGAAAAAGTGTACACTGAGTTCACATGGGGACATATGGAGGTATTGTTGAAAGCACATCCTGTACTAAAATTAAGAATTTATCAAATTCACTTGATCATCCCAAACTGGTTGGTGAACTGAGTTTTGACACAGGACATAGAACCTTAATAGACTCCATGCTGTTACCTTCACTAATGGCAAGGTGGTTGGTTATTGGTGTTAATCTTTGATGTGAACAGCTGAAATAGCATCTCTGTAAGTATTGATATCAGCATATCCATAGGATCAAAGAGCAGAATCAGAGATAAGAATTTCTCTGCAGAATGAAACAAAAGAAAGATGTTAGACCTAAAAGTTATTGAAATCTCCCAACACATCAAGAAATAGGGAAGGTGAAACACTTAGTTTTGTCAATCTTCAGTGAAAAAGACTAGGTGATAACATGCTGTCGCTATTGGTCTGCAGAAAAATGTGATGAGAAAAACTTTTCAGGGACACAGAAGACTGAAGCATGGTGATTATTCTGTTTTGTCGCTCTTTTGCAGTCATGTAAATGGAAGCAAAGGAAGCAGAGGTATAGGGTATTGTTACATCTGAGTCACACTGTAAGAAAGAAGACAATTAAAAGAAAAATATTATTATTTACAGGTGTTGTGAAAGAGGAACACAGATATAATTACAAACCTACTCTCAGTATTTTTGTGGATTTATTTTACTGTTAAAGCTACTTATGGGTTGGGGTTTTTTGCAAGTAGTTATTTCACAAACCGTATTCTCTTCTACAAAGTCATGTTTATGTATTTTTGAATTTGTAACATATATTCTTGCCAAGAGGAATACTATATTACAGTTGTATTTTTTTTTTTCTGCAAGAACAATTGGCTGGAGAAAGCAATCTTCTCTACTTGAAATACAGATAGTCTTGGTAGTTAGAAAATAGTCTTGGTAGTTAGCAAACATTGGTCTTGAAAGCCAAATCAAACTTCTGAATTTGAATAACTGAATTGCAACTAAAATCTGCATCAACAACTCAGTGAAAAAGTGAAACTTTTCCGTAAGTAAAACAATTTAACTAGCATGTGAGGAGATTATATTTTTGTTTGTCTGAATTGGGGATTTTTGTGCTGTGAAAATGTCCTTAAAATTACAAGACCTTTCTCTCTTTCTCTCCTTTTCTCCTTCTTTTTCTTTTTCTTTCTTTCAGTCTCTCTTTCTCTCTCTCTTTCTTTTCCTTCCTTCCACTTCTCCCTCCCTTTCCCTTTGGTCTTTCCTTATTGTCATTGTTTAGCCAAGTGGCTCAGGGTGTTCCCACTGAAAAAGGTGATTTGAAAGAGCTGAGGGTGAATGCAGCACAAAGAGAAAGAAAAACTGCTGTGAGGATGTTTTTGGCCCTCCTATTGAAAACACATGGGTAAGGCAGATAGAAAAATGATCTTAAAGGGCTGCAACTCTAGGGGTAAAGAAGGGATAAGCAATTACAGAAGTTAACCTGGCAAGAAAGCGGTGATTCCTATATGTTAAAACTCTATGTGCTGTTCCTCCCCCTGTCTCTATGGTAACAGTAATGCAGACAGAAGAGAAACACTGAGGAAAGGCTGATGGAAACAAAGCACGCTTACATTTTCTAAAATGGTTGGGGAATCTGAGTTTTGGGTGACTTGACTAAAACAAACAAGTTTCATTTTCTAACTCTGCTTAGCATTCACCTTCTGCAAATGGAGCTCTTCTGAGGTGTCTACAGTTGGTGTAATGTAGCCTGAATCCCATAAAGCCACTAATAAGGTAAAAACTATCACACTGACTCACTTGCTGACAATACTTCTCAGCCTTATGTTGGGTTCCTGAAAGGAAAAGCACCACATTTTACACAACACTGCAAACAAATCAACAAAAGCCTTTTCTCTGATGCATGACTAAATCAAGAAACGGGTGATTTGGTAAGCATAAAGAAAACACAAGTAAGAGATTTATTTGCTTTTTGGGTGCGTATGGTTGAAGGCTGGCCTGACTTCCTATACAGATACAGGTGATAATCTATTCATAGCTCCATCAGATTGAAATTTGACATCTAGAGTCCCATTTTTATATATACATGAGTAATTTGGTTTTCAGTGTTGCTAAGCAGATCACACCCTGCAACTTCCACTGACAGCAGCAAGTCATTGACATACTTATAAAAATTGTATTTATAAAAAATTAAGAGTGGAAATAAAAGAACATTCTTGTGAAACATTTTCCCTTATGCCTTTTTTAGATTTTCTGCAAATATTTTTGCATGCCTGAGAGTTGTCATACAACACACTTCTGGCACAAAAGAAATGATATAGCAGTTACTCAAAATGAACCTAGTACAGAGGTGAAAAGTGCAGCAGCTGAACAAGGACAGCAAACAAAGAAGCACAGGAGTAATCAGTGCTGTGAAGGACAGAATTATTCATAGAAAATGGCAACTGCTTTCTGTCTCATTGACATATCTTAAACTCCTACTATACCACTGATATGATGGACAAGGACATCTCTGAATAATTTTCTACAATTTATGTAAAGTTCAAATTACTTAACTTGAAGATAGGTGAATTGAAAACCTTTTGCCTGAAAAACCAGAATGGGGGCTACTAATGAAGCACGTCTTCACCAATACATAGTAGCTTGATTAAAAAAAAAAAATGCTAGTGAAGAACAGTATGTGCTTTATTTTCTATAGCAGGTACAAGGCTCTTGTAAAAATAAACAAAAAATGTTCCTTCATCCTTCAGCTTTGCATGTCTGTATGTCTCTATCGAATGTTTCTTGTTTTCATTGCTGAGTTACATGGAAACCTTGTGATTCTGGAAATGCATGAATAACATTTTTATCATCAGTGCTAAGATATCTCCTCAAGTCCTATATATTTCTGGTATTGAAGAATACAACCACCCCCTTCATTTTCAGCCCAATCTTCAGTGGTTGAACCCTCTCAGCTGTGATTTGTGGTGTATATGAGAGTTTGTCATCACTGCAGATTTGATCTTAGCTGCTGCATTGTATAAACCAGCCATGCCTAGTTAGAAAACTAGGCTTGGCACAGGAGATGTGGATTTCTTCTTCCCCACACACTGTCAGCATAACAGTAAGAACAGTAAAATAATCTGTGCATTTATTGCTGGCATGATCCTTAAATTGAAACACTTTTCCCCCCACATCTTTTTAAAAGAAAATAGATCATTCGATTACATCAAAAATCCACAAAATTAGGGAATAGTTCTCAAATTTTACTGACAGGTCTAGCTAGTACATACCACATCAGTTCTTGAAGAAAGAGAAAACAGATAATAAAAGAGAGAAAACAAGAAAGAAAAAAGTTAAAAGAAAAAAAGATATAAACATATGAAAAGTCTCTAAAAAGTAAGTAATAGAAAACATAGAATTTAAATGTGGTCCTCTGATGGGAAACAGTTAATTATCAACAGAACATTCAACTGGAAATCTGTACTATGAAAGCTTCCAATACTTTATCCAATAGATTTAGTTGACTCCTGTAAAATGAAAACCATTGTGCTAACAATGTCATTAAAAAGGGCTAATGTAAACACGCTTATTATTTCTCCTGACAAACATTTCCACTGATTATTATGCCATTACCAGCCAATCAGTTTTTGTTTCTAAAAAAGTGATTTATATTATGTGTTTATTGGACTTTCCATTACATTCCAAAATTTTGTGTATTAAGCATTACTTAGCTATTTTTTGGTAATAAATCATAATTGAGCTTTATATATTTTTGGAATTAAATAAAGTGTGTGCAACACCTACTTGGAACACAGCCACCCTCAGTAATGAAATAGAGAGTAGGCACTGTGCTGTCAGCTTAACAGAGGCATCAGAAAATACCCTTTTTTCTGCTTTTGGTATTATGTACAGATATGTCATTGTTCCAAATAGGAAAACAAATTGCTGTCTTTAACTGTTTCTTATAAATGTGGAGAAAAGCATGGTTTGAATTCCAATTTTCTGTCTAGGTAGAATCTCTCTTGTCCAGATAATTCACTTCATTCTTTCACCTTCTTTTACTGTTTCTCTCTATGTGATGATATAATCTATTCATTGAGAAAATTCAGCAGAGAATTCAGATGTCTGTATATTGCACAAATGTTCATTTTTTTCTCCAGAATTTAAATGTGTTCTTAATTAGAGGACAGGAACAAATTCTCTACAATAGAGTTTTACTATTAAGTGATGTGACAATACAGATAAGAAATTACATATTGCATACAACATAAGGGTATCTATGAGAAAAGGTAAATACCAAGTTAGGACTTTCTCATATAGGATAATTTCTTGTATCACACTAACACATCTGCTACAAGTAATGGGATTATCTGACGAATAGAGATGTAACCATAAAGGACCTGCAGGTCATAAAGAGACACATGAATCTAAGCCTGAAATTGCCTTAACTCCACAGATGCTGTACTTTGGCCATGGTGTGGTTCATCAGCTGCCTAGAGCTGCATTTCCATTAATCTGTACATCTGCTACTGTCCTGGCTAGAGTAAACATCAGTATTTCACTCATACATAAGCTAGGGTGCAATCTAGAAATGAGACTGTCTTTTACCAGAATTCTCTGAGCAGCCTTCATGCAGATCCACCACCATGGTTTTGTTCACCATAACATATTTTAAGTTAAATGGTCATTGAATAAAATATAGAAGAAGTCCGAAAGCACAGAGAAGAGTCAATATTCTTTTTTTACAAGTGGTTTATCACTAGGCTAGAGGGAGACCTTCTCTTGTCCTGATCAATCTGGATTTTCTTCACAGGGACATGCATCCAACAGAAAAGGCTAGAGTATGGACCCTATTGATAGCCTATAGTAGTGTAGTTAGGGAGTTTTATCTTAAAGGAGGATTTGAACTCCCTTCAATAATGGAGAAAATTGCACAAATCTTTTGGATTACAGGGGGTTCTCAGATAATTAGACTTAAAATTGAGGAAGAGGTGTGGCAGGAAACAGCTTCTCATTTAACAATCATAATTTAAAAGAAAAGACTGAAAACTTAATTTCTTGAGGGAAATAATCTATATGGTTATATTCATAAGTGCTCAGAGTGTTCTTTACTGTGGACAGAGGCTACTGCCTGAATCCCAGTTCCATTCTGGCCTAAGTCCCAGGTTTCCTAATGGTTCTAGAGAGCTGTATGCTGAATATACATCATTGACATAAACTTCAGGTCCTTAAAAAATGCTATTAGCATATCAATTTGGTCTTCCATACATTCATTTGATCAATCTTGCAGCACTCCATTTACTATGTGTCTGAGTGTCCCCTATGAGGGCAGTGAACACTGTTCTAACCACAGACATTCTTCTGGGGTGCATCTAGACTGCCCAGTAGCTCCCCATTTTGTTTTCAGGTCTCCTGTTTATTCACATGACTTGTATATTTGTTTGCCCAGGACAGTATCTGGATGAAACTAGGTAATTAACTCTGAGATTAAACTAAGGAAGTGTTATGGGGATAGTTTGATCTGCCCCCTACACACAGTAATAGCATTATGTGTTACAGTCACAAGGTCATTAAACACCTTCCTCCATCCAAACCAGTGTGCTGTCATCTACACTGTCCACTGGGAATGGCATTTGACCCATGCTGTCCTTGATAGTAGTCCACAGCATTGCCTGGCATGGACCAAAACCACAGCAAGGGAGTATTGTTGCAACGCTTCTGTATGTATGCTGGTCCCCCATAGTTTCTTATATGGGAGAGCTAGGGGACAACATATTAATACAGTAGGAAATTTGGAGCAAACAGAATGTGGTAGAGATGCAGGCACGCTGGAGACATTTAGCCTTTATGGGCAAAAATGTGAGTTTGTTTCATGCAGACAGTGGGTCACATGTTATAACCCAAAATGAGTGTCTTCAGCAGTGGAACCTGTGTTATCTGCCTATGGATTGACTACAGAAATTATAAATCAGAAAGAAGTGATTTAGTCTTCTCCTTATATTTCAGCATCAGGAAGGGACAATATAGGCCTCTCCTATAAAAGTTGCCCATTTTTGGTCCTCTTCTGGTCAAGCTGCTACCCAAACCTCTTCTCACACAGACCCCTAATCTAATCTAATCTCAGTCAGTAGCATACTGGCAGAAAAGCTCCCATATCAGATCTATCCTGAAATGTCATAAAAGGACCTAAGAAAAATAGGCCAATCACCCTAACATATTTCCAGAAATTTGAATATTGTCTCACCAAGATCAGTGCTTGCACTGTTAAAAGAAATTCACTATGAAGCTTTTCCTAATGAAAATAACAGCTGTATGCTGAGTGAACTGTGGAAACAGAATATTACTTGTTTAGTCTCAGATACTCTTCACTGACACAGTCACAGCATCCAGTTCCTAGAATTTCTCTCAATAAACAGTTTCTTATATACATGTTTTTCAAGAAATATTTATGAAGGATAAAAATAAATGGGTTTACTTGTTCATTTCATCAAACATGCTTACACATGCAACGACCAGCTGTTCCAGCTAGCTGAAAACTTTTTCAAATTAGTTTTAGGCTTTGTCTTAAAATGCTGGGGTGTGGAGAAAAAGAAACCATTAAAGCATACTCTTTTTCTCCCTCTGGACTTGAGGAGTCTACAGAGCAATGACTCAGAACAACAAACAAACAAACTGAAAAGCAGCCAGACTCCCATGACTGCTGTTCTATTGTCGTAAATTTGATCCCCCTTGGAATATTATTTTTAAGGACTGGAAAGACAACAAACTAAATTCTGCTATCAGTTACTGTGGAACAACTCCAACTTTATTCAGTTTCTTCACAACAGTGAGGACTTTTTTATACCTAAGGAAAACTTTGTTTACAGAGCTTAGAGGCAATACTACAGAAAAAATACAATATACACAGCAGGTCTAATTTGCTGTTCCTGCTTTGCAGCAGTGGGTGTGTAGAAAGTAGGGTGAATGTCTGCGATCACACAACCAAGAGCATTATTTTTGAACAATGCATGTCACCAGCTAAAAGAAATTGTGAGAGTTAACTATTTTTTTCTTTACTTTTGATATGACATTCATGGGATATGTGAGTTACATAAATATGCAATTTATTGTTCCCTTCCTTTCTTTTACTGTGCATAAATTCAATTTACCAAAGTCCCTGTTCTTTATCCCTGTTACCTATGTACTTAGCACAGTGGATCTTGCTGCTAAATGGAGGGTTAATTACTGCACAGCAAATGTGTGGAGATTATACTCCAGTTCATGAAAGTACCTGTGCTTCCATTTGCTGCAATGCTCAAGAACCAAAGGGAGTTCTAACTAGCTATCTGTCTACTGCCCAGCTGAATGTCCTTTACATAATAATTTAATATAAGAAACAAAGTTTCTCCAGAGTCACACCTGATCCTCCTTTCCCTCTATTGCTAATTGTATCCTTGGTTACGGCACGGAGTTTGGGAAAGAAACAGAAGTGAAGACATGCATGCCATTACCTATAAAAGACTTACCTGAACTTTCCTGACCACTTCTTGAAGTTTTTTTTCTCCTCCTATGTGTAAGCTTTTCATCAGAAAATTTTCCACCCTCATCTGTTATATGCTTCATTCTGGCTTGGTGACCTGCATTGTCCCAGAAAAAAAAAGCAGCTGTTGAAGTAATTTAAAGGTCAGAAGTCAGTCTTAAAAGTAGCCAGACTCATCTATTAATTACTTTAAAAATTAGGCCTTGTATTGGCAAGAAAGCTAATCTTAATTGAAGGGAATAGAGCCTGATGTGTTTATGATCACTAGAATATGTAAAAGGTGACAGATACCATTTGTACCAGCTGGAATTTGCGCATAACCTTGACACACAGATTCAGAGGCACTGACCTACAGTCATCTAACCTGGGGGTGGCAGGATCCTCTGCATGGGAGAAAGATTAAAGATTCCCAGCAAACTGAAAGCAGAGGAAGACACTGGAAATTAAATGAAAATAAGTCTCCTCATTTAACTGTGCTTAAAGAGGATTCAAATAAGAATCCAATGCTTTGGGCCACTTAGATGTTGTGAAGACTATTTACTTGCCCTGGAAAGTGAAAGAAATGTCATAGTTAGTTCTTCTGAGCAATTTCTTTTCTAAATAAAATTATTTAATTCTTCAAACAGATCTTTATTCATAACTGGATTCTATTACAGGTCTTGACACTTTGTCAGTAGTGGATGGAAATTAGGCATATCTTGTCGTCAGACCAATTCTCACTGAAGAAGATCTTAGATCGGGTTTTGTTAGTGTCTGGCTAAGTAAATCAGAAGTTTTTTAGCTACAATTTGATCTTCACTATAGTCTTGAAGATCAAATCTATTTTTTTCCTCATATAACTTTTAGTGAACCTCTGATCATTCTTGTTTCTCTTCACTGGATTGTGTTCACTAGCACATCTTTTTTAAAAGGCAGAGCCTTTTAAACAAGATACTTTTATTTAACTAATATACATTGAAGAGAAAAAGATTATGTTATTCATGCTGCAGACATGTTTTCTCCTAGTACACACAAACTATTGTGTCTGTGGTTTTTTTGTTGTTTTTTTTTTTTTTTCTTTCCCCTATAACATGGTCTATGTTGATGATTTACTTTATTATAGCTTCCAGGCAGCTTTTTGCAAAACTGCTACAGTCAGTTACTCTCCAGCCTATTTTGATATTGCTTCCTATGCATTTATTAGTATAAAATAAGCATTTATCATTTATCATCATCCAATGTATTTTCTTAGAGGATTTCTCAAATTTATAAAATCACTTCATAATTTTAACCCTCTCATCCAAAGTACTTAGCATTTTCCAAATAGATGTAATAATCATCTTTTCTGTGAAAGTATGTAGGTATTTAAATCTGGTGCCTATTTTACAGCAAGTTCATCAAGAATATTCTTCATCAAAACTACTAAAAATAAAGGTGTAACACATATCCTAATCCCCTCTATCTAAAAGACCTTTTACTTTACTAGAATAGGACATAAGGTGGGAATAACATTACTTTTTCTTGAAAATTTCAAATTCTTGACAAACTCATTCCTATGTCTAGATTCTTAGCTACCTGCCTGTATAGGGTTTAGGTGGCAAGGTTTTGGGACTGGTGGTCTACAGAGGTGGCTTTTGAGAAGATGCCAGAAGCTGCCCCCATGTTAGATGGAGCCGGTGCCAGCTGACTCCAAGACAGACCTACCACTGGCCAAAGCTGAGCCAATCAGTGTCATTGGTAGCAGGTCTGTGATAACATATTTAAGAAGGGATAAAAACTGCTGCACAACAGCAGTTGGAAGACAGGAGTGAGAATACGTGAAAGAAACAACTCTGCAGACACCAAGGTCAGTGAAGAAGGAGAGGGAGGAGGTGCTCCAGGCACCGGAGCAGAGATTCCCCTGCAGCTCGCGGTGAAGACCATATCGAGGCACGCTGTCGCCCTGCAGCCCATGGATGTTGACGGTGGAGCAGATATCCACCTGCAGCCTGTGGAGTGCCCCACGTTGGAAGAGACGGATGTGCCCTGAAGGAGTCTATGACCCTATGGAGAGCCCATGCTGGAGCAGGCTCCTGGCAGGAGATTTGGCACCACAACAGACCCATGTTGGAACAGTCTGTTCCTGAAGGACTGCACCCCGGGGAAAGGAGCCATGCTGGAACACTTTGTGAAGAACTGCAGCCTGTGGCAAAGCCCCATGTTGGAGAAGTTTGTAGAGGACTGTATCCCATGGGAGGGACCCCATGCTGGAGCAAGGGAAAAGTGTAAGAAGGAAGGAACGACAGAGAAAAAGTGCTATGAACCAATTGCAACCTTAATTCCCTGTCCCCCTGCACCATTCGAGGGGGAGGAAATAGAGAAGTTGGGAGTGAAGTTGAGTCCAGGAGGAAGGGACAGGTGAGGGGAAGTTTGTTTTAGATTTGTTTTTATTTCTCATTACCCTACTCTGATTTGATTGGCAATAAATTAAATTAATTTTTCTGAGTCGAGTCTGTTTTGCCTGTGACAGCAATTGGTGAGTGATCTCCCCGTCCTTATCTTGACCCATGAGCTTTTTGTCTTATTTTCTCTCCCCTGTCTAGTTGAAAAGGGTGAGTGAAAGACTGGCTTGGTGGGCATCAGCCACAGTCAACCCACCTCACTGCCCTAGTAACTTCTTCTTATGTACAATGTTATGCTGAGGTACAGCTTGCTCTAGTCCCCTCATTAAAGACAGTATTCTATTCTGCTTTCTCTAGCTGGCAACCCATCTTCTACAAGCCCTTAGTGATAACCACCGCTGTTCTCAGAGTGTTTTAGTAAACTCTCGTAAGTATTATAGAATAAAATTTACTTGTCTCAGAAAATCTAAAAAAACCTAATTGTCCTAAACCACCATTAATTTCTTGTTTCCCAAGCTGAAATCTGATTCTCTTGCCACCATTTTTAATTGTTTTAGGCACCCGATTGCTAGTGATTTTTTTTATTGGAAGCCACCAATAATTGGTGCACAGCTGAGCACTATCATCATAAATTTGTGGGTTGAAGAGACAAAGTGACATCTCCCCTGTATATTCTGCTTCTCTCTTGTAGCTGAAGGGGGTGTGGCATAGCATAGTGTGGCAGGGTGTGGCATGGAGTGGTGTGGTATGGTTTTTTAAATACAATGGAAGAGCTTTAGGGGTGAGGTATCCTTTCTAGTTTCTATATCTTTAATTCTACTGAGAGCTTGTGGTACTGCGTTGTCCGCTCCTGATAGGTAAGTCATGTGGGAGTGACACTCGTGCTCTGTGATCTCCTGTGTCAAAGACTGGAGGTAGGCTCGCCAATATTATCTCAATCTCTGTCCATGGTCACTTTCAGTATTAGTAGATCAATCTATGAGCTGTGCCATGGTGTGATACTGACGATGCAACATCCAGTTGCTGGCTGATATCACAGTTTCTTGAAATAATAGTTGGTTAGCACTTCCTTAGAGCCTTCATCCATGGAGTGTACTTGGAGACATCTTCAAAGCTGGTTGGTCACAGGAGAATTGGATGACCTACTACATTTTTCAATTTTAGGTTCTCAAGGTCAACACCTAGAAGGCTACTTGAACTGTCAGTTGCTCCTGAACAGTCAGACAGAGCTGTCAGGAAGTTGAAAACAAAAATGAACCTGCATGACTTCTTTCTTTTTGTTATGATCTTTATAAGTTATCTTCATATGTAGACTACCATATGGCATTTCAAATCCATTCCTACTTCCTTTGAAACCTCTTAGACACAGGCCAGCATGCTTCTAGTCTTACATTTTAAAAATGAAAGTAGAGAAATTGTTTTTGATGGTTTGGCAACAGGCAGTCCAAGCAACAGTGGGTTTTTGGGGCTTCTCACCCTCCCAAAGGAACAGTTTTGTTTCAGTTTAAAATGCATGAAAAAGCCTTCCCCCCCCCGCCCCTCCCCCTTATACTTTTGGAGGGCTGGGTTGTGGGGAAATAGTAAAATCAATTTAGAGATAAAAAGTTTTAATTTTTGAGGAGTGGAGCTCTATGTTGTCTTCCTTACCTGCCAGCCAACAAAGCCAGACATCTGCAATGACTTTAACTCCAGGTGAACACAGCTTAGCCACTAACTTTCTAGAGGACGATAACTCAATTTCTTCCCTGAACAATAAAAATGGCCAAGGGTAGACTTGGATGTGTTTAGGTATATCTGTATTTATATATATATATTACTTTCTATGTGTTATATATATAATAGATCTTATTTATATGCATATGAAAGATATCTATCTTATACATCTATGATAATGCATTTATAAATCAGGTACATTCTTAGACACCTTTTCTAGGCTATGGAGAACGTTCAGTTACTAATAAAATATGTTTTATTTGTGATAATTTGGATTAGCTGTATTTCCTGCCTGACTTTAATAGGAAAGGGTACATACCAATTAAAAATAAAGATTATATATCTTCAGCACATCTAAATTCAGTTCATGCAAACCTAGAAGAGAATTTACACACTATTTGTTTTCAGTAGGTATTTAACAAAATTCGTGGCTATACGTTTTGAGCAACTCTTTGACAACAGTCATTTTATGTAGTTTACAACATAGTAATTGCTACCTGAAGGACAAAATGCCAATCTACCAAGAACAGAAAATGGT
Organism: Gavia stellata; assembly: GCF_030936135.1. Classification (NCBI taxonomy): domain Eukaryota; kingdom Metazoa; phylum Chordata; class Aves; order Gaviiformes; family Gaviidae; genus Gavia; species Gavia stellata. Next base: position 62,436,894 of record NC_082637.1, read on the forward strand.
GGACTCTTATCTTGAATAAAAAAATAATATTTTTTCATCCAACAGTATCTCAGCTGAAAAACAGTAACAAAACAGATCATGTGACTGTGTTTAAATACACTGCACACAAGTTGCACCTGAACTGGCCAAAGTACTGTCATTTTTCAATATTGTAGTAACTAGCTAATAACTTATGGCATCTGAATTAAGAAAATATTTTTGCTGTAACACTGCTACTAAGTCAAAGGTAGAAAAAAACATCCTTGAATCACTCTCATGTAATCTGATTAGGAAAAAGTATGGAGAAAGGTGAAATACTGCACAAGGGGTTTTAGATGCAACAAATACTTCAAATAGTGTCACTAGGAATTCACCTTTAAAAAAAAAAAGCAATTCATGTCTTCTAAACATTAGTTTTATGAATATTCTGGTTTGTCATTATCCTTGGGAGCCAAACACTTTAAAGGTAATGAAGATAAAGCATAGTTGTAGCTTAGACTGCAGCAGTTCCAGTATCATGTCTTATAAAAGAGAGCCTCATTAAAATTGTCAAGGAGAAAAAAAAGGTTTCTAACTAACATTAAGTGAGTGACTAAAGGTAATTTTGCTGTTTTACTTTTTTTTCCACATAAAATACTGTATGGCAGAACGCTTTGCAAAAAGGTGCAGTGAATAATGAAATACTGGAAATAGCTGAATTCAAAATTAGTCTTAGAGGTGTGCTCACACAAGTGCTCTTTATCTCACAATGCTTCACTGGTGTTTGTGCACACATACTGATAAGAAAACATGGTGAACAGAAAAGACATCTTGGTCTTTATCATAAGAACAATCTACATATGTATGTAAACAGCAATAATAGACTTAATTTCTGAATTGTCTCATTTCAGTCATGCCACATGCAGCTTTTAACTCTGCAGTGAGGTAAATACATTATAGGAGGCGAGAAGGAAACAGGCTGTCAAGGTGGCTAGTAAATGATCTGGACTGATTAGTATGTGTTTTGAATACAGGGCTTTAGACCGTGAGGAAAAAGTGGCTTTGTTTTCCAAGAATTTAAAATCCCTCTGCTTGCCAACAAATTTGCACAACAAATTCTATTCTTATGGAGACATTTTGTAGTGACACTAATTTCTTTAAGGACATTCTATCAAGTAGTACTAGCATTACACATCCTTCAAGATTACAGGAACATGCTTCTTAATGTGAAAATATTTATATTTTTAGAGCTCTTTATTTGTTGCACTTTACAGGGTTGCACTTTACACCTCTTGAGGTGCTGTAGAATACAAGATGCAAGAAGGAATTTAAGATAAAAAGCACATTTTTTAGACAGCAACGGAGATGCAGTACAAGGGTTGCAATACTATGCAGCCATGACCTCTCCTGAGGAAAACTGGATTGTCTCCTTCCTTACATGGCCATCTGAGGCCTGTAAAAATTTATTCACAAAGATCTTAGAGACCCTTGGCATTAATGGAGAAAAATATTCCGTGGTGAATATAACCACCTGCCTTATGAATCTTGAAAATATTTTCAATACATCGGAACTATTTCAAGATAACCTCAGTAAGAAAAGCCCACATGCATTTTACCATGTTCCCAGCAAGGTAAAAAGGAAGGATTGAACTACCCAGATTACCACTAGGGGGGAGTAGTAGCACAGCCTCCCTCTGTGACAGCTATACATTCTTTTTTTTTTTTCAAAAAAAAAAAAAAGATTTAAAAGATGCATACCAATTTTTTCCGGGGGGGGGGGGGGGGAAGGTGTTGCAGGACCCACAGGGTTGGAGATGGTTATCTGTTCACTTTTCCCACTTCCAACCCAACGAGCAGAATTTCAGACATCCTGTCTCCAATGTTTCCTCCCCTCTTTGCTGTTTAACACAGCATTTGCTCAGCATCTTGTCTACTTCAGCGGCCATCTTGAGGCAGCTAAGTTGCCTTATTTGAGTATTAGGAAGCTCAAGACTTAATAGAAATGTCCAGCTTTCAGAAGTTAGTCATGAGTATGCCTGCCTTATGTAGGACAGCAATTTTCTCTAACTGAATTTGCTAATGACTTGCCTCTCCTTCACACAACAAATTTAAGTACAAATGACTAAATGCTATATACAGAAGATAAACATATGAAGAATACCCAAGGGCAGTTCCACTTGTTTTGACGAACAGTATCAGAACAGTTGATGAGATGCTAAATAAATATTGTTTCCAGCATAGTTTGCACCTATCTATAATGTGCTGCACCCACTTCACAGAGGAAAATCAACTCCTTTAGATGCAATCTATATTCTGCACAATTTCCTTCTGGAAGTCAGGATTGTGTACAATCAAATTAATCGAAGTAGATGAAAGCAGAATGATTGGATTGTGACTGTCCTGGGGCTGCTGGCATCAAAATTACAAAGTTAATCAAGGTCTGCAAAAAGTCATAAAACTGTAGCAGTTATAAAAATGGAAGGGGCACATGAAAGGTACAGCATTATTTGTGTACAAAGAAGAGGTCTGGGAATTATCGCTGGTCTCTAAGCAGTAGAGAAAAGGACTCATCTTTTACTTGTGAATGAGATATCTGTTATAACTGATGGTACCTTCTGAAATGGCTTCAATCATTAGGGTTCCAGTGGCTGAATTAAAACAAAATGAAGGATGCATATTCTGACACTAAAGCAGGGAAAATATATTCCTTCTCAGTGACAGATAAACCAGATCATTTTACAAGGAAGTGTTTTAATGAAAGTGTTCCGGCTTTGTAGTTCCCTGGGAAAATGAAGAGTAATGTAAAAATTGGACAAGATGAAACTAGCTGTTTCATTCCAGATATTGACTGCACAAGTCACTTTCAATAAATCTCCTGCTTGTTGGACTTAAGGCAGCACTTTGTTGACATTATGAAGGCTGTACAAGTAGCTACTACAAGTAGACTTACTACTACAGTCTTAGTAGTAAGACGAATATAGGCTTACTGTTTAGTAAGATAGCCTTCTGGTACCAGAAACTGAAACTTATTCTAAAGACATATTTGTGTGTGTTTTCCAGTATGCAAGGAAAAGAAATGTGAATTGAGTATAACAGGTCTGTCACAGAATGGCTGCCAATACTATCTGATCATTAAGCCACTTTTTTCAGACCACTGTGGAAATGAAACCCTTGGTAAAAACTAGCAATATATAAGCTCTTTTGCCAGCTCTTTGGGCTGATTATTTTCACCAAAATGTAGTTGCCCAAAACCTCAGAGTCTAGTCTAAACTAATCATTTCAGTTTCTAAAGGTGAGGAAAAGCAAAAATCACTTCTATGTCAAAAAGCAGAATACCATACTAACTTAAGTTTGTATTAAAAACCAAGCTGAGGCTTCACCCCAGCAGTGTTTTCAGGCAAGTGTTGTTGCCCCACAGGAGTATGGTGGTCAAAGTTTGCTGGATGAGACCTGGGTCTGACTCAATTCTTCTCGCTGGAAAGCCTGCTAACAGATTAGTCAAGCAATTGCTGGCTACTTCCACAATCAGCTGTTTCCAGGAATGCACTTGCACACTTGACGGAAGCTGCTGAACTTTGGAAGCCAATGGAGTTCCCTTCTTTCCCTTTCCAAGACATGCCAGAAAAATGGTGTCCAGCAGGTATCAACAGCCTGCCCTGAAGAAGTAGATTTCTATATTAACTGAATGATCTTGCATTTCTGCTTCTGCCCTTCGTTGCTGCTCCAGTACCACCTGAATAGCTGTGAGACACTAATTTGCTGACACTGAAATTTTTCTCCTGTCATAATGTGTCTAGGCCTGACTGCTGACTCACATATGTGAGAGGTGTGAGAGGTCAGCAGAGTTTGTTTTAGGCTAGCAACCACTTTAGCCCAGGCTAATACTTAAATATCTAGAGTAGATGCAGTTTAGCAGAGGGAGTCTCAATCTAGCACATTGATACCCACCATCAATGCACCCTGAGATTAATGGAAGGAACTACCTTATAGAGGAGCTTCTGAGTCTCTGCTTTAGAAACTGTCTCAACAAGTGTTTCAGACTAGAAACACAATATGAAATAGCTTAGAGTGAATTGCCCAAATCACTATCTATTAACATAACAGTCCCTTAGCAAAAAGAGGAGGAAAGCTGGATATTGTTGGCCTGCATCTGTTCTTGGGTCTGCTTTTAGGACTTTTCCAACAACAATCTAGCACATGCTAAAAGTCTAGGCTGTTCAGAGTCAGTGCTAAGATCACTCTGCATAGGACAGCAGCTGAAGCAGGGTGGTGCAATCTCTCACATGACATGTGAGAATTGGCTTCACCTAAATTCTGGCTCAACATTCTACAAATTGTCCCCTTGACAATCAGGACAATATATTCCAAGTCTCCACTAAATGCTGTGATCACATTATTTGCTGATTTTTTTTTTTTTTTTTTAAGTGCTGTGATACATGATTTTTTTATTTGGTAGTGTAATAAGTGGTATTATCGTCAGATTCTCCATGTAAATGAAAAGAACAAGCTACTACCAACTGCCCAAAATCTTTGAGTCATCATACGGAAATGGCAATCTAACTTTTGCTTTATAGGGTAGAATGACTCTCAAGTGGCTTTTTTGTTTACCAAGATATGAAGTGAGATACTGCTGCTGGTATTTTAATCTTATCTGATTTTATTTCATGGACTTCATAGAATGATGTCACATAAATAGTTATTTATCATCTAAAATGTTAATTAATCTAGGACTTCTCCAATAGATAAAATTCTGATTCAGTCGAGCACATTATACCAGGAAAGAATTGACATTAATGAGACTCAGTCACCTGCTTAAAGTTAAGATACCTTTGAGGAATATTGATGGAATTTTATATATGTTTAGAGGTGGTGCCATATCTGAGTGATTTCCTTAACACAGATATGATGTCTGCCATCTGCCTCTTAGACCTGTTCTTTAAATACTGCTCTGTTTGACCTTGTGTTTGCAGCCAGGTCAAACAGCAGTTAGGATACACTTTATAAGGCTTTTAAGTTCATTGTGTATGCTCACCCCATAACGTGTAAAGAGAGCTGGGAATCTCTACTGTACCTTCCAGATATAAATAGGTATTTCAGCATAATTCCATGACATACGGGACTCAGTGATGAGCCAGTTTCAGCCTTCCAGCTTGTTCCAAATCCAATCCACAATTTTGCAACCCTTTGACTGCTTGTTCAACCATGCTATAAACCATGTAAGTTAAATGAATAAAAGGAACACTTCAAAATGGCAGAGGGAAGTGTAAATCACATCCAGTATGTGCAATAAAGTACACAGTTTTGAATGCAGTGCTTTCTAAACAATAAACCTTCAATGAAACTGAGTTTGGCCTGTGAAAATAATGATTCACTATTATTGATTCATAGTCATAGTTAGGACTGCAAAGCTATAAACTGGAGATACTAATTTTAATCTGATCTGGAAAAGTAAAATAGAAAGAATTAGAGCTTACTAAGTGGGCAAAGCAAGTGGAAACTTACTCTGTCACTACTTTAAATGAAACATTTGAAAGCCAAGGTATTCTGCTTTCAAATACTCCTGTTTCTAATTAACTGATGACAGGAAAAACAAATATTACAAATGTATAAATCTCGGTAACTATTTCTGACTGACTAAGGTGTTTGTAAGAAAAATGTCAAAGTAAATGGGACTATTTATTATGCAAAGTGCCCAAGAGTTTAAGGATTTTTGCTTATTTATTATTTATTTACTGCCACAGCCCATCATTAAAGACATAGATTATGAGTTCCTGGTCTTTTTTTCTCTCCATCTCTTGACATAAAAAGAGAAAGGGAAAGAACAGAGAGAAAGAAAGAGAATGACATTATTAAAGAAACTGATTCCACAATGCACGGTGTCTTGAATAAATTATATTAGTAAGTGAGAGAGTGAATTTTTGAGGAGGTACATGTGTGAGTGAAAAAATGAACTAAATGATTTTGTGGAAAATGTTTTTAAAGTGCTATATTAATCACAGAATGAATCAGAATAGTTTGGGTTGGAAGGGACCTTAAAGATCATCTAGTTCCAAACCCCCTGCCTTGGGCAGGGATACCTTCCACTAGATCAGGTTGCTCAAAGCCTCATCCAACACGGCCTTGAACACTACTAGGGAGGGGCCATCCACAGCTTCTCCAGGCAGTCTGTTCCAGTGTCTCACCACCCTCAAACTAAAGAATTTCTTCCTAATGTCTAATCTAAATCTATCCTTTTTCAGTTTAAAACTGTTACCCCTTGTCCTATCATTACACTCCCTGATAAAAAGTCTCTACCCAACTTTCCTGTAGACCCCCTTTAAGTACTAGAAGGCTGCTCTAAGGTGTCCCCAGAGCCTTCTCTTCTCCAGACTGAACCACCCCAACTCTCTCAACCTGTCTTCAAACAGGTGCTCCAGCCCTCTGATCATTTTTGTGGCCCTCCTCTGGACCAGCTACAACAGGTCCATGTCTTTCTCATGATATGGAGCTGAACACAGTACTCCAGTTGGGATCTCATCAGAGCAGCATAGAGGGGGAGGATCACCTCCCTCGGCTTGTTGGCCACACTTCTTTTGATGCAGCCCAGGATAGGGTTGGTTTTCTGGGCTGTGAGCAGACATTGCAGACCCATATTCAATTTTTCATCCACAAATACTCCCAAGTCCTTCTTGGCAGGGCTGCTCTCAATCCAGTCATCGGCCAGCCTGTATCCACGTTTGGGATTGCCCCAACCCAGGTGCAGGACCTTGCACTTGGTCTTGTTGACCTTAATGAGGTTAGCACAGGCCCAGCTCTCTAGCCTGTCAAGGTCCCTCTGATTGGCATGCCTTCCCTTCAGAGTATCAACCGCACTATTAAGCTTGGTGTCATCCGCAGACTTACTGAGGGTGCACTCAATTCCACTGTCCATGTCCCTGACAAAGATGTTAAATAATACTGGTCCCAATACGGACCCCTGAGGGACACCAGTTGTCACTGATCTCCACCCGGACATTGAGCTGTTGACAGAAACTCTTTGAGTGCAACCATCCAGCCAATTCCGAATGGTCCACCCATCAAGTCCATGTCTCTCCATTTTAGAGACAAGGATGCTGTGTAAGACAATATTAAATGTTTTGCACAAGTCTAGGTAGATGATGTCAGTTGCTCTTCCCTTAGCCACCAATGCTGTAACTCCATTGCAGAAGGCCACCAAATTTGTCAGGCACCATTTGCCCTTAGTGAAGCCATGGTGGTTGTCACCAATCACCTCCTTATTTTCTGAGTGCCTCAGCATAGTTTCCAGGCAGATCTGCTCCATGATCTTGATGGGCACAGAGACTGACTGGCCTGTAGTTCCCTGGGTCTTCCTTTTTTCCCTTTTTAAAAATAGGGGGTTATGTTTCTTCCCCTTTTCCAGTCACTGGAAACTTCACCAGCCTGCCATGACTTTTCAAATATGATGCCTTTCTTTGTGATTATTACTATCACAAAGACTAATTTATCATTATGACATGGACATGGTTGTATAGGTCTGTAAGTGACTCAACCACCTGTGCCAGTTTGTGGACTGGCAATTCCAGATTTACAGTTTTACATGTTGGCATCATTAGTGCTCTGCAAAGACAGAACTGTTACTTGTTAACCTAGTGACAGTCAAATTTATATAAAAGTGCATGTAGTAGTTCAAGTTTCTAGCGTTTGATAGTGTTCAAACAATTATGTGGGTGTTAAGATATTCTAATGAATAAACACAGATTTTTGACAAAATTTCCCATAAGATAAGAGTATATGCAGTCATGCAACTGTTAAGAGTTCCTTCCCTAGCTCATTTGCTCTGTCTCGGTGCAAAAAGATCACTGGATGCATAAGAAAGGATGAGTACATAAAGGGTCACATCAAATGTTTACCCAATCCAGTTCACTGTCTCCAACAGTAGCCATAACTAGATGCCAAAGGCAAAATAAAAGCGGTGAAGTATACATGGTATTTCTTCCTTTAGTAAGGAGTATGGCTAGTCATATACATCTGAATGAATAACTACTTCTTTCTGTCTGTTTTAAACTTGTCTCTTTTTAGTTCTGTTTGAAGGTAAGTAATTCTTACAGAAGGAAAGATCGTGACTCTTCAATGAACCTAAATGTGCAGCTTATATTTTTTAAATCTGTATCATTAGACCTCCTCAAGTCTTTTTTTTTTTTTTTCCCTAGAAGGAAGACTCTTCCCTTACTTGCAAGTTTGACTTACCAAAACACCAATTGTGCTACATTTTATCAGCTTTATTGCCCTGAAAATGAAGCCTTTCCAGGCTACTTTATCTATGCTTTTTGAAATGAAGACACGAAAACTGCGTTCCATAATCAAAGTGTAGGTGAACCACGATTTACACAGCTGCATAATGATACTGTAGCTTGCACTCTATTGCTTTCATTATGAACCTTGTTTGATTTGCTTCTCTCACCTAGTAATACAGCTGTGCTATACACTAGATTAATGAGCTGGTTGATGTTATAAATACCCCTTATAATTTTCACTCAGGTCTTATTTATTCATTTAATTCCAGCTCAATTAACTGATAGGGGATGTTCAGTTGGAAAGATGTGGGAAATTAAGGAAGCATGGATGTCCCTAAATCATGGCACTATGGCCTTACACAGTGTCTGGTCAATATAAAAGGCAACACAGAGAAGTTAAACCTTAATTAACTTTTGAATCAGGCTTAAATCATAAATATATCTCAGTCTAAAATGGAATAAAAAAGATTAGCATGTTACTCATCTGTGGAAACTGAAAATTCATCTATTTTAATGAATTAATAAAAATTATCAATTTTATCAGAGAACAAGCCTCAGTTTCCCCCCTGTTCTCTGGGTTTGGTTCCTAGAGATATTTTGGGAAACTGGTAGGCCTTTCTAAAATGTAGATTTCTATAAAAGATCAAGAACTTAAAGTTACTCTTGGGACTAGTTCCTGAAAAAAGATGAACTTGTATAGAACCCTCCAGAGTAAAGGAGTGGTTTAGCTGAGAAGACCAGCAAGAAATTAAACTGATGTTTGAATTTCTGAATGCTCCATTAAAAGTGTCAAATGATTGGATTCCCAATGCAAATAAAGATACATTTTCAGTGAAAAAGGCTATAGCTCCTTAAAGACTTTTGAGCTGATAAAATACCAGAAAAATATTAAAATCCTCTAAATTATTCAAGTCTTGTATTTAAAGTTGGATCATAGCAATTAAGAACGAAAGACAGCAGAATTCTTGTGAGTTAAGGATCTCTTAGAATATTTCAGTATCAGGACAGGACCACACAAATCTAGCACTCCATTAACAGTATTATTAGTATTACTCTTAATACAAATTAGTTTTATTTAATTTAGTATTCAAATCACACAAGAACTCAAGCTGTGTTAAGCACTGCAGAAGCACATAAGAAACACTTCTTCTCTTACATGTTTGTTGTTGAAAGATATAAGAAAATGTAAAAAGCAATTTTAAAATTGAAAACAAACAAACAAACAAACAAAAAAGAACTGATCAAATACTTCCTGCTTAGATTGTACAAAAAAGCACTCAGAAGTGCATTGGTATTCTTTAGTGCTCCAGGAGTTATGCTTAGAATATATTCAGCTGGGCACCTGTCTGGCCAAATTTGTCATCCTCAAACAGTTGTTACTCAATCGATGATCATCACACATGTAAAGAAAACAACTGACATAAGAACAAGCTTACAAAGTCTTGTTTGGGTTTATGGTTCAATATAATTGCACTTAACCTCCTAAATAATTTGGCTATGCCATCTGAATTTACCACTTAGATGTATTTAGATGCTGCAAGGCCTAAATGACTTTAGAATCTATGGATTTTTTTTCACAATGGAAATTAATAACACATAGATGCCAGAATTTGGTTTTGTAATGTTCAGCAGGAACTGCTCTTAAACACCCTCCGCATGACTCTCCATTGTCCCCTGAACCTTCAGTCGTAACTGCTACTGCCTCCTTGAAGGAGAATATTCCTTGATAGTGCCTCGACAAAGAGACAAACAAATCTCTGAAATCTCCTAAATCTCCATCCTGAAATTTTAATCATCCAAGGAATTCTCATTAAGCACCACTGAAAATTGAAATTTATTTGAATAAGGATGTAGGGACTTACATGTTAGTGATGAGTTGTTTAGCACTTCAAAACATTAAAGGTGAAAAAAGAATTCTAAAATTCTTATCCTTATGGTATATGGCACTTAGGAAAATGTGACTCTTAGGCTAATAATTATGCTTGTGCACGCACAAAAACAGATTATGGAAGAGTGAACCTTGAAGAAAGACAGAGAGGAAGAGTAAGTCTTTATGCAAGTACAGTTGCACAAAAACATATGATTGCCCTCCCACGTGAACTTTTCGAGCATATAAGAGAACAAAAACACTGTTTGTGACTCTTAATTGAACATACGTACTGAGTACTAACTTATGCCTTGTTCAGGAGTGCTGTTATAGAATCATAGAATCGTTTAGGTTGGAAAACACCTTTAAGATCATCAAGTCCAACTGTAAACCTCGCCCTGCTAAGTCCACCATTAAAACATGTCCCTAAGTGCCTCATACACGCATCTTTTAAATACCCCCAGTGATGTTGACTCCACCACTTCCCTGGGCAGCTTATTCCAGTGTTTCACCACTCTCTCAGGAAAGGCATTTTTCCTAATAATCAGCCTAAACCTCCCCTGGTGCAACTTGAGGCCATTTCCTCTTGTCCTGTCGCTTGTCACTTGGGAGAAGATACCAGCACCCACCTCTCTGCAACCTCCTTTCAGGATGCGTTAAGGATTGTGTGACTGGTAAAGTGGGCCAGTTGAAGGGATGTTAGCTGAATCCTGCCTAAGCAGTCATTCATTTCAAGTTTCGGTTTTGCTACTTTTTTTTTTCCCCCTGACCAACTTCAGATGTGTTCTATTGGTTGGGTACTTAGTACACGATAATGGTGTTTATAGGACAATGCTTTTCTGTAAATGATACTAAACCCAAGAAGACTTGTAGAAAAAAAAAAACCCAAACATATATTTAACTGTTTATCTTTGGTTGTTTTATCTTTTGGTTGTTTTCTTTTATCTTTTGTTATCTTTTGTCTTTTGCTTGTTTTCCTTCAGTAATAATGTTCTGGTCACAAAGAACAATATTTAACCACTACCACTTTTGTAAGAAGTAAACACCAGGTATTTAATTTTTGGAAGTAATGGCATAATCTCTCTTCGCCAAACTGAAGGACAGCTTTAAATGTTTTTCTGTGGAATGTGCTGTACCAGTGAATATTTCACTATAGGGTCAGAGAGTATAATCACTGTTAAAGATTCTGGAATAATGCTCATATCCACTTACCATAGGATATGTACGTTTGAGATGTGAAGGCTTTGCAGAAGGATCTGGACAGGCTAGATCAATGGGCAGAGGCCAATTGTATGAGGTTCAACAAGGCCAAATGCTGGGTCCTGCACTTGGGTCACAACAACCCCAGGCAATGCTACAGGCTTGGGGACGAGTTGCTGGAGAGCTCCCCTGCAAAAAAGGACCTGGCGGTGTTGGTCGACAGCCGGCTGAAGATGAGCCAGCAGTGTGCCCAGGTGGCCAAGAAGGCCAACAGCATCCTGGCCTGGATCAGAAACAGTGTGGCCAGCAGGAGTAGGGAGGTGATCGTGCCCCTGTACTCGGCACTGGTGAGGCCGCACCTCGAATACTGTGTTCAGTTCTGGGCCCCTCACTCCAAGAAGGACATTGAGGTGCTGGAGTGTGTCCAGAGAAGGGCGACGAAGCTGGTGAGGGGTCTGGAGCACAAGTCTTATGAGGAGCAGCTGAGGGAACTGGGGTTGTTCAGTCTGGAGAAGAGGAGGCTGAGGGGAGACCTCATCACTCTCTACAGTTACCTGGAAGGGGGTTGCAGAGAGGTGGGTGTTGGTCTGTTCTCCCAAGTGGCTAGCAACAGGACAAGAGGAAATGGCCTCAAGTTGCACCAGGGGAAGTTCAGGCTGGATATTAAGAAAAATGTCTTTCCTGAGAGAGTGGTGACGCACTGGAATAAGCTGCCCAGGGAAGTGGTGGAGTCACCCTCACTGGAGGTGTTCAAGGAATGTGTGGACGTGGCATTGTGGGACATGGTTTAATGGGCATGGTGGTGTTGGTTGATGGTTGGACTTGATGATCTTACAGGTCTTTTCCAACCTTAGTTATTCCGCGATTCTGTTTTGCTTGTAACCTAGCTGTGTTGCAATGAGTGAGGGATGGCACCCTGAGCTCTGCCCAGTAAAGCAGGACTTGGACAAAATAAGGATGCCCAAAGCCACAGTTGTTATTATCATCTCCTGCCTAAATCAAAGGCATCCAATCACAGTGCATCCAGGGCAGTCAGAATTCTGCTCACAGCTGTGTCTGAGCACCTTAGTGCCCTGCTAATTTTTTGTCCTATTTGGGGTCTGGGTACTTGGCAGAATAACTCCAAATCCATTTGAGGAACAAAGTCCTTGTTCTGGAAACTCCGAGGAGCACTGGAAAGGTCAGGTTACACACAAAGTATAGCACCATCTTTTATGTATTAAACTTGGAAATGCTGTGTTTTTCCTTAAAGTGCCTCAAATGCAGTTCAGTGGATATAGTGCTTGAGGAGGCTGACAATGAGGAACTGAGCTACTTGAGGCAGAGAAGGCAATTGCATAGATCTATACTATGCTCTAGTACACCATAGTACCATTAAGAAGGAGAGAAGGCAAAAGCAAGAAGCTTCATAATTTTTAAGAAAAAAAATAAAATTGCTTAGCTCTTTCTAAGAATTAATCTCTTCCTATGGCAAAGTAAATCTTCCTGGCCCCAGATGCTGAAAAGATAGGATACCCAGGAGTCTTGATTAAAGACTCTAAGTTCCCGAAAGGAACAAAGTTTCAGAGGCATTTCTTATTGGCTAGCTAACATGTAAGTCTAATATTCTCTGAATTTTTTTTTTCCTGGTTTAATCCTATTATGAGATGCTTAATTTTCCTAGTCTCCAGATGATCCAGGGTTACAGATTCTCTCAGAGAATCAGAAATTCTTTTCCAATGCCAAGAGTCTAAAAGTAGACTTTGTTGCATCTAACAGACCCATTTCTATATTTTCTTCTTGATCTAGCTTTATTGCAGTTTTAACCATATGTGTGAGTTTTGTTGAAACGAATGTGATTAAAGCACCTACGTAAATGGCTTATTGAATGGAGTATGTCCTAACTGATGCATATGCTTAAATGTTCTTTAGAAACTCTAAAAATAGGTAATCCTAAAGTACTGCCATGAAAGAAAGAAGAGTTACACAGAGATTTTTCTCTTAACATATGGAATAAAAAAATAACAATTCACAAGGAGCTAGGAAAAATAGTAAACCCAAACATCTTTACCTCAGAGAAGCTCTGATTATTTTTTTCTGAAAAACAGCCTTTTTTCTGCAGTTAAATAACCTACAGTATTTAGTAAACTGTTTTATTAAATACCTTGTTAGTTCCCCCAAAATAAACTCCAAATTTTATCAACTTTTACCTACGTATTACCAAAATATAAAAATTATCAAATTACCAAGATATATTTATGTATATGTAGCTTTATCTATTTTTACTTCTATATTAACAAAATATAAAAGATTAAAAGCACTGGCACAGCAGTATACTATGATAGATAAATAGTTTGTACGTATATGTATATATCGACTTGTTACCAAATAGGTAGTAGGGAGTCTTCATTTGTTAGTAATAGTAGAAACAGTGCTGTGACATCAGTATTCTCAGTAATTTCATATATCTGGAACAATAGTGGAGGAAATAGGTATTTACTTCTTGGTTGCAGGAAAAAGTATACTTCAAAGCAGCATCATAGAATCATAGAATAATTTGGGTTGGAAGGGAGCTTCAAAGATCATCTAGACCAACTCCCCTGCCATGGGCAGAGACATCTTTCACTGGATCAGGTTTCTCAAAGCCCCATCCAACCTGAGCTTGAGCACTGTCCATGATGGGTATCCACAGATTCTCTGGGCAACCTGTTTTAAGTGTCTCACCACCCTCATAGTAAAGAACTCCTTCCTTCCAATTCAATCCGAATTGATTCTTTTTTAGTGTAAAACCATTGTCCCTTGTCGTGTCACTACAGGACTTGGTAAAAAGTCTTTCTCTTTCTTTCTTATAAGCCCCCTTTATGTTTTGAAAGTCTGTAATAAGGTGTTCTCGGAGCCTTCTCTTCTCCAGGCTGAACAACCCCAACTCTCTCAGCCTTTCTTCATAGGAGAACTGTTCCCGTCCACTGATCACTTTTGTGACCCTCCTCTGGACCTAGACCAACCATTCCATGTCTTTCTTGTACTGGGGACCCCACTGCTGAACACAGTACTCCAGGTGGGGTCTCATGAGAGTGGAGTAGAGGGGGATAGTTACCTCCCTTGGCCTGTTGGCCACGCTTCTTTTTATGTAGCCCAGGATACAATTGGCTTTCTGGGCTGCAAGCACACGTGCTGGCTCATATTCAATTTTTCATCCATGAGTACTCCCAAGTCCTTATCTGTAGGGCTTCTCTCAATCAGTTCATCCCCCAGTCTGTATTGATACGGGGGATTACCCCAACCCAGGTACAGGACCTTGCACTTGGCCTTGTTGAACCTCATGAGGTTCACATGAGCCCACTCAAGCCTTTCAAGATCCCTCTGGATGGCATCCTGTCCCTCTAGCATATTCTTTTTGGAGATTTTGTCTCTAAAACCTTCATCAGTGGCATTTTAGTAGAGAGAATAGAAATGCAGGTGGACTGGTGTGAATATTTGTTATAGATTTCTGGGAATGGTTTTCTCTTTACATTAACAAGCAACACACAATACATATGAGCCAGCCAAACAATACATGAAAATAAGAGTAAGCCAGTGCTCTCTTTTCTTTTTTTCTCCCATTACATGACAGATGCCTCTATCACTGATTTATAAGTGTGATAGAAATGTGCACATATGCATGGATAATTTCATTGAAACATGGGAACATTTATAGCAAAATACTTAGAAAGGAAAAGGTAGTGTTTTCCCATGACAGAGGTAAAGTATTTGACTTTCTATATGATTTTAAATTGGCATAAATTTTCAGTGGTGTTTTTCACAAAATTAAGAGATTTTACCAACCTTAATTATTGTAGAATATTTTATCCAAACTGTAACATACCAGGAAATTGCAATCATTAGTATTACTCCTAGGGAGATCACATCCTTTACTGTTACATGATCAATGAATAATAGGAAACCTCTTCCCAATTATGTCTTCTTCTCTTTAATTTAAATACCAGAGGTTTAGATTATTGACCAACAGCAATTGTGTTGAATCTTTGTTAAAGGCAAAAATTCTGTGTATTCATTTTGATAGTTACATTTATGGGAAGGGCAGATTTATATTAACGTATATTTCTATGGAGGTTAAAGAAAAACTGCTCTGTCTGTGTGTCACAAAGTTAATAGTTTTTTCTGAGAAGAAAGTGTGCTGCCAAACTCTAGCTTAACTTCTCAGCTCGTGCTATTCAATTCCAGAAACTTTACAGTAGATTGATATCACACCAATTTTTAACAGGAGCCATCAGGTTTTGGTCTGCTGTTGTTAATAGGATATAAAGACATCCACATTATCTGGAGTTGCAACAGGTCCTAAATATCCTCAGTCATGAAATAAGAGCACTAGACCTGAAACAAAAATATTATTTTCATAGTAATAATGTAGCAACAGCTGTAAAGGATGATCATTTCCATATAGTGCTGCACTAGTTGTAACTATAATTGCTAGGTGTTCAAGCAACGTGTGGACGAGGCATTGTGGGACATGGTTGAGTGGGCATGGTGGTGTTCGGTTGATGGTTGGACTTGATGATCTTACAGGTCTTTTCCAACCTTAGTGAATCTGTGATAATTGCTGTCACAAAAAATTTTTAACATTAAAATTAAGATTCAAAAATTTTATAAGTAAATCATTATCATGTCTGAATTAAGGATTTTGGGTGGGATTTACAAGGAAATAAGGAGACCAGAGATGGAATGAATGTGGTATAAACAGAACTACACAAAATAATGAGAGACATAGTAACCAAAAAGGGGCAGATGAGAGGGTGGGAGTAAAGCTGGAATGTGAAAACACAATTTTAAATATGTGTTGTATAAGACACTCCTATCAGTGGATCAAGGCAGAACTACAGTCGATTGGAGAACAAATAAATTCTAATTAAAGTGGGATAGCAGAAATAATTTAAAAATACTTAAGAAAACTCTCTGTGAATAAAATTACTGACAGTCTATTTGATAAAACTGGTAATGAAGATTCTGCATTATGTTGGGAAATTTCATATATGTTAGCTTGATTTTAATTTTCTGAAAGTACTACACATTTTGTTTGCCATTTGATATTATTATCAGTTGTTATTAATCAACTTGATTTGTGTCAGAAAAATTGAAATGCTAAAACATATCACTTAAATTAAAAAAGTCCAAGCCTTTCATAAGTGACCTGAAGGATTTAAGTATGTCTTTAGGACCCACTTGCAAATTAAACCAACCTTTGAAGGGTATTACCAATTTGAAGAAAATTAGATCAGAAGGTCTTGTAATCTGTAGTTTGGAATGAATAGCCTGAGTTTCCCAACTTACTTTTTCAAGCACAATTATAAGCAACATGAAAGAATAACACTATTTCAATTTTCATTGTAAATTTGCAAGAAATAAAATGAAAAATAATGTGACAAAATGGAAAAATAAAGTTACATTTCCAGTTCAGTAAAATCTCTCCTCTTATATGTTGGGAAAGAAAGAAGGACGTTGCTGAAAGCAAGGAGAGTGAAATACTTCAGGCAGAAATTTACCACATTTATTTTTAGAACCTGTATCTGCAATTAAACAAACAAGCACAAAGCCCCATCTGCCTACACAAGCAAATAACATGATGTTTATATTTCTAAGCATTAGTCACAAGAGAATAAACTAGATTTAGATTGCAAAATCGTTGACAAAGAGAGCCAAAGAGAGAGACGTTGAGAAAAAGATTATTTAAATTTACTTCAGATAATATAGTGATCTAAAATCCAGAACTGACTGAAGAATATCTGAAAACTTTATTTCATTAAAGTGACAATTCACTGAAATCATAAATATTTATGACTGGAATTTTCACAACGAATACATTATTTAAAAGACCTTTTGGCAAACCTATGAAGAGTTTGTTCAGGAGCCAAATTTTCATTTTTTATTCTAGCAAACTAAAACTTACTTGACAAAGTAAACCAAACAAAACATCATTATTTTGTAAGTTCTGAAAATTAACATTTTTATAAAGCTTTTCATTTATCAACCACCTCATTTCATAAGCCAGATCATCTCCTCTTCTTCCCCTTTTCTTCTCAGTTAACCTGTGGAAATTGTCAAGATTTCAACTATTATATTCAGTCTGAGAAAGGAAAACATGTTGCTGTCTTGGGGGGAAATCCTGCCTAGTGCTACTTTCCTAGGTTACCATGAATGACCTGTTAACTGAAACCTGATTATCAGGATATTGGTGGTCTACGTTTATAGTCTTACAAAAAGATTGGAAAAGCAAAATCTGAATTTTACACTGGTAGAAATGCAGAATTCACATTAAGTTTATATGGAAGTGAAAATGGCACAAGACAATCACTCATATCCCTTACTTTCTGTTGTTGATCATATGCATCCCAGAATAGATAAAGTTTATGTGTTTGCTCTAGGCTTCCCAATATATTTATTTAATCCCCAGGACTATTCATAGCTTTTTCTGCTAAGAATGCAATATTTTTTTTAAATTTTGTTCTTCTTCGCTTTTTCAAGCCAATGTGCTATGGGTGATAATGAAAAAATAGATTTAAGAATATGAAGGGAAGAAACCTCCTAATTAAATACCTTTACCTCAATGTTTTACCAAAGTTTTTTAATGACATCCGAACCTTCAAAAAAACCTGTAGTGTTAATGAAGAACTATAAGAACAGAGTTAGTATAAATTTAATGAACCCTTCCTCATCTGAATGTGCTACTGTGTTCAGTCTACAGTAAGGAGCTGGTTCTCGCTCTTGCACCTCACCACGGTTCAGAGACGTGGGTGGATGGCAGAGCTGCTCACTTTTCAGATGGCACAGGAAGGCAAAGGACACACTGGCATCTCCTGATTCAGAGATCCCCACTTAGTTACACCTTAGGTCTGAAATTGAAAATTGAAACCTTTCTTCCAGATTAATTGCCCCCCACACAAAGCCAGCTGGCATCAGATGGCTCTTTCCTAGGGCCTGAGCAACTCTCTCCATATGGCCCTTTTCTGCAGCCTCAGACCCCAAGCCTCCTGTGGGCTACAGCAGCTTTCTCACTGGCCTACCCTGCGGCCACACCACTGCAGGGGCTTGGGTCCGCATGTTGGGTCAGCTTATAGAAATTTAATCTTTTGTGGACACACTTCACATGATGGGCTAGAAACAAAGAATAAGTCAGAGGGACCAAGAATTTATGATCCCTGGTGAAAGGCTGTGATAGTAGTCTTCCGGCAAGGTTTAGCTCCCACAGAAAACTGTGGGACTCTTTTATGGAAGTCTTTCAGAAAGATGGGTCAGTCCAAAAGAGCTAGGTATTTGGTGAGAAAACTGTGACTAGAAATGTTCTATGCTCTATTTCTAAAAAAAGTGTTACCTGGCTACGATATTTTTTCCAAAACAAACCAGAAAAAGTATATATTTTGTTCATACATAAATCGCTAATGAATAATTGTGATTTTTCTCTCTGGCTTTATGATGATTACTGAAGGACTTTTACTAAACTGATATAACTGGTACCTTGTCATATGTTGTTAAAAAATTCAACAGTGGAAGATAACCATGGAGGGATATAAGTAGGAATACGGAAATTTCTGAAAATTCGTATGTTATCAAGTCTCCAAAACGATTAAATTTTCCATTTCACTGGATTATAATCACATTTCATAATTACAGTGCAATGTTATTAAATGCAGTAATCCAGGGAATCTTTTTTTTAATGGCACTTAGTAATGGAATTCTAGAATTCAACATGTTTTACTGAGAAAAAAAGGACTACACGTGTCCAACATATAAAGCATAATCTATGCTTTAAAGGAAGTGTAAGGCAGCAGTAACTTTAATAAAAAAAATTATTTTCTGGAATTCTTATTTTTGCTAAGGCTTCATTTCTCTTTTTGTTTAGGCAAAATAGCTGTACTACTCCCCCTCTAGACAAAACAAGGACAACATATTACTCAAGCTTTGGTGCTGTCATATATGAAGTACTTGTGTTTATGAACCACCATGCTATATTTATAGCTATTTATGTCCATTTTGTGCTATTTCCCTTTGCTACTCTCAAATCCTTCCTGGAATTAAAGCTTAGGGATGATGTTTTGCTGAATGATAGAATTTTGATGCTGTGCTCACCTTTGGTGACAGCAGATCTGAACTGAGATTAAAGGAATGACTTTATCTCATAGACTATGATGTTAAGTGTCATAAAAGTCCCCTTATTTACGGGAACTTACAACTGACTTTTTAGGTAACTGTAAATAGAATATAATTGTCACATTATGTGCTCTGGCTTGCTTTAGTTTATTACTTCACAGGAATGGCTTACTGTGGCTGGTATAAGTACTTATTGTTTTACCTCGATCTCATGGATCTCATGCAGTCCTTTGCATTTCATGCTATCTATACCCACCCAAACTTGGAATCTGGTGAGGACACCTGTAACCATTCACTCTAGGGCAGCTCTGTGATGAACACTCAGTTTAATCCCTTCTCAATATACATCTATTTCTTGAAGAAAAGAAGTAGTAATTAATGCATCATGACTCTTTTGATGTTATTAGTACAAGGTAGCTCTTCCAAAGAATAATTACATTCTGCTTTGCTTTTCCTAACAAATTCTTCTGCTTTTCCTAGTTGTTCTTATATTAGATGTGCTGAACTGTGGCAATGTCTTGCCCTTAGAGGCATTTGCTCTGTAGTCGTTTTAATAATGTTATACATCCATTGGCATTCTGGAGATTTTTTCAGTCATGGAGATCAGATGTGCCATACTGGATTAAGCTAAATTCAATCACTGCCGATACACACAAATTCCTTGAATACATCTCAGTGAAACCTATTATCTCCTATAAAATATCCAAGTACTCATTATTCTAACGTGACAAATGGACAGGAGATAAAATTTCGTGGTGATCTGGATCACATTATACATTAAAGAAACAGCATTTTTTTATTATGAAACACAAGTGTGATTACACACTTGACTCCTTTTCATCTAAAAGAGTTCTTTGGGAAACAGTGTGTGCTGGTTTTGGCTGGGATGGAGTTAATTGTCTTCATAGCAGCTGGTATGGCGCTGTGTTTTGGATTTGTGCTGGAAACAGTGCTGATAATACAGAAATGTTTTAGTTACTGCTGAGGAGTGCTTACACAGAGTCAAGGCCTTTTCTGCTTCTCACGCCACCCCACCAGTGAGTAGGCTGGGGATGCACAAGAAGTTGGGAGGGGACACAGCCGGGACAGCTGACCCCAACTGAGCAAAAGGATATTCCATACCATATTACGTCATGATCAGCATATAAACTAGGGGGAAAGCTGGCTGGGGGACCGCTGCTTGGGGACAGGCTGGGCATCAGTCAGTTGGTTGTGAGCAATTGTTTTCATTTGCATCATTGTTTTTTTTTTTTTTGTTCTTGTTGTTGTTCTTTTCCTTTTCATTACAATTTTTTTCATTATTATTATTATTTTATTTCATTTCACTTATTAAACTGTTCTTATCTCAACCTCACTTTTACTTTTCTGATTCTCTCCACCATCCAGCTGGGGCAGGGGGCGAGTGAGCAAGCGGCTGTGTGGTGCTTGGTTGCCAGCTGGCTTTAAACCACGACAGTCTTTTTTGGCGCCCAATGTGGGGCTCGAAGGGTTTGAGATAACAGATTCAACAGAGCATATTAAAAGGGATTTCTATCTGTTAAAACTTACAGGTCACGATATTGATATAGAATACAAAGATAATCTTGCTCCCTCCATGTGTGCCTGTGTCGCAGCTGTGGACAGACACAGACTGACCCAAAACATGTTCGAGCAAGCTGAGGAGGGTAGGTTTTCCTCATGCACTCCAACCAAGGCCTCAGCTATTAAGAGTCAGCCTTTTCCTGTTCAAGCGAAAGGGTACCGGTGGTGCACACCACGTGCAACCCTGTGGTTCTTCCTGTGTGACCAGGGGGAGGACATGAGGAAGTGCGATGGTGAACCTACCTGGAGACTAGAAGCTCGGGTGCAGGAACTGCAAGGAAAAACAACAGCCAAAAAGCATCCATCCAGGAAAATGACTGCTCCAGTGTCTGTTGGGCAGAGTAGAAGGAGTGACAGTACTTTTCACGCTGATGAAGGGATTTCTGTTTTGCACTTATAAAAACCAAGTAATGAAGACTCAGACCAGGAGTAGAGGGGCCCTGCCTTCGGTCAGGCGGAGGAAAGGGACAATTGGGTTTACTGGACTGTGTGGATTGGATGGCCTGGCACATCAGCCCCACGGGAGTATAAAGCTCGAGTGGTCACCGGTGCACACTGTACTGTAATTCCATCAGATTACAAGGGGACAGAATCCATCTGTATTTCTGGAGTGACAGGGGAATCCCAAGAATTGTCTGTGTTGGAAGCTGAAGTAAGCCTAACGGGGAATGAGTGGCAAAAACACCCTACTGTGACTGGTCCAGACGCTCCATGCATCCTTGGCATAGACCATCTCAGGAGAGACTACTTCAGGGACCCAAAAGGGTACCAGTGGGCTTTTGGTATAGCTGCTTTGAGTACAGAAGAGATTAAACAGCTGTCTAGCTTGCCTGGTCTCTCAGAGGATCCTTCTGTGGTGGGTTTGCTGCAAGTTAAAGAACAGCAGGTGCCAACTGTTACCATGACAGCGCACTGGTGACAATATCACACCAATCGAGACTCCCTGGTTCCCATCCATAAGTAGATCCCTCAACTGGGAAGTCAAAGAGTGATCAGTAAGACTCATTCACCCTTCAATAGTCCCATATGGCCCATGCAAAAATGTAAAGGAGACTGGATGCTAAGGGTGGACTATTGCAGCCTGAATGAAGTCACACCGCCACTGAGTGCTGCCATACCAGACATGCCAGAACTTCAGTATGAACTGGAGTCAAAGGCTGCCAAATGGTATGCAACAATAGATATCGCCAACGCGTTTTTCTTGATCCCTCTGGCAGCAGAGTGCAGGCCACACTTTGCTTTCACATGGAAGGGTATCCAGTACACCTGGAATCGACTGCCCCAGGGGTGGAAACATAGTCCTACCATTTGTCATGGGTTGATACAGACTGCACTGGAACAAGGTGAAGCTCCCGAACACTTGCAATATATTGATGACATCATTGTGTGGGGCAACACAGTGGAGGAAGTGTTTGAGAAGGGGAGAAGAATAACCCAGATTCTCCTGAAAGCTGGTTTTGCTATAAAACAAGGTAAGGTCAAAGGGCCTGCACAGGAAATTCAGTTTTTAGGAATAAAATGGCAAGATGGTTGTTGTCATATCCCAATGGATGTGGTCAATAAAATAACAGCTCTGTCTCCACCAACTAACAAAAAGGAAACACAAGCTTTCTTAGGTGTTGTGGGTTTCTGGAAGATGCATATTCCAGGTTATAGTCTGATCATAAGCCCTATCTGTCAAGTGACCTGGAAGAAGAGTGACTTTGAATGGGGCCCTGCACAGCAGTAAGCCTTTGAACAAGTTAAATGGGAGACAGTTCGTGCAGTAGCACTTGGGCCAGTCCGGACAGGACAAGATGTGAAAAAGGTGCTTTACACCTCAGCCGGGGATAATGACCCCACCTGGAGCCTCTGGCAGAAAGCAGCTGGAGAGACTCGAGGTCAACTTCTAGGGTTTTGGAGCTGGGGATATAGGGGATCTGAAGCCCGTTACACTCCAACTGAAAAAGAAGTATTAGCAGCATATGAAGGAATTCGAGCTGCTTCAGAAGCAGTTGGTACTGAAGCAGAGCTCCTTTTGGCCCCTCGATTGCCTGTGCTGGGCTGGATGTTCAGAGGGAAGATCCCCTCTACGCATCATGCAACTGATGCTACATGGAGTAAGTCAGTCGCACTGATAACGCAAAGAGCTCGCATGGGAAACCTCAACCACCTGGGAATCCTGGAAGTGATCATGGACCGGTCAGAGGGCCAAAACCTCGGAGTGTTGCCAGAGGAGGTGACTTATGCTAAAGAGACCCCTCTGTAAAATAAATTACCAGAAAATGAGAAGCAATATGCCCTGTTTACAGATGGAACCTGTTGTATTGTGGGACAACATCAAAGGTAGAAAATTGCTATGTGGAGTCCTACATGACAAGTCACAGAAACTGCTGAAGGACAAGGTGAATTGAGTCAGTTTGCAGAGGTGAAAGCCATTCAGCTGGCTTTAGGTATTGCTGAATAAGAAAAATGGCCAGTACTTTATCTCTATGCTGACTCATGCATGGTGGCAAATGCTCTGTGGGGGTGGCTACAGCAATGGAAGCAGAGCAACTGGCAGCACAGATGTCCTCTGGACGTGCTCCAACAGGTCCATCTCTTTCCTGTACTGAGGGCTCCAGAGCTGAACACAGTACTTCAGGTGGGGTCTCACCAGGACGGAGTAGAGGGCGAGAATCACCTCCCTCAACCTGTTGGACAAGCTTCTTTTGATGCAGCCCAGGATACAGTTGGCTTTCTGTGCTGCGAGCACACATCGTCGGCTCATGTTCAACTTTTCAGCCACTAGTACCCCCAAGTCCTTCTCCGCAGGGCTGCTCTCAATCCCTTCATCCCCCAGCCTGTATTGATACATCGGGTTGCCCCAAGCCAGGACCTTGCAGTTGACCTAGTTGAACCTCATGAGGTTCACATGGTCCCGCTTCTCGAGTGTGTCCAGGTCCTTCTGGATGGCATCCTGTCCCTCTAGCATGTCAACTGCACCACTCACCTTGATATCATCTGAAAACTTTCTGAGGGTGCACTTGATGCCACTGTCTATGTCATTTTTGAAGATATTAAATAATACTGGTCCCAATATGGACCCCTGAGGGACACCACTTGTCACCGATCTCCATCTGGACACTGAGTCATTGATGTGACTACCCAGCCAATTCCTTATCCACTGATTAGTCCATCCTTCAAATCAATATTTCTCCAATTTGGAAAGAAGGATTTTGTGGGGGACCATGTCAAAGGCCTTACAGAAGTCCAGATAGATGACATCCATATGTCTTCCCTTGTCCACTGATACAGTCACTGCATCACAGAAGGCCACTAGGTTGGTCAGGCAAGACTTGCCCTTGGTGAAGCCATGCTGGCTGTCTTGAATCACCTCCCTGTCTTCCATGTGCTTTAGCATAACTTCTAGGAGGAACAGTCCCATGATCTTCACAGAATCACAGAATCACAGAATCACTATGGTTGGAAAAGACCTGTAAGATCATCAAGTCCAACCTGGGGGGAAAAAAAAAAAAAAAAAAAAAAACAAAAAAACCCCACCAAACAAAAAACCAAAAACAACCCACGCAAGCCAACCACCACACAACAACAACAAGGCACAACACACCAAAAACCAACCCACCCAACACCACACAGCACCATGTCCATCAAGCTACATCCCACAATGCCACATCCACACGCTCCTTCAATACCTCCAGGGAGGGTGACTCTACCACTTCCCTGGGCAGCCTATTCCAATGTTTCACTACTCTCTCAGTAAAGAACTTTTTCCTAATATCTAGCCTGAACCTCCCCTGGCGCAACTTGAGGCCATTTCCTCTAGTCCTGTCACTAGTCACTTGGGAGAAGAGACCAACACCCACCTCTCTGCAACCCCCCTTCAGGTAGTTGTAGAGAGCGATAAGGTCTCCCCTCAGCCTCCTCTTCTCCAGGCTAAACAACCCCAGCTCCCTCAGCTGCTCCTCATAAGACTTGTGCTCCAGACCCCTCACCAGCTTCGTCGCCCTTCTCTGGACACGCTCCAGCACCTCCATGTCTTTCTTGTAGTGAGGGGCACAAAACTGAACACAGTATTCAAGATGCGGCCTCACCAGCGCCGAGTACAGAGGCATGATCACCTCCCTGCTCCTGCTGGCCACACCATTTCTGATACAAGCCAGGATGCCGTTGGCCTTCTTGGCCACCTGGGCACACTGCTGGCTCATATTCAGCCGGCTGTCGATCAACACCCCCAGGTCCTTTTCTGCGGGGGAGCTTTCCAGCCACTCGTCCCCAAGCCTGTAGCGTTGCCTGGGGTTGTTGTGGCCAAAGTGTAGAACCCGGCACTTGGCCTTATTGAACTTCATCCGGTTGGCCTCAGCCCATCGATCCAGCCTGTCCAGATCCCTCTGCAGAGCCTTCCGACCCTCCAGCAGATCAACACTCCCTCCCAACTTGGTGTCGTCTGCAAACTTGCTGAGGGTGCACTCTATCCCCTCATCCAGATCATCAATGAAGACATTAAACAAGACCGGTCCCAAAACTGAGCCCTGGGGGACTCCGCTTGTGACCGGCCGCCAGCTGGATTTCACCCCATTCACTACAACTCTCTGGGCTCGGCCATCCAGCCAGCTTTTTACCCAGCGAAGAGTGTACCTGTCTAAACCACGGGCCGCCAGCTTCTCTAGGAGAATACTGTGGGGAACAGTGTCAAAGGCTTTGCTGAAGTCCAGGTAGACAACATCAACAGCCTTCCCCTCATCCACTAGGCGGGTCACCTGGTCATAGAAGGAGATCAGGTTGGTCAAGCAGCACCTGCCTTTCATGAACCTGTGCTGGCTGGGCCTGATCCCTTGGTTGTCCTGCACGTGTCCCGTGAGCGCCCTCAAGATGAGCCTCTCCATAACCTTCCCCGGCACCGAGGTCAGGCTGACAGGCCTGTAGTTCCCCGGATCCTCCTTCCGACCCTTCTTGTAGATGGGCGTCACGTTGGCAAGCCTCCAGTCATCCGGCACCTCCCCCGTTGACCAGGACTGTTGATAAATGATGGAGAGCGGCTTGGCAAGCTCCTCTGCCAGCTCCCTCAGCACCCTTGGGTGGATGCCATCAGGCCCCATAGACTTATGAGTGTCCAGGTGGCATAGCAGGTCGTTAACTGCTTCCTCCTGGATCATGGGGAGCCTATTTTGCTCTCCATCCCTGTCATCCAGCTCAGGGAGACGGATACCCTGGGGATACCTGGTGTGGCTGTTAAAGACTGAGGCAAAGAAGGCATTAAGTACCTCAGCCTTTTCCTCATCCTTCGTGACAATGTTCCCCGCCGCATCCAGTAGAGGATGGAGATCCTCCTTGGCCCCCTTTTTGTTGTTAAAGTATTTATAGAAGCTTTTTTTGTTGTCCCTCACAACCGTGGCCAGGTTGAGCTCTAGCTGGGCTTTCGCCTTCCTAATTCCCTCCCTGCATGACCTAACGAGGTCCTTGTATTCTTCTTCACTTGCCTGCCCCTTTTTCCAGAGGTGGTAAGTTCTCTTTTTTTCCCTGAGCCTCAGCATAAGCTCCTTGTTCAGCCAGGCCGGCCGTCTTCCCCGCTGGCTCTTCTTACGGCACAGGGGCACTGCCTGCTCCTGCGCCTTCAAGATTTCCTTCTTGAAGAAGGTCCAGCCTTCCTGGGTCCCTTTGCCCTTCAGGACCGTCTCCCAAGGGACCCTCCTGACCAGTGTCCTGAACAGGGCAAAGTCTGCCCTCTGGAAGTCCATGGTAGCGGTATTGCTCACCCGCCTCCTTACTTGGCTAAAAATTGCAAACTCTATCATTTCATGGTTGCTAAGTCCAAGACAGCCTCCGACCTTCACTTCTCCCACCAGACCCTCACTGTTCGTAAACAGCAGGTCAAGCAGGGCACCTTCCCTTGTAGGCTCGCTTACCAGCTGCGTGAGGAAGTTATCTGCCACACACTCGAGGAACCTCTGGGACTGTTTCCTCTTAGCTGTGTTGTACTTCCAGCAGACATCCGGTAAGTTGAAGTCCCCCACAAGAGCAAGGGCTTGCGACTGTGAGACTTCTGCCAGTTGCTTGTAGAACGCTTCATCAGCTTCTACGCCCTGGTCGGGTGGTCTATAACAGACCCCCAGCAGGATATCCGGCTTGTTGGCCTTCCCCCTCATCCTTGCCCATAAGCATTCAACCCCGTCGTGATAATCATCCAGCTCTATACAATCAAAGCACTACTTGACGTACAGAGCCACCCCACCGCCTCTCCTTCCTTGTCTGTCCCTCCTGAAGAGCTTATAGCCCTCCATCGCAGCACTCCAGCCATGCGAGTCATCCCACCATGTTTCTGTGATGGCGACCACGTCATAGCTGCCCCGCCGCACGATGGCTTCCAGCTCCTCCTGTTTGCCGCCCATGCTGCGTGCATTGGAGTAGATGCACTTGAGCTGGGCTATCGGTCTTGCCCTCGACAATGGCATGTCACCCCTAGGCTCACCTCTGGGTAGCCTGGCTTCATCCCCTTCCCCCTTCGAGTCTAGTTTAAAGCCCTCCTGATGAGGTTTGCCAACTTACGGGCAAGAATCCTTTTCCCCCTTGTGGACAGCTGAACACCGTCTGCACTCAGCAGGCCCAGTGCCGTGGAGACCACCCCATGGTCAAAGAATCCCAGGCACAGAGGTGAGGCTGACAGGTTGGTAGTTCCCAGGGTCCTCCATTCTACCCTTTTTGCTATAACCCTTTGAGCTCGACCCATCAGCCAATTGCTCAACCAATGTATTATAGACTTGTCTAGCTGTGTACTGGAGAGTTTAACCAGAAGGATCCTGTGAGAGACAATATCAAGATTTTTGCTAAAATCCAAAACCACTGCATCTACTGGCTTCCCTTGGTCAACTAGATGTGTGACTTTGTCATAAAAGGAAACTAAGTTAGTTAAGCAGGACTTTCCCCTCATGAACACATGCTGGCTATGACCAATGACTGCACTGTCTCTCAATAGTTTTTCAGTAACTCCCAGAATAACATTCTCCGTAATTTTACTAGGCACTGAAGTGAGACTGACAGGCCTGTAATTGTTAGTGTCTTCCTTCTTACCCTTCTTGAAATTTGGGACAACATTTGCCAACTTCCAATCAACTAGGACCTCTCCAGACTCCCAAGACCATTGAAAAATAATGGAGAGAGGTCCTGCAATGACATTGGCCAGCTCTTTCAGTGCCCTGGTATGAATATTATCAGGTCCCATAAATTTATGCGCATCCATCTGGAGCAGCAAGTTTCAAACAAGTTTAGGGTAGACTGGGAATTTACTGTCTCCCCAGTCATGGTTTTCCAACACAGGGCTCTAGGGGTCCCAGGGCCCATCACTGGTGTTGAAGACAGAGGTGAAGAAGGCATTAAATATCTCCACTTTGTCTACATCCTTATTTGTGAGGCAACTGACCTCGTCAAGCAGTGGAACAATGTTATCTCTGATACCCCTTTTGCTGTTAACATGTTTAAAAAAGCCTTTTTTGTTATCCTTCACATTGCTGGCCAGCTTGAACTCTGTTCAGATTTGGCCATATGAATTTTCTTCCTGCAGTGGTGAACAGTATCTCTGTAGTCCTCCCATGTTGCCTGTACTTGCTCCCAATGTCCTTACACTTTCCTTTTCTGTCTAAGTTCTAGAAGATCCCTGCTCAGCCAAGCCATCCTTCCACTGCGCTTGCTTGACTTTCGACACTTTGGAACTGCCTGTTCCTGTACTCTTGAGACATGGGTCTTAAAAAGTGACTAGCATTCATGGATCCCAATACCTTCAAAAGCATATTCCCAGGGGACCTTACTAACTAACTCCTTCAGCAGCCCTAAGTCTGCTCTCCCCATATCCAGGGTCAAAGGTTTTCCTCTTATCGCCAATGATTTGAAACTCAACTACTTCATGGTCACTGTGACCAAGACAGCCACCAGTCACCACTTTGCCCAGAAGTCCCTCTCTGTTTACAAAAAACAAATCTAGGAGGGCACCTTTCCTGGTCGGCTCCCTTAGTACCTGCACCAAGAAGTTATCTTCAAGATGCTTGAGAAATCTCCTGGACCTGTTTGTGTCAGCTCTACGATATTCCCAGTTGATGTCTGGGAAGTTAAAATCACCCATAAGGACAAGGGCAGTTGATCTAGAAATATCCCTTAATTCCTTCTAGAATAATTCATTGATGTTGTCGTCCTGGCTGGGTGGCTGATAGCAGACTCCCAATATCCACTTCATTTGCTTTCCCCTTCATCCTTACCCAGAAGCTCTCAGTTGTGTCATTGCCAACTGCAAGTGCCATACAATCCAGCCCCTCCCTTATATACAGTCCCACCATGTCACCTTGCCTGCCCTGCCTATCCCTCCTGAAAAGCCTATAATCATCCATCATGGCACACCAGTCACAGGACTCATCTCACCATGTTTCACTTATGCCGATGCGGTCATAGCCGTGGGACTGGTCCAAAGCTTCTAGCTTCTCTAGTTTGTTCCTCATGCTGTGCACATTAGTATAAAGACATTTCTAATGTTCTCCAGTATAATCAACACATTGTGGAGCAGAATGAAGGACCTCAACAGCACACTGTCCCTCCAGCATTGGTGTGCTGCCCCAGGCTTATCTCTAGCGACCCTAGTATTTTCCCTTTCCCCTTCAAATCTAGTTTAAAGCTCTTTCAATGAGCCCTGCTAACTCCTGCACAAAGATCCTTTTCCCCCTTTGAGACAGGTGTACCCCATCTGTCACCAGCAGGCCTGGTGCTGTGTAGACAAAACCATGATCAAAAAACCCAAAATTCTACCAGTGACACCAGGCTTGGAGCCAGGTATTGATCTGCTGGCTCTTCCTGTTTCTTCCCTTATCATTCCCTGCAACTGGGAAGATAGAGGCGAACATTACTTATGTTCCTGAGCTTTTAGTGAACCTTTGTAAGTAACACAAATTTTGATCAGTTTGGTGCCAAATTAATATCTTCATGATTTGCTTTTAATTACTGAACTGAATGCCTCGTGTTAAATTCAACATAAGTATGTCAATGGATTTTGGTTAACGAGGTTAAGAATTTAAAGAGAATGCAGCTTCTTTATGTAGGTGGCTTGCCATTGGGATTACATGGAATTGTGAACAGAAGTTTCTCCTATACAATAACACTGCTTATGAAAACTGCCTGGGATGTCAAAGAAGATTTGCCAAAATACATTTTCTTTCAAGCACATAGTTCAAATCTCCTCCCCAGACAGTATCTATGTGGATATTATCAAACCATCAAAATCTGACAGCACCTTACACATGCCTGTGTACTTGTAGATTAAAAAGTAATGGTGGCAAAGTATGTCAGTAGTATTCAGAAAAACAATGTCAGTTTAGAAGGCAAAACATAAGAAAATTAGGGGCAATTGTAACTGTTGTTATTACTGATCATTTAAATGCTGCTGTAAATGTAAATAGCACTACATAGTAAGAAAGAAGTTTTTATCCAACATGAAATCTCTACTCTGTGAATAAATTTAGGATTGAGTCCAATTCTTTCTAATAAATGAAACAAATTATGTCATTTGATACTGTTGAATAGCTTTTTGGCATCTATTGAAAAGACCACAGCTGGAGCTTTTAGCTTTTTGGATTAATGTATTAAGCATTACCTTATATTACTAATGGTAAATACGACTTTATAAAATCAGCTTATTCTTTCTAGATAGGTAGATGGTACCTAGGAAAGATTTCTCCATGTAAGCAGTTATTTTGTATTGAACATTAAGAAGCTTGATTTCCAGCTCTTGCATACATCAGTTGTTTGTGGGGTTTTACACAAATTTGTTATTACCATTCATTTCCAAAATCAGTTGTCCTATGTAGGAAGTCCTTGGAAAAACTGTTGCTGTAGTTGAGATCTGACATGGTTTGAAAAAAAATTTGTTTATGAAAACCTCTGTAAATTGTTCTTTTAGTTTCTAGCAAGAAGATATATCTTCTTTTGTTTTAGTAACTGTGATTATTCAGTAACTAAGTATTGAAGAATAATTTGGTTCAAAGCTACCTGTATAGAATTGTTTTAGATATAGAACAGATCATTCAAATCCCAAAATTTTGAAGGATGTGACACCTGTCTGGAAAAGCTGACACAGGACTCCAGAAATGAAATGACGTAGCTTTATATAACTTTAACAGATTGAGATGACAGCAGGCATTTTGGTAGAATACGTTGGAGTTCAGAATGTTTTCTCAGTTGTTTTTTGTTCTTTCACTGAATTGTTGGTATATTGATTACAAATTTGTTTAGAATTCCTCTTCATGCACACACTTGTTACTAACTCCATTAGTGTAGGGTTATTTTTCTGTCTTTTAGTTTTGATAAATCTCATATAAAAACCTGTTTTACTCTTATTGATGTTGGTACAAGTTGGAAGTAACTTAGCTGGTATTATCAGAATTACTCTAATGCATATGACAAAGTACTAACACTGTGCTTGTCCATTGAGTAAAACCTCTTAAGGACTATTTTGTCAGCTAACATAATGAAAAAAAATAAAAATTTAACAGGATTAGTTACAATTATTATATATTTTCAGAATTACTCATATTTTGAAATACTGTTTCATCTAATAACACATCTTTTAGACACTGATCCTTTCTTACCACTTTCAGATCGGTTCTTCTGAAGTGAGTATATTCAGTGAATTATGGAAGTCTTTGTTCCTTAAATAGATATTAAAGATTACATAATAATTTTAATAATTTAACTTTAATAATTGTACAAAGCATATTAAAAAGCAATGTGTGGGCCTGTCAATATGAAAAGGAGGACACATTTTATTATTCTATATATGAAAAATGAGATACAATATTGCATTGTGTAAAGTAATGTATGAAAGAATTAGTATATATCCAAAATAAAATAAATAAAAAATCCACAACACATTGAACAAGAAAATGTTTGGAGGCAATTAGAAAAGAAGTGATAGGGAAAGAGATGTCTCAAATTACCTCCACACTCTCTCGAGTCTAGTTAATTTGGTGAAGATTGAAAGGAAAGCCTTTGTGCGTTTGGAACATTTTTTCCTCAGATTTCAAACACACCTGAAGAAATCACTCCTCCTGAGAACAGCAGAACAATTAAAGTTTATTCATTTTGGTTAGACAGATGGATCAAGGCAGTAGTATAAATACTCTGAAGCAAATTCTGGTCTTCTAGGGGAAATTTTTAGTGAAACATCTATGAATGTTCATACTTGAGGATTTGTATAGCAATTAAATGGAGTTGAGATTTGGGATTTTGGGGAGTGGTTAATGTTTTGAGCTAATGTTAGAGTCACCTCATTCACATCCTGCTTTAAATTGCATCTCAATGTTTCTAGAGCTTTCTCTCACCTCACGTTGTATGACACAGGCAAAAGTAACAGTTGTACTCTACATGAACATTGCAAACTCAGTGTTAGGCTTAAGCAATCTAGTCCTGATTCAAGGACTGCAGAATAGCAGCTCAGTATGCTGTTTCTATATAGCTCCTGGGAAGTTCACAGTGATGGCAAAATATGTTCATGTCTTTCTTAAATGTGACTTGAAGTTATGCTCTTAGGTGAATCTTGTCTGCCTTGTCAGATGGGGTCAATCTTGCACAATTCTGTGAATGCAACAGAACAAGAAAACCAGCAAGATTAATTAAATTTCCCAATACAATGGACAATCAAGGACTATCATGCTCCCTTAGGAGCTTGATAGCATCAGTGTGGCTTTCAGTTGCTCATCAACTTCTAGGGTCATTTCCCAATCAGTGCTTGAGTTAGCAGTGCCCTTTTAACATGGGCATTATCCTGCTTTGGTCAGTTTTACTCCTTCTGAGGACTCTCCTGAATTCCCTCAGTTGCGGTTTAAGACAATAAGAAAGTATCTTTTAGCTGTCAGAGTAGTAAAAAGGGGTTACAGAAGAATGAAAATCAAGATTCAGATTTATTTCAGATAGTGATGAGGTGAGGACTCAAGACAAAAGGCAATAACAACAAACAATATGAGAGACAGAAAGGGAATCTTAAAAAGCATGTGAGCACTGGGTCTTCCAGCTTTATGAAATTAAAGCATTTGGAAGGGAATGATATTGCATAGCATGTTATGAATACTGCTAGCATGGCTCAGTTCAGCGTCACAAGGGGGATGTTTGGGAAGATACCTGTTTCTGAACAGAGTTTTTTAAATGGTGTGCTGTTATAAGAAA
The DNA here is from genome assembly GCF_030936135.1 of Gavia stellata. Classification (NCBI taxonomy): domain Eukaryota; kingdom Metazoa; phylum Chordata; class Aves; order Gaviiformes; family Gaviidae; genus Gavia; species Gavia stellata. The sequence continues at coordinate 62,470,068 of NC_082637.1, forward strand.
AAACAGCAATACTGTTAGTAACATAGCACTATTAATAATACCAGTCAAATCGTTGTCCTCTGCCCAGCCTCCCATAACAGAAATTGCAAATCTCTGCTATACAGGCGTAACATATCTAGTGCTGTGTATATTTGGAGCCCGTTCCATAATACCAGCACCTCAGGCTGGATAGATCAGATAGCTGTGTTCACAGAGAAGGTAGATATGCCACAATATGACCCCAAAGAAGGGGAATGCTACATGTCCCCTTTATATGCTTGCTCCTGCTTAGATTCTTTGCAAAATACCTTTTTTTTTTTCCTAAAGCATATGCTTCTCAAATCTAAAAAATAGTTCTCCTGAATTTGTCAAATGAGACCAAGGAAAGCACCTTTAGCTGATGTTGCATGCCTTAGCAGCTTACATGTACATAGCCAAGAAACTGAACGCAAGGACTTTTGAAGTGTCATTGTCAAACTGATATCTACCTAGTTATTTAAATGCACGTTACAAGCAGATAACTTCAGCTACTGTACCTGCATCTCTGTTTTGTTGTCAGTTTTCCTTTTTTTTCCCATTTTTGATCATGCTTTCCTCCCATGCTGTCATGCAGAAGATCTATGCTAATGATCAGGAAGCTGATTAATTTACTCCTCTGTGGAGGCAGTGAAATGAGCTATAAAAGTCACAGCATGACCCATAGATTTCAAAACGGTCTGAATGAGCCACAGGGGCCCACTTGTGCACATCTCACAACGTGACTTTACCTCAGTAAATTCAAACTAATCTTAATCACACAGAGATGATGAGAGTTAAGTCTCCTGTACATGGAATGCATTTGGGCTTTGACCTTTGGGAAGTAGGAATGTGAATGACTTTATCTAGTACCCTAAAGATGAGAGAGAAGGATCAGGTATGTTCAGGCTCATGTTCTACAAGCTCAACACATTATGTGGCTGGTTTGCTTTAAAAATCAAACTTCTGGAAATGGAAGGAACAAGAGCCATATGGGCATCAATTCCGTTCAAAATGTCCATCTGCTGCTGCAAAACCTGCATGAATTGTTACATAGCAACCTGTATTTCCTCTTGTAGTTGGAATCCCTGGGTTACTGTTGTTTGCTCTGTGAGTGTGTTGTCCTCGATATAGACATAGTAAATCCTTTTGTGATGCCAAAGCTTTGCTTAGTAAATGTTAAAGCTCATTGTACAATGTGCTTAGATAAATGCAGACGGTTGCGACATACAAAATGCAGTTGTACCTGGATATAACATCTCTTTCCTCCTCCCCATTCTCCACTCAATATGAACCGTTGATTAGCATCTACCTTTTCATTTACAGTGTTTAATCATTTGGTATGAAATGATAGGTCAGGAAACTACAGCTTTGATTAAAAAAAGGTCTGAAATGCTAAGTTGGGTATGTGATAAGCATAAATATTTCAGATTATTGTACATGGAGAGACTATTTTTAAGTGGAAGTATATGTTGTGGGAACTGATTTTGCAATAACTGTAATGTAGTGTAGAGTAATGGCTGATTATAGGCTTTTACATAGGTATTTTTCTAAACAGCTATTATGATAGTATGAAACCCGATAATAATTCACTGTTTCAATAGAAAAACTATGGAGCGTTGTTTGTAATAACCATTCTCATCTTGCATTTTTTTCCTTTTCATTTTGCTATTTTTGATAACTGGTAAATATTATATTTTTAAAGATGTATTCATTTTTCTCATTTATGAATTACAATAATGAACAGAGAAAGATTATTAAAGCCGCTTGTTAATGCAGAGAAGCTAAATCATGATTTCTTTGTATCATTGTGTACTAGAGTTTTTCAGACTTACAATTCCACCTGGAAATGGGGAAAGCCTGTTCTTGCTCTCACTCTTCCTTGCTGTCTCTGTCTTGATGAGATTTCAATATTGTTTAATGCAATTTGCCTTTCTTTGTAAATTCTTTTGTTCTGACAAACAAGGTGATTTTAAAGCAAAGGTATTGCTTATCAACGGTAGTTCATTCTTATGGAGAAATATTAATCCATCACTGATACCCAGTGTCCTAATTTACAAATTTTGGGGAAGCAGCCACAATTAAGTTCTTCTGCCTTTCATGAAGTTATTTATCCTATGCATTCCACCATTCTTAAAAATGCCAACAAATATCCAGTTTAAACTCAGAAATTATTAACTTAGATAACACTGAAGTCTTTCAATGTAATGTTTTTCTTTGACTATTTTAGTCATGTTTTTATATTTTCTTATGTATAATGTTAATGTTACTAATTTATTTATTGATATAATACAATAAGGATTCTGCTAATATAAATGAATTTGACATACTCCTATGAAACATTTTAACTTAGAGGAAACTATTTTTAGCAGAAAAGTGTTTAGTGAAAATTGTTTTTCCAGCATCAAATTTATAACAACAGCTTCTAAATAGTTATATTTGTTTACTACTAGCAGGACCTCTGACCTTCCTTATTTCTAAAATATTTTAAAATTATACTGCCCTTGAGCAGTAGACATTTTAGATAAACTTGAAAACACGGAAAGATCAAGAAATTTCAATCTTGTCTGATAAAACAGCAGCACATTAATATTCATGTATCATTAATTTTCATTCAAAAAGTGATTTGATTTGTTTGCTTAGGTAGTTAAATATTACATCTAAAATATTCTTTAATGTAACCTGTTTTTCAGAACTGATATATTTGGTGAAAAATGGTAGCATAAATATTTTCCCTTTGTATTATCAAAACATTATAGCCTTGTATATGTCCAAAGACCACATTAGTATAAGAGAAAAAGCTCTGAGAAGGCGTAAAACAGAGGGGAGATATCTATGGGTCTGTTAAATTAGTAGGTTTTTAGAGAAGATGAATGGGAAATATTCTTTTCCTGTTTCAAAAAATACTAAAGATATGTCATTGGGGTACATAAGTGACATACTTTTTTATGGAAGGAGTAATTGAATATAGGAAACATTGCTCCTTTGTTACACTGGTACAAATGAGATGAAGAAAGAAAAAGAGGCATAAAACAGGGACTACGTCAAATTATGAAATACGGCCTTACTGGTGCCTATCAAACACAGTGACTCCTCTATACCAAGGCTTCCTTAATCCAATGATTGACAGAAGCATGCATCAGAGGAAATTCATGTGATGCATGTCATCCTAATTCTTTTTCCTAAATATCCACTACCGATAACTTATCAGAATCATGATCTGGGTGGGGATTTCCAGTGAAAAGTATGACAAATCTTAGGATTTACAAACTGAAAAGAGGTTATAATAAAAGAAATGTCTGGTTGACTAACAGTTGAATCAGACAGGAATTTGAACCAATTTATATAAACTTGTTTTAATTTTTATTTTTTATTAATTAAGTGCTAGTTAAACTTGAACATCTTTCCCAAACAGACAAGTCATCAGGAATGTATTTTTAGGGAGGTAATTACAGATTACAGTTACCTGTGCATGGAGAAGAAAAAATAATTTTTATTAAAAAGGTTTTCTTTTCAGTGAAAACAAAATAACACTAACAAGCACCAAAAAATCCTTTCATTGGGGAACTATATTCTACTTGTAAATAGGACCAAAAATCTTATGTGGATCAAGGCATAGCTGAATGCTTTCCTGACCAACTGTCCTTAATTCCACCATCAGGAACAAAAAGAAAAAAAAAACTTGCACCAAAAAAACCAAAATCAGAAAGACAAAAATTTGTAGCTGCTTACATCACATTTAAAAGCAGTACAAGAATGTCAAAGTAACTCTTGAGACTAAATGTTTCTGAGTATATGTCAGCAAAGAAGATGTAGCTGGAAATTCTTCCTTTGCAAGTGCTATTCACAGTTTGGGAATTTCAGTATCTGACTCAGAGCTGTTTGATTCTACTTCTAAATAGGAGACCAAGCCATAGTATTTCTCCCAGGCAACCAGTTCACTTAATGCCAATCAGGGAGCTATTTTTTCTTTTTCTTTAGCCAAGTATAACATTATTAGACTAATTAGCTTTACCAATATGATTTGTCAATGCCCTAGGCAGTTCTGTTGGGTAGCAATTTCCCCTCCCTGAAGGCTTCATGATATTCAAAAAATGGAGATAATACAGTGCATTTTTGCCTCTCAAATTTCAGTGCTCCATCAACCGGGCAACTACTATGAACTGGCGTAAGAGATTCATATTAGTATCAAGCAACAATTTTTGCTTTGAGGAGTGGCAAAGGGGATTTTTGTTGTGCTTATTTTGTATTTTGTTAGAATGGTTGACTAGAAATAAGAAAGTACTGATGAAAAAGAATGCTTTCTGGATAAACCAAGCAAGGAATAATTTTCTTGGCACTTCATTTTGAGATGCTTGTGCTGATTTGGTACCTCTGCACCATTCCTTTTTCAATGAGCATTAAGACAAATGAACTAAATCCAATACACTGTCTAAAGGTCACTATCCTTGCATCTCAGCTGGTTTACACCTCATGCTGTCTGCCTACATAGTATCAACTGGCAAAACTGCTGACTGACCTCAGGTACAGATTTATGAAAAGGCAAGTGTCCAGCGCCATTTACTTGTCTTTGATTCAGCGATCTGTTTCTGTGACGATTCCCACATGGTGTGTAAGAAGGAAGGGCACATTATTTTTCAGCAACTGATCTAATAGTCTAAATGTGTGGGGTTGAAAAATATATTGTAAATTAATGACTTCATTCCACAGTAAAGAAAAAAAATGTTTCAAGAGTGAGTGGACTAAAGATCCCTCACTGCAGAAAATTTTGCTGCCTTGAGGAAATTGGAAAACAATGCTTTGATCACAGCAGTAAGTTTTGTAACAGCCAGCCAAATATCCCAGTCATTGGCATACAATTCAACATCAAATACATGAATGAGTAATGATACTCTGTCTCTGGAGCACAAACAAGCTGAAATGCCCATGCAGGACTCCAAACTACTTTTTTTTCTTTCATTCCACTTTCAAAGAAGCCGGGATGTCCAACACCTTACAGCTTCTATAGACTTAGAATTCATCCACTTCTGTGTTACCTGTAAACACTTAGGAAAAAAACACATAACCTCAAAAAATGAAAACAGAGCAAATGAAATTGATGCATCATAAAGCAGAACCTATCTTAACTGAAATAAAATATAGCACAAGGATAGCTTTAATTATGACAGTTCATCAGAAAAAGTAGAGAAAAGTCAATTACAGAAAAAATCCCTTTATCAACCTTATTTCATAAAAGTACATGGTAATTTGTTTACAAACAGATGTACAGATTTCATAGAGTTAATGGGAATTTTAAAAAGAGAGACATTTGGTGAAATGATACAGGCACAGCCCATCAGCAGCCGCCTTACTGACAGACATGTTAGTCCTAAGCTGCCAGTTGTCTGCAGAACCTGCCAAGAAGCCAGATGCTACCATGGGTTAACACACACCAGAAATTGCTGCTCTAAGTAAAAAAACATAGTATAATGTTCTACTGGTTAACAAAAAAAGTCCTTCTCATAGTTGAAAACTAAGGATTCTATTAAGAAGCTCAATAACTAGTAGGAGTTGAAAATGAAGTCCTAAATTTTAGGTGAAATCCTGAGTTTCATGAGGCTTTCAAAGAGCTCTGGACTGTTTGGTACTCTTTGTTGCAAAACACACAGCCTGTCTGGATTTTATGGCTAGATTTTAATTTAATTTATTGATTTATGGATGTTAATGGTAATTTTTTTAATTAAGGCATCAAGAGTTTGGAAAATTAGAAGTAAATCACAGAGAAGTCGGTAAGTATTCAAAGTATTCAGAGGAAGGCAGATGAAAGCCTGGCCTTATTAAGTACCTAGTTCTGTAATTTAACACAGAGAACCTATGTACAGTGTATGTATGTTTACACTGTGTATATATATGTAGGGATACATACACTCAAAACACTATACAGGCAGTTCAGAACAGCTCTTTTAATGACTGATATGTTATCAGTACTCATTAATTACTTTACTGAACTACATTTTACCTATGGGGAAAGTGTGGCATAGATCATGTATAGCCAGGATTAGGTCTGCTAAGAGCCTTGCATTGTCCAAGAAAATTTCTGTACTCTTCATCCTGCACTGTGGTCTCTAACTGCTGTCAGCTGAAGACACTGAACAGCACCAAGTGGAGCTGGGAATAAAATTATTCTCTAGATTTCCAGACCTGATGGTTCTTTCTCCCAGTTTAGCAAGAAATCAGGAGACAATTTTTTTTCCCCCCAATACACAAACAGCTGTTTACTCTGCTAAAGAGCTATGGCACCTAAAATTTCTCCAGCTGCAAAGTCTATCTCCTGTTTTTATCTTCTGCCAGGTCCAAAGTGTCACCCTGTGGAGCTGTGATGGGGACAATGAGGGGACATATGGACCACTGGAATTTGGTGGATCAGGCCATAGACAGACGCAGCAACTCTGTTTTTTTCAGGATCTTCTCAGGTTCATGGTTCTTTGATATACTGCAAATGTTCTGGTCTCCCTAATTTTGTAATTAGGAGAGATAGAAATTGTTTTCTGAAAGAAAACACAGATTCTGACCAGATGTGAACTGTAGGGGGGAACCAGGCACAGACAGAAAGTGCTTATCAAGCCAACTATGCTCGATGCTGGCTACATTAAGAGCATTCACTTCCTATTTCTAGAGACTAGTGATAAAACAGTCTCTGTCAGCCACTGACCGTGGCAGAACCTGATCAAAGATGAGTTGCTGAGTGATGTCCTGCCAAATAAAATAAAAAGAAATTCTGTTTGACAGGTTTTTTAATCAGGTTGCCCATTTCTACATGTAAGCAGAAAGCATACATCTTTTCAGCTGCATCTTGGAAAAAAAAATTATACCGATGATAAAGATGTGGATATAATGTACTGAGTAGAGCAGATCTATATTTTTTGTAATATAAGATGTCAGGTTAAAGTAATCATGGATCAAGAGGTAGGAAGAGGGTGTGAGAATGCACTGGCATGGAAAGCTTGCATGGAAAGCAGTTTGTATTTTTGGTGTTGTGGGACCAGACATACAAGAGGGATATACAGAAACATCTCTTGTCTTGTTTGTGGACCACAGAAAGCAGAGGGTGTGGGTGGAACTGTAAGCCCTTCCTCCAGTGAAGGAGCAGAGAGCTTACTGTTCCTGGAATGGAAAGCAGGCCATATGGCTTTTTTGTATGGTCAGCAGTATAATATTTTGGCATTGTTACTGGATAATAATAATTGTTATCATGCTAAGATAATGCTTATGGAACTACTCTGAGGATAAGAAGAATTTGTGGCTGCTGATACTTAAAAGATATGTTCAGACAATTTTTCCTGTTTCTGACAAGGTAGATGATAACAATGCTTGATTCCATTACCAGAGGGAAAGAATTTCCACAGAATCCAAAGGTCCTGAAGAAAGATTAAAATTTTTTTATGTTGGTGTGTTTTTTCACATCATGCAAAAATGTGGAAAGTGCTGCACACTACAGAGCACTCACTTGCCTAATATAAATGGGGAGGTAAGAGGCAAAAGGTTGGAGCCCTCCCACTATACTGGATCATGCTGGAGGTTCTGCATGGTGCTGTGCCTTGCCTCGCTCTTCTAGGGTGCCAGGATTCCAGCTAGGAGTCTGAAGAGTGCACGAGATTACAGCCAGTTTCTTTTAAATCCTCTTGGTCATGTCTGATCACAGTAAGGAATATCATAAGGCATGAAGTAGGCAGTGTAGCTCAGGAAAAAAAAACTTGAGCAAGTGTTTCATTTCTAGCCAAAGCAAATGATTTTGCAGTCATAGATTAATGCCCTTTGATAAGAAGTTCTTCCATTTAGATTCAGATGAGAGACAACACTTCTGACCTTGAAGGTACTGCTTTCATCCAATAAAAGCCACAGTATCCCTTTCGAGTCTCTCAAGCTTGAATGAATTTTTCAGTTCATTTTGAATAGTGGATTTTCAACCTGAATGAGCTAGATCTTATTTAACACAGGTGTTTCTCTAGTTATGTTCAATAGAAATTTTTGAGCACGGCCCATGAAAGCTGCTTGTTGTTGGCCGTGTGGCTGACTATGTGCCAGTTGTTATAGCAGTTCACACAAGCATCCACTTGACTGGACAGCCACATGCTGGATGTGACACACAAGAAAGTAAATGCTGGGCCACATTCTCTCCTGTGCTGAAACGTGCTTTAGGCACTCTCTTCTATTTCACTGGCAAATGATCCTTCTTTGATATTCCAGGTCCACTATGGATGTCAAATCTTAAGACAGAGGAGCTGAAGGGATAGTTTTTTGCTGAAAAGTGATGTATTCAATTCTGCCTTTTTCTCCCTTGTGCAAAATACCTAATGTTAACTTTTTAATGCGCACTTTGTGGCAGCTGAGGCTTCCTGGTGTGATGAAATTCATATCTGGTCGAGAAGACAGAGTCCAGCCTGTGCATGCAATCTCCAGGATCCCTTCTGCAATAAGCCATAGAATAATCAGAAGGATAACAAGGTTGTGGGCTGTTTGGTTTTTTTTTTAAAGAAGTGAGTTGTTTCACAAATAACTGCTCACCTAATCCCTCATCCAGAACTGACCCTGAACTACACTGAAGTCTGAGAGGACTAATCATTTTTTAATCACCTGTCATTCTGCCTTCCTGCTTTGTTATATCTGATTGATTTTATCCTACAAATAACCTATTCTGCTGCTCCATTAGGGTTCAGAGACTTAGCCTTCTTCCTCTTTCCTTAGTTTTGAAGGAAAACCATCCTAATGCAATTTTCCCAGCCCCTAATTAAGCCTGTTCAAAGGAGTGGAAATATTAGGAGAAAATCTTTCAAATTTCTGGATGAAAGAAGACCTGGGTACAGGCCTGGGTCTAAATATTGCCTTCACAGACTTCAGCAGGAATGAAAAACATGCATCTAATCTGACTTTAAATTATTTATTAATAGCAAAAAGATTTGAAATTTTGTGAATATCTAATATGATTATACTTTAGCTGGAGTTTCAAATATACGTTCTTTTGAAGGTCTGGAAAATACATATTTCATATATGAGTTTGTCCAAAGAAATCAGGCATTGATGAAGATTTCTTCTCCTTCCAGCTAGAAGTTTAGTAGACTTTTCCATGGGTAAAAAGTACTCTGTGTAAGGTTCTCACCTGACAGCTGACATCTACAATCAGCCGTTCCATAGAGTATTATCTTATTCCCTGGTACTCAGGCTTAGAGCTATCTCCCTTGCCACATCCCATCAATAAAGAACTTCAAGGACAAGTTGACTTGGGAACACTCTTTTATTTGTTTTCTTCATTTTCTTTTAGCTTTCTTCACTTTTGTTTAGCTATAAAAATCTGTAATTTTTTTTCAGTACAAGTAACTCACCCATAGAGACTTTCCAGGGCAAAATAGTGCAAAATGCAAAATTCCTGGTCTTTATTGGTAAGCCAAGGTAGAGTTGTTGATCGTGTTTATGGTAAGCAGATCTCACTGGACTAGCAGGAATATCTCCCATGGTAGTACATCATGTCCTGCAAATAGAATTTCTTCCTATTTATGAATTTCAAGGCCTTGCAGTAGAAGAAATAAGAAGTGTGTTTCTAGCTACAAAATAAGTTGGGGAACCCCACTGTCATCAAGTCTCACAACAAATGCAGGACAATGACATGACCTTTTTTATGGCTGCAACTCTAGTAGATATGTTCAGACTCCACTGGCTAGTGGTGGGCCAGTGTCAGCTGTGGTTGTGAAGGTCCAGATAGCTATTGCTGTTTATTTCTTCAGACATATTTGCTTCATGGTTCTAGTCTGTAGCTGAGGGACTAGTTCCACAAGGACATTCCTCCTGAAATTCCACCCCTACAGACAGATGTGAATCATCATAGCAATCTGTTGGTGACTACAGAGATAACAGGACGGTACCTATCTGCTTGTCTTTTGAGAACAAGACTGTTTTCCTCCCACAAATGACTTAAAGTGCTTAATTTGAACATGCAAGCTTGCAAGACTGACCGTCTTCCCTCAGAAGTTTGGATTCATAGTAGTTACTTGTTTGTGTGGGCTGTTAGGATGTGAATCAACCCTCATCTGTATTTCCAACTCAGCTGAGCATGAGTAGTCATGCCACAACCTCACTTGGGGATGAAGGCTTGTGGAAGAATCCTGGCCTTTCAAAATACTTTTCTAGTTTTGCCAACAGCGCTCAATTCCTCAGCTGGATCTACTGCCAGTAGAACAGAAATGGCAGTCAATAAGATACGAGAGAGACAATATAAAGGGGAGAATTTTTTTTGTTCTCAGCAACATCCTTCAAGTAACTAGGTTCTATGACCATTTCTTTATTATATTGCAAAAGTCTGTTTCATCCCTTCCCATGATCCTTCACTGATTTTTCATTCTTTGTGCAATAACTTAGAAAACGCTATTTTTTTTTAAACACATCTGTAATTTTATTTTCCTTTTAGTGATCATTTCTGTTAGGTCTATGTTGATTCTATTGGCATGACTTTCATCTATCTGAGTAGCTCTTTAGGATTTTTGATGTTCAGTCAAATTTACAAAAGTATTTTTAGAAATTTGACTAAGTTCCTTTTGAGTCAATATGTGCCTCTTCTGGCTGCCTGACGGGGGAGCTTCTGTATTTTGCAAGTTTGGTGGATCCCACATGCTTTCTGAGTGTTTCCTTGCCTAGTGTTTTCTCTCTGCTGATTCTGATGTGAAACAGACTAATGTTTTTTTTTAATATTGATTCTTATCGCCTTTTAAGCTTCTCCATAGGTAATGTGATGAGCATTTCATCTGCATCCATTTCTGTGGTTTGTACAGAAGCCCAAAACAATTCAGTGGTCTGCTCACTGTCAGTTTCTGTGTTTGTATATATGCACGCCTTGAGAGTTGTGAGTGTTTAGCTGGCATATGCAAAAGAAGTGCTCAGCATTTTCACACATGGTAAACATTTTCCCCTCTGCTGGATTGCTTTCATTCTGTGCCATTCTCATTTCTGCATAGCTCTTATTTTCTGCCATGTTTATTACCTTTGTTTCTTTGTCTTCCCACTTCATTCAGGTCCTATCTCTCTCTCATGTTGTGCAGAATAACCTAGTTTGGGAGGTCAGGTGGTTCCCTTCTGGGGCTACTTGTTTGCCAACAGTGTGCTGCAAGCTATCCCAGGCTGATTTTGTTGTGTATTTTCATTAGTTGTCTGGAACCCTGTGCATCCCTACTATTCTCATTGACTTTACTTGTGCCTGACTGCACTCAGTTAACAGTTGGCACTTTTTCTCCCTTTTTGAAGCTTATTGTACGGACACTATGTGTACTTACTTCGGTTGCAGCTGATCTGTACCCGTTATTTAACATGTCTGTGTACTCGTTACTATTTTTTTTCATTTTGTCTGCCAAAAAATAGAATCAGCCACAACAATAATTATAAAGTTTTTAACTTTAATTTGTTCATTTAGTGACTTACACTTTCATTACAACTTATACTATATCAACTTTGCAACTATTGACTCAAAGAAGTAAGATTTTCTCCAAGTACATGTGTTTCTGTTGAAAGAAAACAATTGTGTTGTTTCACAATGTGTCTTAAGTGCTTCTGATTTGTCTCATTCAGACATTTGCCCCATTAGAACTTACTGAAGTCAGGTAAAAAAACAACAAAGATGTTTTGTTACACATTCCAAAGGGGTGGGTGTGTCGGCTTTGCAATGGGCATCCACAGGAAACTACTTCCAGACGTCTCAGCTGGAAATGGTCACCTGTCCTTTCAGATGTAGTGCTAAAGGGCTGACAGTGCTCTTGGACTGCGTAATGTCTTTGACTGAGCTTGTAATACTCAGATGTCAAAGTAACCACATTGCATTTGCATGTCATGTTAGTTACAGAAATTGGTGGGCCTTATCCCTTTCAGCCTAGTGAAGCATCTCTGTTTCTGTTCAAACTTCAGCTTAAACAAGACCAGGGACAGGAGATAATGTCTTTGGCCCCCCATACCTGGAACATATCTGTTATATACATTAATATAGCCATTAGAGTTGCTGACCATCTGTCTTCCTCAGACCTTACAAACTTACTCACCACCAGCTTTGCTCATCTGGCATAGTTTTTTAGAAACATTTTCAGCTTAGGAGTCCATTGGTGTTATAGTCTTCCATTTTAAGTAGCTGCCAAGTTGGTATCCTAACACTAAGCTTTGGCTCCATAAAGCGTAATAAAATGAGCTGGAGTTTCTCAAACATAGCTCCAGATGAGGTTCCTCTAACACAACTGCTTTATTGAAGTGCTAGCTGAAGATTTATCACTCAACACAATCTGATACCCTGCTGTCAATGGTCTTACTGTGATATAATCACTGAGGAGGATTTAAAGGTGAGCTGTTAGAAAGCATTTCCTAGCATACTCTACAATGTCCTTAGAGTTTAGTGTAGACAAAACAGGGTAGTTTAAGATATGCTAGCTGTTTGAGTTGTATCAAGAGGAGAAGCAGTGTCTAAACTATCATTTGTTTTGGAGAGTTTTCTTCATTACAATTTTCAATAACAGTTTCAGTGCTCCAACAATTCTCTGTCCTCTTGCAAGGGAGCTTAAGTTTCTCCTTCCACAATCTCTGTTATAGTTCCACTATCTTCCTAATTCATATGTGCTCCAGCTTTTTCTTTCAGTGAAGTGCCTTTGTCATGGTACTAGGCAACCCCTTTCTTCACCTCTCCTCTCTTACTGCATTCTATCAGGACCGCTTACTCTTCTGTATCTCTTTGTAGTTGAAAGACTGAAAACTCAGCACAGATACTCTCCTTTTTTGCTTTTGGAATTAAAAACTAGAGGAGACTACAGAAACCATAAACATGTCATTTGTCTTTTGATGTGTCTAATGACAGAATTACTGTGGAGAATTGATCTTCCAAATGTTAATAATTCTGTAATGAGTATGTATGCACTGTGAGTATAGTACTTGGATAGCTGACAGCTTGACAAAGTATGACTCATTTCCCATTGTTGTTCTCTCCCACTTTACAAATACCAAATCAGAAATCTGAGCTGGGTAAAACTGATCCCAAAACAGAAGAAAATACTAATTTGTTTGACCTTGTCTAAGAAAGTTAACAGTGATAGAGGCTCAAGAGTCCCTTGAATTGATTCCAAGAGAACGCCTCTTTTAGTAGGTGTTATTTGCAAGGAGGCATTTTCTCTCCCTTTGCTGTTATTTGTTCTCTCCTGATGGTTGTGCTGGAATGTTAAAAATTTTCAATTTAAGTAATGTTTGGAAATATGCAAGCATACAACATCTGACTGGAATGTGCTGGGCTTTAGATCCCAGCATCCTCAAGTGAGTGGTTTATATTCCTGTCTCTTTCTGATAACAGACAGCTTCTGAATCTCTCTCTCATGTCTACTTAATTTCCTTAATTTTGTGGAAGCACTTTGTGGGTTAAAAATAGGATGAACTGAACAAGATACATTTTCAGCTGCAGCAGATAGAGGGAAAAAGCACTACAATAATTTTCTGTATCACATTTTCCTTAAGTCTGCAGCTTTGAGCCAACATGAGTAATTATGAAGCAAATCACCCAGCTCAGGTTGCATGGAAATTTAAAGTCATTCTAGACTATTCTCCACTGTTTTCTTTCATACAGAGTTATCTTTTGACACCCCATACATGATTATAAGGAGAAGATGGCATTCTGGATCAGACCCACATGCACAGGCCTGTCAAGCAGAGCGCAGCATCATCAAACTGAGCACAACGTATCTTTCCTGTTAGACCCCAGTCCTGTTAGGCTGAACCTCAAGATAATTTTCCCAACATAAGCATAGCCTTGAAAAGCTCACAGTTATTTGTAGCTCTATGACATTCTTTCTCTCCACACTCATTTCTCACCTAATGGTCCTTTGGTTTTGGACATCACTCATATTCCCCTTTGGAGGAGACAATATTTTCCTTCTTTCATGTATGACTCTTGTGGAATTATTGGTCTGATCCTTTTTGCACCTCAGAAAAGCAAATGTGCACAAATAATAACACCTACCCACACACAACCTATTTGCAGCTTTCTTGGGCTCAACAATTTTCTTGGTTATCCCAGTATCCTCAGGTGGTAGGGAGTGTCTGTGCAATTTTGGAAATAGTACATGAAATGTCTGAAGTTGTAAGTGAGCTGAAAATATCAGTCTTGGGAAATGGGATTTTAAAAACAAAGGAAGACCTACATATTTACTTAGATAGCATAGACATGACACTTCAGTTACAATTTACTTGTTCTTTTCTCTAAATGCACCCTTCCCTTTGCATTTCAAATCGACCTCTGACACACTAAAGGACAAAATGTTTAAATGAGTATTTATGATACAAGGAAGGGAATCAAGATGATTTACCAATCTATATTCACACCCAAAAAAGGACACAAAGAACAAATATAAATAGACTGTTTCACCAAAAACCCCAAACAACCAACCAAACAAATAAAAATCACCTTCAGGACCTTTCAGAAACAGTACCAAATGAAAAATGACAAAGCAAAAATACTCTGCTTTAAATTTAGTAACACCGAGAAACACAGATTAACTCATCTAGCTTTAATACTTTTAACTGAGGTAACAAAATTAAGAATTTACTCAGCATAGGCCCCTTATATTGGTTTAAGAAAAAAAGAAAGAAATCAGAATGTCTTTAAACAATTGGGTCACGTGCAGGAGGGTTAAATCAGGGCCTTTTATCTTAAAAAGAACGTCTAAATATGTGTCCTAAAGCTCTCAGAATTCTGCTAACTGTACTATATGGTCATTTTTTTTTAACTCCAGAAACTGTTCTTTCCACATTGTGCAGCTAGGGAAACAGTTTTTATTTCCCTAATTTGCAAGACTCTTGTTTTGCCTGTCTGTATGCTTCTAATCTCATGTTTCCTCCCTGTCCTCCCTCCCCCCATAATAGAAGTGCACGATCATGGATCACATTCACTTTCATTCTACAACTGCTCTACGTATAGTCAGAGCTTTTCTCCTATTCAATGCCCAGAAAAAGGCTGCATTGGCTTGATAAGAAAGGGTCGACTTGTTTCTCAAAATGGTTATAGTGATCTATGAGGCTAAAGCTCCGCATTGCAGAAGAGGTCAGAGAGTCAAAAGATTCAGTAATCCTGACAGTCTCTGGCACATTCCACATTAATATTGGTAGAAACTTTTGCAACAAAACATTACTATGGAAGATTTATTTTGATCCAAAATCCCATAGTTCTCATAACTTCTGACAAGCACCAAAAATGAGTAGTGACAACAAACCAAACAAAAATCCAGGCATGCGTAGAGCCTCCTGGCAGGGCAATGCATCACAGGAAGGCTTCCCAGCATGCTAATCAATGTAACACCAAGCATCTTGATGCTCTGGGACTGTGCTGGCCAACACTGGGAGTAATTTACTAGAGGTAACTGGAGGGAAAAATATACCCTACAGCCTCTTAAGCAGAAGTTTATCTAATTTTGAAGTACTGTTGAAAAGGCTGGTCCTAGCCTCCTTTTCTATCCCTTGCTGCACATCCTGACCCTCTCTTTTGATTTGGTTCTGATAGTTGTGGTTGAACTAGGGTTATATTCTGAGGATTACTGGGTGAGTGGGAGATAGTCACTACGAGCACATAGCTAGGATTAAAAGAAGGACTAGACTACGTTTTTGGTAGCAGTGTCACCTTAAGTAGTCTTAAAACACTGTACGCAAAATACAGACAAAGTAAACTTGCAGAAAACTTTCCTTCACTTATTGGATGTGAATATACACAATTTTCAACAATTTTAATTATTTCTGTGTTAATGTATTCTTATAGAACCCGTCCATGTTTACAAGTTTTCTTTACTGTATTTGAGTTTCTCAGTCAGAAATAACTGATGCTGAGAGTCATTGAAATACAATATAGAAGAAAGGCATTGAATCGGATCTCAAGACAGCATTGCCCTAGCTCTTAGACCATTCTCAATCGTATGTGAATAGACTTCTTCTGTGACCGTAATACAGTCTTGTACCCTAATTCTACATTTCAGAAAGAAAAAAGGATTAAAATTATTTATGGATTTCAATTCCACAACTGTTGTGGTTATAAAATCCATGCATTTTTGTGAACAATTTTAGTCCTCTAGTGGTGCATTTTATAAGGCTATTTAGCAAGGCTAAAAAATCTGCATCCTATGAGGTGTCTGCAAGACTGGAAAGC
Source organism: Gavia stellata (assembly GCF_030936135.1). Classification (NCBI taxonomy): domain Eukaryota; kingdom Metazoa; phylum Chordata; class Aves; order Gaviiformes; family Gaviidae; genus Gavia; species Gavia stellata. The sequence goes on from NC_082637.1 coordinate 62,486,236, forward strand.
ATAGCACATGGGTTTGCAGGTCCAGGTGTTACCAAAAATCATAACCAAGAAAACTCTCCAAACCAAATAATAGTTTAGAAAGCCAGCATTGGTTTATTGCAGTGCTGGGTGCATGGGGGATTTCTCCTCCTAGCATGCACATATGGTTGAAATCATAAGTATTTAAAACAGTTAACAAAGTTAGTTACGCCTGCTGGTCCCACTCCTTAACTAACTATTGGTTAGTACCTTTCTTATTTCATCTTAAATATACAGGTCTCTTTTAATTCACTATGCATGCCCAGAGAGTAGAGGCATTTGGGTTGGGGGTGTTTTCGAGCTAGGACATGCGGTTTTCACATTGTAATGCGGCAGGTCATTGGTCGTTTGGCACTCTGTTCCGTTTTTCTAGGATTCGTCCTTGTGTTAATCCTTATTGTTAACTAATGGAGAGAGTTTTTATCTTTAATATGTCTAAATATCAGGTGCATTCATTACAACATATCTTCTTTACATTCTTTCCATTCTTTTTCACTTATTTTTGACTTTGTGTTTCAAGATGTTCTATAACAAGGGAGACTGAGCTTTTCCAAGTTCTCCCTCTTACACACTTAATTTAACTCTACAAGGCTACAAGGATGTCGATTTGACTGCAGTTGCCTGCAAGAAGAGTTCAAGAGTTTGGGGAGAATGAACTAGGTTGAAGACATTGATGTACAACAGAAGAAACAAAGAGTATTTTGAATGCGGGCTGGGACTATGGTCTTTCTGAAATAAGTGGACTGGCCTTGAGAAATTATATTTGATCCTTTCATTTTCCATCTTCCTTACTTCCTTACCTAGAGGATCAAAATAACAAGATGCTACTAAGAATTATCTTGCTCTGATTTCCTTCTCTGAAATAAAAAGAGGTTATTCAGGGCATCCAATAAAGCAGTTGCCTTTGTTAGTTCTGGTGAATTTGTGTGGAAGAGTAACATTTAAAATGTATTTTTATTTTAAAGAATATTCCTAATGTTTTGCTAAGTTCAGGTTAGAAATTGTAGTTTACAGACCACAGTTGCTCAAATGCCGATGGCAGGAAGGGCAGAAGATCAAAGTTAACTTGTAATTGAAAATTACTATTACTAAAAGTGATTCACCTTTTAAGTATCTTGACGTGTTTGAAGATTAATTCCTTTGAGCGGCTTTGTTATTTTAAATTATTTTAGAACATTAAAAAGAAGGGAGGGTTATTGATATTAGGGATGATCTTGTACATGAGATATTCTCTAACCTTTTAATGCTAAAGAAATTAACCAGTTGGAAATGTAAATTAAATGACGACTAAAATAAATTTAACATTATCATAATAAACTCGGGCATGTTTTTAATAGAAATCTTTAAATATTATGGCTTTAAGGGTACTATAGTGATATTTGATACTGTGAGGTATTATCTGCTGTGTCTCTAAAGCAGTCAGTGATTTAGTTTGCCTTTATAATTTATAATGCAAAAATCTTAAATCTCACAGTTATGATTCTAGTTTGGGTCTAGGTAGTTTTTAAAAGGTGAAAAAAATAGTTGAAAATACTTATTTGCATGATTTTCAGACTATAATAATTCCACTGATTTCTTTGTCACAATAAATGAAAGTTGCAATGGACTACAGCAAACAAAAAGTCAGGGTAGTATTTCCCATATTGCATGAAAAATCATTTAGATGTGTAGTAGCAAGAAGCATGTGACTACTCATGACCACTGCAACTTATTTTTGATGGCAGTGGATCACATGCTATGCAAGTGTCCTCATTGTGACTGTGTATTGGGTCTGGTTGAAATGGAGTTCATTTTTGCCATAGCAGCCCTCACAGTGCTGTGCTTTGTATTGGTAGCTAGAAAGGTGTTGATTACACAACAGTGTTTTGGCTACTGCTAAGCAGTGCTCACACAGCATCCAGGCTGTCTCTCCAACATTCCCCCCTCACCAGTAGGCTGGGCATGGGCAAAATCTTGGGAGGGGACATAGCCAGGACAGCTGACCCAAACTGACTAAAGGGATATCCATACCATATGACGTCTGCTCAGCAATAAAAGCTAAGAGAAAGGAGGAGGAAGGGGGAGCATTTGTTATTTATGACATTTATCTTCCAGAGCAACCACTTGCATACTGAAGCCCTGCTTCCTGGGAAGTGGTTGGACATTGCCTGCTGATGGGAAGTAGAAAATAAATATTTTGTTTTTCTTTGCTTCCATGTCTGGCCTTTGCTTTTGCTTTATTAAACTGCCTTTATCTTGACCCATGAGGTTTTTTTCCATCTTATTTTCTTCCCCCCATCCTGCTGAGGAGGGGAGACATAGAGTGGCTTGGTAGCACCTGGCATCCAGTCCAGGTCAACCCACCACAGACTGGCACAATAAAACGAGATTTTGGTCAGGAGGAATGGTTTGCTCTGCCTGGGGTATTGAGAGTAGATAGAGTATAATACAAATAATTTTACAGTTACAAATTAAATTGTATTAGTTGCCCTCCCTATCACTGGCACTTGACTGCAATGAGTAAAGTGGCTTATAAATTAAAATCTGTGTCCTGTACTGAGGGACTCATGCCTGGATGAAGTTTGGTGATTGCTCAGTACTTATACATACACAGCCTACCATCCATCTGCAATAGCATTTAGTCCACTTGGTAAACCTGGTTAGCTATTTAACTGATAACTGACATATCAGCTGTCATACACTAATGATTAAGAGAAATTCACCAAGGGGATAAACTCCTGAGTTCCGTTGTTTTATTACCATGATGACTCACTCAGGATTGAGTGGTAGAGCCCCGGAAGGAACAGGCCTATTAGCATCCTTTACAGAAGTTTTGTCAACAAATTCTTGTTGATTAACTGTAGAAAAATTTCATTCAGAAAAACTTAAAGGAAGTATAAAACTAAGAGATTAATTTATCCTGAAAGACTAGTCAGATATGGGTAGGTGGAGTCTCCAACTGACTTCAAAGTAGGCCTACTATTCTGTTTTCATTATTACTTTTACCATCCCCCTTTTGGCAGAGAAACCCGGTGACTTAAAGTACTTGATAATAGCTTACAAATATTTGAAGGACAAAAAAGTAAAATAGGGAAAAGAATTATTCAGCGAAGTTTTTAAAGCAAAAAAATAGGAAGGAAGATATATGACAATGTAGGGGCATTATGAGAATTCATGGTTTTGAGTTATTTCTAGGAAAGAGTAGAAACTTCAGAAAATTCTTGTGCAATTGGATAGCAAAAGTGGAACACATGAACCCTGCTTCTGCACAAGCATGTGCCCTGTGCAAATCTAAACTGCTTGAACAAATTTAATTTACGTGCTTAATTTGTCAGTTTTACCCAAAAAGGTCTGGTTTTAAAATGCATTTGTAGTAATAACTGTTGAAAATGCAGATATGGAATTACATGCACAGGAAAGGCTGACTTTTAATTAAAATCTGACCTTTAAAATTACATAGGATGAAACATTAATAAAATGAGAAAATATCCTGTCCTGACAGAGAAAATGGACCAGATATTCTAACAGGCATTCCTCTTGACTAACATCTATAATTCCGTATGCTTTCATATTCTCTTTTTTACAGGGTGTCTCAAACCTACTCAAAAAAAAACAGAGAAGGGGAGAAGGTTCTCAAACGTTAACTGCTGTACTTGACTAAAGACATAAAGCTCACCTACAGCTTTGAACTTAAAAGTCCTGCTGACTGTAATAACTGCTATGCCAGCACAGTCAGTGTAAAACTCAGTGTAACTGTATACAGTTATATTGTTATAGCTGCACAGCTACACATACAACCTTTTTGGAGAGAGGTTAAGTTTCTTAAGTTAATCACTTCCTAACATTATTCTTATTATTCTTAAAATGAAAAAATGAATAGAGCTCAGACTATTGAACTTTTCATGTCTAGACAGGTAGTAAAACAAATTTGCTTAATGGCTGTCCTTCTCTTCATAAGTGTTCTTGTGTTGCTCTCATATTTCCTCTCAGATGTATTGCAATGCCATTCTTTTGTGCCATTCTCATGTACAAACCTGAAAGGAGTTGATTATTGAGGAGCCATATGTCTCCAGATTAGTCTTGAGAATAAGGTTACCTGCTGAGCAGCAGATGTCCTGAAAAGGGAACAGGGACCAACTCCTCACAGCTATGCCTGGTAGGAGCATAGGACAAAAGAAGGGTAAACTGAAGTAGAGGAGGTTCCAAATGGGTATCGAAGGGGTGGCAGCAATCATTATAAGGATGATTAAGAAGTGACACAGGTTGGGCAGAGACGATCTGCAGGTTCTCTTCATACTTGAAGGATTTCAAGCCCCAGATAAATGAAGTCCTGAGCAACCTGATCTAAGCTCACAACTTACCATGTTTTGAGTAGAGGTTGCAATAGGGAACTCCTGAGATCTCTTCCGGTCTGAATGGTCTGGGAATTATTCTATGTGCCTATGATATGTCAGAGCATCAACTTTACCACTTCTATGAGAGTTACACTGAGGTGTTTGTAACCATGGGAAACAGGAGGGCAAGACAGGGGAAGGGAAAGAGAAAAGCTTGTGTAAATACAGCCTAAGTTATAAACAAATATAAGAAACTTCTAAAGTGCAAGTAAGTGAAGGCTCTCAACTTACATACAAAAGATGTTTGCTACTAACATTTCCACTGATCCCTAATTGCTCCCATTTCTGTTCTAGTGAGCTAATTTATACTGTTTGTTCAGAAGATCACCGTACATTCCCTCAGGCTACAAGATCAAACATAGAGGCTAAGGACAGGTTACAGTGTGGTAGAGAGATCTGCATACCCAGTGTTTGGGTGAGAGGTTATAAACTTAATTGATCACACATCTTCAGGGACTGATAAAAATTAGGGGGTAGAGTTGCTAGACGAGGGTGGTGTTCCCCCCCAATTTATTCACATGCCATGGATAGAAAAGGCTGTACAGCAACAGATAAATTACACATTTGGGAAAACCAACAAGTAGAAAAGTGCTTATTGTATTCAATAAAACATTTGACATCTTTAAAGTCTCCAGCACCTTTCAGCCTACCAACATGTTTTCTATCTGATAATAACATGTTCCAAGTCGAATTACCATGGTTGGCTGCACCCTATCACACCTTTGGATTAGGAAAGTGCAGCTTAGAAGTATTTGTGAAGTATTCCTTGATTATTCACAAGTTAGCTCCTGATTGAAGTAGGCTGTGGCAAAACACCAAGTTCACTCCTGCATGTAGCAAAACCTCTGAACCATACTTTAGGAACTTGACCTTTAGAGATTATTATGACCTTCAAACTGTTGCTACATCACTGAAGTGAGTTTTTTGTGGAATTTGATGATAAGCCTGTGGATTACTGGGTGATACTATGTGAACACCTTTGATAAGCACTGATGAAAGAGACATGTCTGGAGAAATGATTTCCAAAAGTAGTACTTCAGAGCAACAACAATGACAAAAATAGTTCTTCAGTGTGCACCAGTTTTTATTGTCAGCATATATCCTCTTATTTACAGGGATTTTATAGAACAATAAAAAGGAGTAATGCTTGGTATTTATGAACAGTTACAGGAAAGTGCAGCAAAAAGATTTCCTGTATTAGTATTATTTGTATATTATTATGTTACTGTTGTTATTAATACCAGTATTAATGCAGTATTCCTTGAGGAAAACAGAAACAAAACATTAATTGTACTGGGTACTCTACAAATACAGGATAGGAATAAAAATCAGTCCCTGCCTCCTAATGAAGTACCATTATGCTTAAGGATATTTCAAGAATTTTGGCATGACTTGTTGAAGAATCATATTCTGTTAAAAATGGTGTTTCAGGAGTGTTTATAGAAACCATTAGAGTAATCACAACGCAGAGAGGGAAAAAAGTCTTGGTACGTGGGCTGGTGCTGCAGAAGAGTCAGAGATCACTCAGACAGATCTGATCTAGCAGTTAATTTATTGAGTTCTAGTCAGTAAATTTAGGTGTGTAAAACGTTTAATAAGTACAGATGGATTGGGGGTCAATACTCTATTTACTACACTTGAAGTTAGTATGGGATAAAAAGATTATCACTTAAGCTTACTATATGTATCCTAAATGTTACATGCATGCAAAAAATGTCACTTACCAACCCATTGATGTCTGGTGTCAGGTAAGGGATCTCTCAGCCTCAAGGGGTAACCTTGAGAGGATTGCCTACTCAAGGGGAGATCACCACCGCACAGCTAGCTGCTATGGAGGGAGAGTTCAATTGGCCCTGATGGCTGCAGATATTTATGGCATAAAGTGGTTGATATGTAGTCAGGTTTTCTGCTGTGTTAATGCAGTTTTGGCCATTTATCAACCCAGTCTTCAGCCAAACTGGGGTTTTTTTGGGTTTGGTGCTGAGTTCTCACTGATAGCCTCATACAATAGGATTAACTTAGGTTAGGCCTACTTGCTGACCATCTGCCTGGACCAAAGTTCAGTTAGTTCAAACAGGAGGAGTGCATCCGTCACAGCTGGGTTTTGCCCATTTTGATCACTCACTGTACTGCCAAAGGGCAAAAGGTTTTGTTTTTTTTTTAAATATGCAGAACTGTTTAAACATGAAAATTCTAAGCCTATGAATTATACAAGTGTATACTGGAGCTGTTACATTAGAGATCACTAAGGTACACAGATATCTTCATTAAAAAGTCTCTGTACAAATGTTCTCAATTTTAAAAGCCCATTACCTATTCAGCTAAAAATCTAAAAACAGCAAAGAAACTGAAATTGTTTGGTGTTTACTTGTATTGTTTAGCATAAATGAACTAAAATCCACATTTTTTCTAATGGTACTAAAAATGAAAAATGAAAATGTTTCAAACTCTATTTCTTAGAACTCTCTTGACACTTAAATTACTGGTAGAAAAAGAACTAACCTTTAAAAAGAATTGGGTTTATATATCACAGAATGATATATTCTGAAGGAAAGTTCTGAAAACACTATGAATATTTGAAAAAAAAAAAAAAAGAAGTAAGTCAAATTTATTACTTTCTAAATTCTGGACTAAATGTATTATGTCATAACCTATACTCATGCCTCTGGGTTTACATAGGAACTGGCAGATTTTCTCATCTAATTCTTGGCAATAATTGGGATGAAAACAAGGACTGCGGTGAATCACAGGTCATCCCTAAGAAGTCTGGTGGCACTGACTGTAGAGAGAGGTTTCTGAAGCCATTGACAGTTTAAGAAATATCTTCAGCTCCACAGTGAAAAAGGCCACAGCTCCTCACTGACTGTGAAATAACTCTGGCTGCTAAAATATAGCAATATGTGATCTACAGGGATATTAAGGAAATAAAATCCTAATTTTAGAAATATGGCTAGTACTTCTACATTGCTGAATTGGATGTCCAATTGTCTTTTGCCTGGAATTTAAAGTAAATTTTCATATAATATGTAGTATAGAATATCATTACTTCCTAATTTCGCGAATTTTAAAATGAAATAGGTAAAGTTTATTTGTCTTTTATTTTGTTTTTAGATGAGAAAAAAACATTACATACTACCTCAAGATAGAACTACAGCACTTAAATACTTCTTTTATTTTATTCAGTCATATTTTTCATGTGGGTTTAAAGATTTCATCAGGAGGCAAAAGAAAGTCCAATAGACTTTCAAATCTTATTTATGGTGAAGGTAAATCATGAAATGGCTATACCTCCTCTGTTTTATCCATACAGCAACTTCTTTTCAATAGCTACTGAGATGGCATATTAATTTTGTTGTTTGAAATTTGCTGGAATTCAACAAAATTATATTCAACAAAAATGTATTTTATTAGAATTTATTTGGACTGGGCCCAAATGTGTGTATATATGTTGGGAAAAAATTAAGAACACATGACTCTATTTGAAGTAAAGTAAATGAATGCATCCTATTAGAAAAGTACGTATATACACACATAGTTTTTAAATTACACAACATTGAAAAACAGAATTCAGGGTTCAGATTCCCGAAGTTCTTTTAATTGCTTTAAATGCCTACTTTTAAAACCCGTATCAAACAGTCTTTTATGTACATATCTGTTCCACTCTCTCTAAATGAATTTCCCCTGTAGTCGAAGTATGTAACTATGTAACTATATGTACTAATTTTTCTTCCTACTGTTGTATTTCATAGACAGAGTTTATTAATATTTATATTTTTACCCACCTCAAAACCTTTTTTTAAGTAGCACTGTTGCTTCTCCTGCCAAAATACAGGAAACACCAGTTTGCTCATTGACATTGGTGCTAAATCCATAGTCTCATAATTTATTACCCACAGGCTAGATTTATCCAAAAAGACTGAAAATTATTGATGGAACTGTGCTGTCTCTTGCTGTTTACACCCATCTTTCCTGTAGGAAAGTTCCGCTTTTCTCAATGGTATCAAACAAAACAATAACAAAAAGGAACAGGCTCTCTTTGGTCCTTAAATTTTCATGGTTTACAGCATATCAGATTACACCCTGATAGGGCAAAATTTGAAGAAGACAAAAGAAGTAATTCAAGGGGCTGAGAAACACCAAAATGTTCTAATATCTTTTGCAGGCTGCCCACTTTTCTTTTGCCTATATGCTTCACTATTCGTTATTAAACACCGTTGATTTATCTATCTTGAGGGCTTTTATAAGTTCTCCCTCCCCCTCCTCTCTCAAATGTAACTGCAGGTATACCAAGGGGGCTTCTGTTCTGTGCTTTTTATTACTTATGGTGTGAAGTTCAAATTGAACAAGTATTATCTACTTCATGTTAGTGGACTAAGTATAGGTATACTAACTGCGGTGTCAAGAATTAATCACAAACTTGATATATTCAGTGTTTCTTGATTCATGTAAAAAGACCATTTTAATCTTCACTGCAGAGCAACTTTTAAGTTCAGAACCATAAATTATTATATAATCTTGATAATTTAAGTCCCTAAAGAATCACTGTATTGAGTGTACCATATTACTTCTGAGAAATGATCATACTGGCTGGAATACATATTTTTATTATTTCTTTAGCCTAATGCTTAAGCAAATTATCAGTCGTTCAGTGACACAGCAATCAAACTGATGTCCATTGATTTGATTCCGGAGCATGCAGGTAATTCATGTAATCACCTTAACCAACAATCTTCAATTTATGCTATGCTATCTTAGCTATGTTCTTCCTAATTCTTTCCAAAGAGCTTTCATCCTTGTAGTTATGTCCTAAGATTTTCTGCTATCTCAAGGGATAGTAACCTCAAAAATACTGTAAGCCTTAGTCTATAAGTAAGTATATGTATATGTAATCATACATATACATGTATGATGGCATGAGTGTCACAGTCTTAGCATATGTCATCCTAACAGCTCAGACTCAAATGAGGCACGTTATATTGTTTACTTCTTGAGAGAATCATATGTAAGAAAACTTGCCTGTATTAAATAAGTAATTGAACACTAACACATTTTGAACAATTTTTCTTTACTATATGAATGCCAAGACTGAAAATTATACTCCAAATCATCCTTCTCTCAAAATATTCCAGTATTATTATTTTTGTTCCCCATATATCTGCTATCACAGCAGCCTTTGGCATGCAAGAAGACAGGATCACTGGGAGGGCAGAAACACAAGAAAAGAAAAGAGTGTTCACAGCTCCAGGGGCAGTGCCATGATGGCAGCACCAAGCCCTAATGTAATGCACCCTCTTTGAATTGGAAGCAAGCCCCTAGGCAAGTGGAAAGTGTATATACAACTGGTACCTGGGAAATATCCAGAGGAAAAAGAGCTAAGAAGTCCATCCATTGGGAGCAGGAGTGGCACAAGTTCCCCAAGGCTCTAGATTTCTTTTTGAGTAGGAGGCATTGAAGGAGACAGCAAAAGAGGGAAAGGTCTCCCCTCAGCCTCCTCTTCTCCAGGCTGAACAACCCCAGTTCCCTCAGCTGCTCCTCGTAAGACTTGTGCTCCAGACCTGTGCTCCACCCGTGCTCCAGACCCCTCACCCTTCATGTATTTCTAGCACTTGCAGACACAAGTGGTTGTGAAATTGTGACAATCAGGTGGCAGGATAAAAAGGAACTTACTTTTTTGTGCCTTACAGTTTGACTAGTGAGAGTGGCTGCCCATCAGTGAGAATACTGTGTGCCGCGTTCATTTATTTGTACTTTGAATAGACTAATTTTTCTGTGGTTAAGGTCAAAGCATGTACTCACTCCTGTTCTTGTAATTATTCAGAATGGTGACATACATCTGCAATGTAGATGCAGGTCATGTTCTCACTAGTGATAGGACATGCATAGCATTTTGGAGCTCTGACTTTGGGATCTCTTCAACACCTCCCCAACATTGCCCCACATGGTATATGACACCCCCTATACTTAAAGAGAGATTCAATGATCACTGGTATAAAGAGCCCTTTGATACAATCTAAGATTCTCCTCTAGTTTCAGGACAGATATAATCCCCTTTTATCTTTAGGAAAGTAAGACTATCTGGAGTTATCTGTTGCTGCACGCTCCTCTCAAAAATTCTGTGCTGTACTGGTATTTGAAAACATAAATACTGTGCTGAACATTATTTTTAACTACTTTTTTTCTTTTTTTTTTTCCATAACTTCTTGTGTGTTTACTGATATATTTATAATCCTTCTTACAAAGAGTAGGTGACATTTCAGATCTCACATCTTTTACTATATGAACAGGTCATTTAAGTGTGTTGTATGACCTCATGTTACTGAAGGCTCAGGTCCTGTTTCCTATGGCTTTATTTTCTGTTGGCAGTCTGGAGAGCATAACAACATTACAAAGAGGTGTGTAATATGAATGTTATGCCTATTGGAGAAAGGGAAGTTTTTTCTTAATAACGTGTTCTGCCTGTAGTCAGGAGCTGGTCTTCACTCATTTAAGATTTTGTTCATTTTGTCAAAAAATCGGAATGGCTTTTCTTGCAGTTAGAGTGAAAGTGAAACTGTTCATGCTTTTTAAGGGTCATGGCTATGTTACTGAGTTGCAGTTAACTGTGAAACCTTTTCTGTGGGCTACTGAGTCAATGGCAGACTCTCCAGCTGACTGACTTGATTGCCTTGGATTTAGGAGCCTGCCATGCTCTGAGGCTCAAATAAATTTAGTACCATGTTAAGCAAAAACAGTTGCAGACTTGGACAAGGCTGATCATTACAGACCTTTAGAGGTAAAACTGCCAACTTGATTTTTAAAATATTTAGATATTAGTATCCCACTTTAAGAGACTGTCTAAGCTACATCTTCAACACTGTGCCATACTTCACGAGAACTTTTCCTTCTTGTCCCCTTTGGATTATGCATTGGGTACCTCTGAACACCAGGCTGTGTGCAGCACAACAACCTGGTGCTAGCAAGGTCATTGTAATTATGATGATGAGCTGCTTAGGGTATCATCTGGTACCTCCTAATCTTTGTGTGCAGATCCTGTGCACAGATATACAGTGTGCTGGGTCTGAAATCCGTAGAATACAGTATCCACCCCACAGTTACACCAGGGTAACAGGTATATGACATCCAGAAGTGCAATGCAACAGGCAACTGCTCAGCATGCTTGATTTGAAGGCCTGTCTTGGTGTGACCTGCTTGGCTCTGCACAGCTTTTGGGGAAATAGTTAAGTATTTCTTCCTTAAGGAATCGGTGAGTGACCTCCCCCCACCTTTCCTCTCCAATTTGATAATCACCATATTTTCTATCCTGTGAATAACACTCATCACATGAGCTGGCACCTCTTTGTTTTGTTGTTGTTGTTTGGGGGATTTAATTTTCTATTACGCTTCCCTCTTTGGCTGGCTAGAGAAGGCAGCCACTTTTTGTAATGAGAGGGAGAGATCAAATTCTTGATGCTTATGAAAGATGCTGCGCTACTGGGAATCCTAAATTGCAGTAGAACCTGTCAGTGATTAACTTCATCTCACTAGCAAGTTTTTGCTGATTAAAAAATTGTCAGCATAATTTGAAAGTTTTGATTTATATGGCGATTTCATTTTGGTAAACAAACATTTGGTAAACGTATTTCAAATATATGTCCCACATAGATGAACTAAAGGTAACTTCATATCTGTGAGTCCACTTAGAATCGACTTTGAGTTTATCTAAAGAGTTAAACATTTAGAAAATTTGTCTCTATATATAACACATTAAATACCTGACTATATGTTTGCTTTCATTAAACGTCTTCTTAGTAATGTCTATCTCACAAACACTGGAACAAGAGTGTTCTGTGACCAGACATCACTTTTCTTGATAAGGAGGTCCTTCCTTCAGGGTGGATAAACTTCCTAAAAGGAAAGCATGTATTTGTCCAGCAAAACAAGTTCCTTATTAAAAGATGGTTTGTAATTAAATGGGTTAATATTCAAAATAACATCTTTTCTATCACAGTCATAAAACCAATGAAAACTACATGCTTTTAAATAAAGTCTTTCAGTTGCTCCTTTAAGAAAGTTAAGAGGTGGGCTTTTAAAAATAACTGAGTTTATCTAAGTCTCCTTGCTGTTCATATCAATTCTTTCTGACTTGAGGTGAAAAATACAGTTCATGATGAAAGCATTCCCAGTTGCCTCCAGAGTTAAGCATTTTTACAGGTCATTGTAAACTTTAAAGATTCCATAAATCTAACTGAGGTTATTGAGATATAATTATTGCAGAAAACAGCTTGGAAGAATGAATGTACTCAAAAGAGTCATTGTTTTAATATCACTAATGAATTCTGCTCTGCAATGAGAAAATTATTTTGGTAAAATAGTGAATCTATAAAAAAGATGCACAAAATAAATTAGGAATTTTGATTATCTATACAAGATAAAACTTGAAAACTGAAATTCATAGGTTTAGCTCTGTTAGTATCTTCTAACCCTTCTGCTTCATTTTAACTGCTTGGACCTGAAAAAAATTTACCTATATATTTAAATTTTACCCACATATTTATGTAGGTAAAATTGGCTCTGTGGGTAAAATTGGCTATGTCCTGGCTAAATAAGTAAAAAAACCAAAAACATTGTGAAAAATTCTTGTATTGAATTTCAATGATGTTTAAAATTTGTTTTTTTAGAAATAATTGTTCTATAATATTGCAAATCTAATTTTCCTCTCCTTTAAAACTACACATTTTTATGATACTTTGCCTTGAGATCTAGAATCTCTGTGCTCAAATTTCCTTTCTGGAGCTTCAAAGGGATGTAACAGTGAGATTTAATTTATTCATTCCATGCCTCTCTGGTTTAATGCCAGGGTAATTCCAGACAGAATTTTCTGTAGGTTTAAACTGTTTAGGAACTTGGTGTCTGAGTCCACAGTGAGTGAAACTCTCAGGACTAGGATTACAGAGATGGCCTAAAAATGGGAAATCTCCTGATTAGAGATGAGTCACTACATAGGAAAAAAAACACAAAAACCAACCAAACAGAAAATAAACCAAATCTAATAAAGTTATCGTAATAATGAATGAAAGCAACAATCTCAGTTATTTTCAAATATTGCTTTTGTGATGTTAACTTTTCTGTTCTTTTCCAATTTTTGTACTGAATGTGAAATCAAACTGCATTTGAGTAGGAGGGAGATTGCAACTTCATTTGCCAGGTAAGGGAGCATGAAGAAATGCATTTCTGTATAAAGATTAAGTATTGTAAATTGCTGTAATGTTTGGAACAAAATGTGACTAATGAATTGAAGTAGAGGTTTTTCTCTTGGTGTTTAATAATTCATTTTGAATTACAAAAAGAGATTTCTTCCGTTGAAACATATGGGGCTATGCTATGGTAGTACTCTTGATTTATTATCCTTTCCCTACAGATTTACCAGAAAAATCTTTTACCTTGATATAAGTATAAATTGCATTGAACGCTGGGAAGGCTCAGGTCAAAAAAGGAACTAAGCACTAAGGCTTTCTCCTGAGGGAAATTTACAATGACAGTACCAACACTCTTGTCTGTGTCCTTTAAGCAATACTCAGATTCTTGCATGTGAGGTGAAGAAAATTCCTGCAGAGTTCATAACATTCAGAAAATATGCAATATTTATACAAGTTCCTTTATCTTATTATCTTTGTTTCGACTATGCAGGACATTTCTGAAGCTGAGTGTGGTGAGGAGGTGAGTTTTAGATAAGAGTAAGAATACTGTTTTTGCAGTAATCACAGAGTCACAGAATAATTAAGATTGGAAAAGACCTGTAAGATCATCAAGTCCAACCATCAACCCAACACCACCGTGCCCACTAAACCATGTCCCAGAATGCCACGTCCACACATTACTTGAACAAATCATACAGATATTTTAGGGATCTGTGGAATGCACATTTGAATTAACAACAAAAAAAGAGGCATTCACAGGAAGATGCTGTAGGTGTGCTTTAGCCACTGTCACAGATAGTATAGGCAAATTTGAGACATCAGGACACATTCAAATACAATCCTTAACTCATCTGCTGTGGGTGACTGAACTCCCGGGGGTGGAATGTAGCTCACTGACCATTAAACCCCTACAACAGAAGAAGGGTCAGAAGAGATGGGCAAGCATGATATGCCATGAAGCTCAGGGAATAATGCACAGTGTGACTGACCACAGCTGTTGCAGAGAAACTGACTTTATCTCAACACAAAAGGGACCAAAGAGTGACCTTTCTTTCAGGTAAACAGTTATGTGTTACTTACATTTGTATTGTGTTATGCAATATATTTTTTATGTCACTCCACTAAATCAGAAATCCCACATAACATCAACTATCTTTAAATAAGGATATTAAATATTACACCCTTCATGGTTGGAATATCTACAAGAACCTGGTCAGAGTATTGGACTCAGACACCTGTTTATAACATGTCTACTAAAACATACTACATCTGAATTCCCATCCCATGCCTCTGGGGTTTATTTGTTTATTTTTTGTTCTTTTGTCATTTTCTTTCCCAGTTTCCTTCTCAGTTTTGTGGGAAAGATCAAGTTAATACCAGTCAGCTATCAAATAATGGCAGAATTCAACCTGAACAGCTTTTTTTGACTTTTACCATCTTTCCCCTGGCAGATCTAAGCAGTCCAATAAACATGGAATTTTTGGGTGCAGAAACTTGTTTTGAAACCAAAACAGAACAAGCAAATAGTCAGCTCCCTCTTTCCCCCCCTATTTTGAAAGAATCTCTTGAAAGCCTTTTTTCAATTTGTTAATAGCAAGAGGGGGTCTAAGGGAAATGTTGGACCAATACTTGATGAAGATGGTCACCTGACTAATAGGGATGAAGAAAAAGAGAAGGCATGTAAGGCTTTTTTTTGCCTCAGTGTCGCGTTAAAGGGCAAGGCAATTTGGCAGAAAATAAACCCCCTTGAGTTCCAGCTTGTCCTCAGATATCAGAGGGGCTGGGGGCAGCTAGGCTTAGATTCTGACTGATGCCCAATTTTTCTGTGTTACAAGTCCGGTCACATTCAATGATGTATTGAACACTCACGATTACGGATACACTCGTAACCAAGTCCGGTCGCGTTCAATGTATTGAACTCTCACGATTACGGATACACTCGTAACACTGTACACTTTCACAGAATCACAGAATCACAGAATCACTAAGGTTGGAAAAGACCTGTAAGATCATCAAGTCCAACCAAAAAAAAAAAAAACCAAAAAATACCACCAAAAAAAACCAAACAAACCACACCACACAACAACAACAAACCACAACACACCAAAAACCAACCCACCCAACACCACACAGCTCCATGCCCATTAAGCTACATCCCACAATGCCACATCCACACGCTCCTTGAATACCTCCAGGCAGGGTGACTCTACCACTTCCCTGGGCAGCCTATTCCAATGTTTCACTACTCTCTCAGTAAAGAACTTTTTCCTGATATCTAGCCTGAACCTCCCCTGGCGCAACTTGAGGCCGTTTCCTCTAGTCCTGTCACTAGTCAATTGGGAGAAGAGACCAGCACCCACCTCTCTGCAACCCCCTTTCAGGTAGTTGTAGAGAGCAATAAGGTCTCCCCTCAGCCTCCTCTTCTCCAGACTGAACAACCCCAGCTCCCTCAGCCGCTCCTCATCAGACTTGTGCTCCAGACCCCTCACCAGCTTCGTCGCCCTTCTCTGGACACACTCCAGCACCTCAATGTCTTTCTTGTAGTGAGGGGCACAAAACTGAACACAGTATTCAAGATGCGGCCTCACCAGAGCCGAGTACAGAGGCATGATCACCTCCCTACTCCTGCTGGCCACACCATTTCTGATACAAGCCAGGATGCCGTTGGCCTTCTTGGCCACCTGGGCACACTGCTGGCTCATATTCAGCCGGCTGTCGATCAACACCCCCAGGTCCTTTTCCGCGGGGGAGCTTTCCAGCCACTCATCCCCAAGCCTGTAGCGTTGCTTGGGGTTGTTGTGGCCGAAGTGTAGAACCCGGCACTTGGCCTTATTGAACTTCATTCGGTTGGCCTCGGCCCATCGATCCAGCCTGTCCAGATCCCTCTGCAGAGCCTTCCTACCCTCAAGCAGATCAACACTCCCTCCCAACTTGGTGTCGTCTGCAAACTTGCTGAGGGTGCACTCTATCCCCTCATCCAGATCATCAATAAAGACATTAAACAAGACCGGTCCCAAAACTGAGCCCTGGGGGACTCCGCTTGTGACCGGCCGCCAGCTGGATTTCACCCCATTCACTACAACTCTCTGGGCTTGGCCATCCAGCCAGTTTTTTACCCAGCGAAGAGTGTACCTGTCTAAACCACGGGCCGCCAGCTTCTCCAGGAGAATACTGTGGGGAACAGTGTCAAAGGCTTTGCTGAAGTCCAGGTAGACAACATCAACAGCCTTCCCCTCATCCACTAGGCGGGTCACCTGGTCATAGTAGGAGATCAGGTTGGTCAAGCAGGACCTGCCTTTCATGAACCTGTGCTGGCTTGGCCTGACCCCTTGGTTATCCTGCACATGTCCCGTGAACGCCCTCGAGATGAGCCTCTCCATAACCTTCCCCGGCACCGAGGTCAGGCTGACAGGCCTGTAGTTCCCCAGATCCTCCTTCCGACCCTTCTTGTAGATGGGCGTCACGTTGGCAAGCCTCCAGTCATCCGGGACCTCACCCGTTGACCAGGACTGTTGATAAATGATGGAGAGCGGCTTGGCAAGCTCCTCTGCCAGCTCCCTCAGCACCCTTGGGTGGATGCCATCAGGCCCCATAGACGTGTGAGTGTCCAGGTGGCATAGCAGGTCATTAACTGCTTCCTCCTGGATCATGGGGAGCCTATTTTGCTCTCCATCCCTGTCATCCAGCTCAGGGAGATGGATACCCTGAGGATACCTTGTGTGGCTGTTAAAGACTGAGGCAAAGAAGGCAAACCTCAGCCGTTTCCTCATCCTTCGTGACAATGTTCCCCGCCGCATCCAGTAGAGGATGGAGATCCTCCTTTCAGTCTAGTCGCGTTCCATGAACCTCCTTTCCTCCTTCCAGTCTAGTCGCGTTCCATGAACTAGCACGGCCACACTTAAGGGATTTGGTGGTGTTCAATGAGAACTCTCACGGCTAGATTAGTGAATAGTGCAGGTTATTGAAGCAACAGATACACAAGTTCTTTTGGATTGCCGGTGATAAAATTACTGCTTGCAAAGCATGTGCAAATACCAAGAATATGAGTAATATAGCCTGGCTACAAAGGCGTTAAGTTATAAAGCAACTCCATAGAGATTTCTAAGTTTCCCGGGGAAGCACTCAGTATAACCAAGTGTTTGAATCTTACCCAAAGGCATCCTTGTGGTGGGGAAGAGAGGCTCAGCCCGTCGACTGATCCCAGGTGTCAAAGGTGGTCTGCGATGGTATCTTCCCTGGCATCTTTCCTTTCTTAAGCCATTTTTATATTATTTGTCCTTACAGGTGGAGCTTGAGTGACTCTAGTCATACATACCTCTATTGTGATTGGTGTAAAAGTTTCTCGTTTACTTTTAAAGGTATAGACTAATAAAAATCCAGAGCGCAAGCTCAGCGAGGGGTGGTCGCACCTTGGAGGTGGGTAGCTTTGGGATGGAGGTGTATTTTCTGGTGTTATAATGAGATTATAATGAGTAAAGTTCACCCAAAGGATAATATTTTGTCAAAAAGTGACAGACTGTTGGCTCAGGGTGGTAAAAATGCAGCTTGTCAGTTCCGTAGTACTTTCCAGTTCCCGTCTTATCACAGAGCCTGGCCGCGGTGTCTCCACTCCGCTCCACCCTCCATGCAGTTTCTCTTCGAGTCAGCACACCAAGCTCCCCTGGTGTTGCCAACATCTAAGGTTGCCTAGGGAACTTCTGTGGGATGGATTCCTTGCATATTCGCCACACTCCACTCTGAAGATTTCTTCAATGCTGTACCCTTAATATAAATTTGATTCCTAAATTACCTCCAGCAATTATTCCACACTCAGTCTTTAACAATACTGATAGAACTTGGGCTGGCTGGTCCTCTGAGTTGGAGGACCGTGACTGCAGGAACAGTGACTTCCCATTTGTGGACACTGAAATTGTAAGGGACCAGTTGCATGAGTTGAATGTTCTTAAGTCCATGGGGCCTGGTGGGGTTCATCCCAGAGTACTAAAAGAGCTGAATGTTACCACAGGATCCCTCCCAGTCATCTACCAAAGGTCTTGGGAGTCTGGGGAGGTTTCTGCTGACTGGAAGCTGGCCAACATTATTCCAATTTACAAAAAAGGCATGAGGGAACACCCAAGAAACTACAGACCTGTTAGTCTAATCTCAGTACCTGGAAAAACTGTGGAGAAGATCATACTGTGTACTATTGAAAGGCACTTAAAGGACAATGCAATCAACAGGCACAGTCAATGTGGGTTCACAAAAGGAAAGTTGTGTCTAATTACTATGGTATCTTTCTACAATAAGGTCACCCACCTAGTGAGTGAAGGGAAGGTGGTGGATGAAGCTTTTCTGGATTTTAGTGAGGGTTTTGTTACGGTCCCTCACAGCAACGTTCTGGATGAGTTGTCCAACTGTGAGATGAGCAGGTACACAGTACACTGAGTGATGAACTGGATGAACGGGAGGGCTCAAAGGGTTGTAGCGAATGGGGCTACACCTGGCTGGCAGCCAGCCACCAGCGGTGTTCCTCAGGGCTCACTTCTAGGGCCAATTCTGTTCAATATTTTTATCAATGATCTGGAGGCAGGAGTTAATGCACCCTTAGTAAGTTTGCTGGCGATACCAGAGTGGGAGGTGTTGTTGACTCTCTTGGGGACAAGAGGCCTTGCAGAGGGATCTAGATAGATTGGAGCACTAAGCAAACATCCATGCCATGAAATTTCACACGAACAAATGCTGGACTCCGCACCCGGGACAGAGTAATGCTGACACAGGTATCAACTGGGAGAGGAGTGGCTGGAGAGCAGCCCTGAGGAAAGGGATCTGCGGGTGCTGCTTGACAGTAAGCTCAGTACGAGTCAGCAGTGTGCCCTGGCAGCCAAGAGGGCAAACTGCATCCTGGGGTGCATGAAACACAGCATAGGCAGCTGGTCAAAAAAGGTGATTATTCCACTGTATTTAGTGATGGTGCGGCCTCACCTTGAGTGTTGTGTGCAGTTCTGGGCCCCACAATTTAAACAATGTTAAGGTCCTTGAATGCGTCCAGAGGAGGGCAACAAAGCTGGTGGAAGGGTTGGAAGGCACGTCCTGTGAGGAGCAGCTAAGGACTCTGGGTTTGTCTAGGTTAGAGAGAAGGAGGCTGAGGGGCGACCTCATTGCTCTCTACAGCTTCCTGAGGAGGGGAAGTGGAGAGGGAGGTGCTGATCTCTCTTCTCCCTGGTATCCAGTGACAGGACATGTTGGAATGGCTCAAAACTGCGTCAGGGGAAGTGCAGACTTGACATTAGGAAACATTTCTTTACCGACAGGGTGGTCAAGCAGTGGAACATGCTATGCTTCCTAGAGAGGTAGTCAATGCCCCATGCCTGTCAATGTTTAAGAGGCATTTGGACAATGCCCTTAATAACATGCTCTAACTTTTGGTCAGCCCTGAAGTGGTCAGGCAGTTGGACTAGATGATTGTTGTAGGACCCTTCCAACTGAACTATTCTATTCTATTCTATTCTATTCTATTCTATTCTATTCTATTCTATTCTATTCTATTCTATTCCATTCTTACTCTATTCTATTCACTATGGTAGCTTTTTAATCTACTCTTTTTACAAAAGATCATGTTTTTGATTAAGTATAGGATGTGCTTTTAAAAATAACTAATTAGATCCAATAACTTTTTTTCATAAACTACGGACTTTATTACTCATATGTCTGATGGTATAATGTAAAATCATATCTGTATATATATGTAAGATCATATTTTTAACATGCCCCAAAATATTTTAACTAGTTGGTTACATATGATAATTCATAGCTGAAAATTCATGCAGGAAAACAGTATTTTTGTGCTTAAAATCCAGTTTGTTATCTACTTCACTTCTTTCTCAGCTGTGTTTACCTTAAGTATTTTTACATAATAATGTTCAGCAAATAACTGGTGACTATTCCCCAGACTGGACAGACGCTACAAATACTAATTATCCCAGCTCCCTGAAAGCTACTCATATCCATTTGTCACCACAAACAGTTGTTAGATAAAGGACTTTGCACTGTATTTTTATCATACTTCTACTTCAGGAACCTTGCCCCATATTAAGCATGCATTTTCATGGTTTTGTTTTCTTTTGAATACTACATCACTTTCCTGAACAACAGTCATGATTTCCTACCTTTTCCTGAGTTCTGATATTTTTAATAGTATCTTTACTATTCTTGCTGATTAAAACTCAAAATGCAACAGCTTGTCTAGCTTAGTAGAGAAAGCATTACAGAAGGAAAAAATACTCCTTTCTGCTGTGACTGACCAATAAAGCCCCACCATGGAAGAAAGCTCAGAGGAGGTGAGCAGACATGATGTGCCTGTAAAGCTCAGGGAATAATGTATGGTGTGGCTGACCACAGCTGTTGCAAAGAAGCTGACTTTATCTCAACACAAAAAGGACCGAAGGGTGGCTTTTGTTTTAGGTAAATAGCTATCAACAGTTCAGTGGAACAGTGGTGGGGTAAATGTTTCTCCCTGAGTTCATCAAATGAGTGTGAATGTCTCCCTGAGTTAGCCAGACCAGTATGTGTGGAGTGAATATATGGCTCAGCCCAACAAAGAGTATAAACCCCAGAAACCTAGCAAAAGAATTTCAAAGAGAGCGATGGCCTTGAGCTGGTTTCAACAGACGTATGCCTTCCTCATGATTGAGGACAGCCGGAATTGTGATGGTGAGCATGCTGTAGAGACCAGTAATGGGACTCACATTGTTATTGTGATTGAACTGTGTATTGCAATTGCTATATTTTGCTAAGAGTAGGTTACATTTTTATTGTGTTTTCTGTATATTTCGTACCACTCTGCTAAATCAGAAATCCCATGTCACATCAACTATCTTCATCTTTTTTTGTAAGTAATTTAATGGAAGTGCTCAAAGCAGTGTTTTGGTGGACACTGCAATGAGCATATTACTCGGTACAGTCAAAGCCATATTTAAAAAAACCCACAAAACAAAACAAAAAACCCAAGATGTGGAGTATTTGTAGGGTTGAAAACAGACATACCAAATATTATAATTTTATTATTCAGCCCTATAATATAGCCTTATGTGGAATATTTGTCTGCTTATGTCACTTAGAGGCTTTCAGCAGCTGTAGAGTAGGTCCATGTAAGTATCACATTGAAATGTGTCTGTTGTACTGTACAGTGTTGTTCATGTCCCCATTTTATACAAATGAAGTCCAGTGTTATCCTTGTTCAAGTACTCATACACATATATATACAAATATGTATACGCACATATGCTTTTTTAAACTAGGAAAAAGAAGCAACATTTTCCTCTCATATACGCTGTAAAAAGTGGTTAGTCACATAGAGGAAACAAAAAAAACCCCCTAGACCAAAAAATCCTTTTTACAAAGAGACACTGACATTTGTACTCTTTACCTGGATCAGTATTGTCTGAGAACTTCCTCACCATTCTTCCCCCAACAGTCTTTCCTGTTGCTCCCTTTGTGCTTCTTACCTCTTCCCTATGCACCTGTCAGGACATGCATCATGACTAAGTATGTGTATTCCCCGAGTGAGATTCATGCATTTCTTGATGAGATTCCTCTAAATGTGGGGAACTTTACTGTCTAATTTGTGAGACATCTGGGAAAAGGAGGCTGGGATGTGTGTTAGAGAGGTGAATGGAGCTGCCTGCCTTGTGCAGTGGTGAACTGTATGTGAGGTTGCTGCCAGGTGAGCTTGTACATTGAGGTATTGGGGTCTCACTGGCAGTCACAATAGAAAGGTTTCCTCACACTTACTGATTTTTTTTAAACTGGATCAGTTTCCTGATCATAGTTCATGGCCACATAAAAAGTTATGGCAGAACTGTCAGACATCATGGAAAATTGTTTTACCCTGTTGGATCTTCACTTTAATTTCACACTGGTATTCAGTCCAATATATCAGATTTTAAATTATCATAGAATCATAGAATCATAGAAGGGTTTAGGTTGGAATGGACCTTTAAAGGTCATCTAGTCCACCCCCCCTGCAATATGCAGGGACATCTTCAGCTAGACCAGGTTGCTCAAAACCCTGTCCAGCCTGACCTTGAAAGTTTCCAGGGATGGGGCATCTTCTACGTTCTCTGGGCAATTTGTTCCAGTGTTTAACCACCTTCATCATACAAAATTTCTTCCTCATATCTAGTCTGAGTTTACCCTTTTTTAGTTTAAAACCATTACCCCTTGTTGTATCATTACCCCTTGTCCTATCATATGATGTCCAATCTCATTCAATGTGGCTTACAATATTCACATTTATTTCATGAAGACTAGATGGTCAGCTTCCAAAATGACAGTTTCAGTTATATTGTTCTTTGAAATGTAGAAATACATGAACAGAAAGAGATCTTTTAAACAAAGAATTAGCTTGAAATAAATTAAGATGGGGATCTCAATATCTGTTCTATTTGTTTAAGAATTTATATAAATGCTAATTTATGTTAAGCAGGTGCTGTCCAGAATTTAACATTAAGATGCTATATGCACTTCACATGCTTTCATCATAGGGTCTGAAATTCTTTAAATTAAATCTTTCTCTGAAAGAATTTCTTCCAGTTTCACTAGGCAGTTGCTAAGGACTTACATTGTGCTGAATGTAAGGGAAAAAAGCTTCATATATTTCTAGTGTCTCCATATGGCTTTAAAGGAAGTTTAATGAAGATGTTGGAATTATTTTAGATCGTTCTTTTTTCTGATTAATCTCAGATTGCGGCAAATTATATAAATTAGTTTTTCTTTTCATATACCCTAACATAAAAAATAGAGTATCTTGCTTTCTTGTCATTAGACCAAGAGGAATAAAGACACTCAAGGTTTTGAAATGCTGTTCAGTGCAAGTGGGTTGAATTAAAAATGTGATGTGTGATGGATTTTCCTTTATCACTGCTACAAAATCTTAACGTTGCCATGTGAATCACTGGGATGCATGTCATTAGATTTTTTTGTTGTTGTGTATGCAGACAGTTTTTAGAGTACAAAGCTGGTAACCCATAATAGTGGGTGGTAAGAACCAAGATTGTTCTCTGGGCATTCTGGAGTATAGAAAAGTTAGATCAATACTGTATTCCTTAAAGTGCACTTCAGGCCTAGGACAGTTCTACTTATCCTCTGCTGATGTAAAGACAGGAGTGAGATCACACACTTTGATGTTGCTAAAACATACAAGCCTATGAAATAGCCAGTATTCTCTTACAGTCTACCATTTTTTATGGTCCTATGTAGGCTGCATATACACTTTTCTTTTATTTCCCTCTATTTACCTACAGAAGGCTAAGCCAGAACCTTACCCTATGTAACCATACGATAAAGTCATCCAATTATTGTAACTGAAAAATAGAAGTACATAACCAAAGAGACTAATTGCTGCATTTCAAATAAATTATAAATATAAAATATAGCTTGACAGGACAAAGACCTTTGTGACACTCTCATCTTTTCTTTTAATTTTTAAAGGCTATTTGCTGACTCATTTGTGTTAAATGAATGTGTTCAGACCACACATAGTACCCCTTGCTTCCCTGACTTCTCTTTTTAACTCTATTCCATTGATCTGATTACGTTCTCTTCCCTGAATTTTAAGTTGTTTCCTTTTTCTGACATTGTTTTTTATGAATTTTTTCTAGATATGTCATCTTCTCCACTTCACACACTTGAGAAAGCTGTATATACATACATTTCTTAATGTTTTATTGACACTCTCAAGCACCCTTTTGTACATCTATGAACTTGCTCAGAATATGTGGCTTTTTTTTTTTTTAATCAAACTTTCAGGAAGTGAGAAAAAATTTCAATACAGCTGTACCAGACATGGCAACTTACTGGTTTCTCTCAATGGTATTTTGTACTTCTATTATGTACAGAACTCCATATAATTTCTATCTTTTAAAATTGTATTTTACTAAAGGACAATTAAGGGTAATGGACCTTCTCCTTTTGTATTTCAGTCTGGTTTTTTACAAAAAAAAGAGAGAATGGCAGATGTAAAGCAAAATTAGTTACCCAAGGGAAAGAGGATTTTATATTGACCACACAATGAAGCCTTTAGTTGTTCTTTCTGCACAGTTATCAAGAGGCTGTACCATTTACTTTTGGGTGTAAAATTTTTTTGGTTTGGTGGAGTAAAATGGGCAGCTTAATACCTGTGGAACACTGCACAGAAGCTGTGCATCTAAGTCACGGTTTGCTGCTCAAATTCATTGAATTTTATTTGTTGTTTCATTAAACATGAAAAATGGGTTTACATTTTTTACATGCATATGCATGGACTCTTAATATGAGCACATATGCACTATGTGCAGAGAAAGGTAATAACAGAAATGTCCACATTTTTTGTTTATCATATGTATAGTTTATATAAAATTTCAGGGAAACATGCACCCTTTGACATAACTAAGTTTTGTTTTACCTCTTTTTTTTCTGCCAGCTCCTAATTTATTCCTTTTTAAAATTACTTTCATTGTTCTCTATTGATACTCTTGTAGCTGTAAACTAGGTTTTCTTGTTCAATCAGAAATCATACTTTATATGTTACTTTTACCCTTCATTGTTTACGCTGTGGTTTGTTTTTAATCATTGTCTTTTACAGAGGCTCATGGAAGATTCTAGAAACCACTATCTCTTTGTGACTGTAATGAACAATATTTGTAACACAATATTTTCCTTAAATTCATGGATATTATTGTATGTAATTTCAAAGACTACTGAAGTGCCTTCATGTAACTGAATTAAATACAGTTTAATTAACTTAAAGTAAATTATATTACTCATTAGCACTAATAACTTTAAGCTTTAGAATGCATTTGAATTGGGAAAAGGATTTGAATACCTGGCTTTACAGCTCTAGTGTGGTACGAAATTAATTAGCGTTATACGTATCTTAGCTCTTTTCAAGACAAGCACAGATGGGATAACAAAACTAGAAAGATAAGGAGCTCTGAAAATATCTTTCTTAATTTACTAATTAAAGAAGGTACTTGCTATTGTGAGCAACTGAACTAAAACAAGATTAGCTATTAAAGAAAAAAATGCACCAACCCTACAGAAGTATTAAGGACTGAATCATAAGTTATCTGACAATGTTATTTTATATGAGGTCAAATTATTTTAACTGTAATGAAAGTAGAGGAATAAAAGGCAGTGTTCTTAATCTTAGTGAAAGTCTTTTTTCCAAAGTGATTAAATTATATGCTTAAAATGAAAAAGAAGAGAGAAATGTAGGAAAAGTAGATTTCTTTCTAACTTGACCTATTTCCTTAAGATAATCTTGCACCTTTCATTTTGTTAAAGTCATTATCAGGCTTATCTTAAAATTATCTTTTGAAAATAATGATTTCTAAATTCATAGACTCTTAACCACTGTGCTAGTTTATGCTCTCTTTTTACTTCATTTTTTAACAGCATGATGAAGAAATTGCTGATGATTCTAAAGTGCAGTTATATCAGACATCACAGCTAGAGGAGCTGAACTGCCCTATGAGATTATTCGGCAAGTCATGACAAAATATAATGTAAAAAGAAACCTATAGCAACTTGACAATATCGTTTCTTTTCAGAGGAATTTTTTAATTTTATTTTTAATAATGAGGCAGGTTACTAAACGGAGCCAAAGATAGTACAGATTGCCTAAGAGACACTCAAGCAAAAACTGTTGTTATTGCTGAAAGTGTAAAACTGCAGGGCTAGCAAAAACACTAAGTAACACATCAGGCTGAGGGTTGTCTGAGGGTTGTCTGAGGGTACCACTCATGACAGCTGGAGCAAGAAAATAAAGCACACCTGTTTTTCTGACAGTGTAAGCTTCAGGCCTGCAGAAGAGTAGGGATCAGCACATGCTCACCACTGCAAAACATCACTGTTTGCCAGATGATTTTCTATTTAATAGTATAAGAATACTTCCACTCAACCCAATGAAATGTGTCCTATGATAGCTGGTCTACATCTAGACCTACAGTATATAAGTATATTTTGACACATAGAGAAATATTGAGACAATAGAATTACAAATAAACATATTGGTTTGCATAATATGTGTACTGACAAAACTGAGATGGAATCTTTGTTGGCTGATGTGAAAAAGCAAGCCAATGATGGTTTTTGGAGAGTACTCGGGATCACTTTGGATATGAAATCACTTTGGAAGAAAGGAATCTTAGACATATCAAAGGTGAATAGGAGACAAAGAGGGATTGAGTAGGAGCACATTGTCCCATCACAAGCAGGATAAAAATTGTCATCAGTGGTCAGAGCAACACTGTGCACTCTTTTTTAATCCAGTCAGTTTGAGGAAGACTTGTCTCTGTTTTAATATGGCGCAAGATAGTAAATAGATTAAATTAAACACTGAAGTTACCAGATCAAAAGTAAGAAGACATTAAGCAGTCATAGGAAGCACACTAGAGAAGGGAAGGAGATTGCTAAGAAGGGAGTAAGGAAACTCTTACAAATTTCTTGCCCTCTAGACAACCAGGAAGAATTTGCAGTAAGGCAGAAAATTATGTAATAAAATGATACACCAAGAATGTAAAACCAGTGTATACCAAGAAACAAGTCAGAGGTGTGTGACTGGAAAGGCAAGAAGGGTATCAAGTTAAGGAGCACATTTCTTTCAAAGAGATATTCACAAGCTTTGAACAACTTCAGTAGTTTCTCAATTCATAATTTAATATTGCATTTCTGCTCTTCAATTAATTTATTCATATTAAGAAATCAGAGACAGGTAGACCATGAGTTGTTCACTTGTACATTCAATAAGCTTATGCATACCAGAATGATGTATTCATTTATTTATTTTTACTTAGGACAATAAAACTCAAGAACAATAAAAATTTACTAAGAGTCAGGCCTTATCAGTGTTTTGTTCATATATGAAACTTTATTCAACATGAGTAAAGGCCTTAGTATCAAGGTCTAAAATTTAGTCTTCAGACTCTGGCCCTTCACTAATAGTAAATGGCTACTAAGAAAACCCAGAGTCTTCTAGACTTACATTACACATGGCACCACTCTCAGTAAAAAGAGTGGACCAATTACTCATTGCCTGTGAGAAGAATATTTGGATTAGACTTCCTCACCTCAGCCTTCCATCAATGTTGCTTTTGCTACTTAGAATGATGCTATTTACCCCTGTTCAGTAGAAAACAACACGTTTGAATTTTCAGGATTGGAAGTGAAAGTTCACCTTCTTTTTTCCAACACATCATTTCTGAGTGAATAAAGTAAGAAAACTGTACTAAAGAACAGTGATACTCAGTTTAGTGCCCAGCAATCTGTATCTCAGATCTGAGGTACTCTATATTACTGTAACAAATGCAGTGAACTGCTATTCATTAGTGCATAACATATTTTATTACTTCTGTACGAACAAAGCC
The DNA here is from genome assembly GCF_030936135.1 of Gavia stellata. Classification (NCBI taxonomy): domain Eukaryota; kingdom Metazoa; phylum Chordata; class Aves; order Gaviiformes; family Gaviidae; genus Gavia; species Gavia stellata. The sequence goes on from NC_082637.1 coordinate 62,514,184, forward strand.
ACAAACTCTAAGTTAACTAATGTCAGCATGATGTCAATTTGAAAAACAAATTCTTTAAAAAGCTTTGACACCTAAGTTAAATAAAAAATCACTGTCTGCAACAAAAATAATCTAGAATAAATGGCACTCATTTGGAGTCTGATGGAGACGCAGCAGAAATAATAAGATTAATAAGTTGTGAAGTAAAATTTGTTTTGTCCATACTCATTTTTGTGATATACCACAATGAGCAGTAGGTCCATGAAAATTATAAAATCAATATTACATTTTATATGTTATTTCCTAGAAAAGTTTTTCTATTAAAAAGTTAATAAATAAAAGCATTGAAAATGACATTATTACTTAGGAAAAACCAGAAAAATAATCCAGGAATAGAGAAACTGCAACTTCCTATAGATCAAAATGACTGACTTAAAAATAGAGAAAGCTAAATAAATAATTCTTCTTAAATAGAGAGTGTTAAATACAACATCCTGAATATATGATGAACATGTGCACACTTCCATAGTTCATGAAAGGGGCATGTTTCTTCTTTTGTTCTTCCTGATTTTTATTATGTCAATGTATGACATGGGGAGAGCATATCAGACTTGAATTTTGGCGTAAAGAAGAGTATATTGGGAGAGCTCAGGACATAAAAATTTAAAGAGCTCTTAAGGATTTCATGATGGTTGTAAAATATGATTACCAACTGTGTAACAGTGCCAGAACGCTTATGCTATATCCTGATTAAAAAAAGACAGCATGGAACAGGATACTTCATAAAGTTAAGTCTGAATGACACTACACAAAGACAATTAATATCACATGTGGAAAATCTAACTTTAAAAAGAAAACTTGGAGAAAATAAACAAGTGTAAAGGCTATAGTATACTAAGCTGAAAAAAGACACATCTCACTGGAAGATGAAGAGATTACAATAACTTTATGGATACCAGAGCTCTTTGAATTGTTTCATTATAAATGTGGTACATATAAAGACATAGAAAGAAAGCTAAGGAAGGGAAATCTCAATACTGTTTGGTTTTATTGCCATTTTAAACTAATGGATATTAGTAAATACAGAAAAAAAGGTTACAGGAAGATCAATAATATAGAAAGCCATGAATGCTAGAGTCTGAGTCTTGGTCTCAATCACAGAGTTAGGGATAAAAAACCACCAAAACCCTTTTCTCCTTTTTCATATACATAAGGTGGTAAAACCTCTTCTGTGTATGCAGATATGCTGCCAATCAAAAGTGCTTCTATCAGTTTGGCTTATGTCATCAGATGGTGAAACTAAGGACAAAAAAATTAACTGTTGGATGTGCTCTTAGAGGCCCTCTGTCAGCATAGTTAAACCCTCAGAGCTAACCCAATAAAGGAACTCTACTGTACTGTAGTAGGGCATGAAAGAGCGAGAGGTGATTTAAAACAAAGCACTTTGTAATGCAAGAGAAGAGGGGAGTAAAAGGTGGAGTGGAAGGAAGAGAAAAAGGTAATTACAGATTTACAATATCTAAGGAATACACCTACAGATGGGCACATTCTGTCATCATTGTCATATCATTTCTGGCTAACCCTTCTGCAAGTCCCACCAAACTGTGTGAGGTGTTAATATCTACCATTAGGAATTTGGGAAGCAAAGGTAGACAGTACTATATTAAATGGATGCCCATGTTTACTACAGACGGCAGTGTGCAGAAAGGATGCTGGGGCTTCTCAGAACACATGGCAAAATCATGCAACCCCAGGGGGACTGTGGGGACAAGTGGGTCAAAATTGAGAACTGAGATAAAAATGTGGTGTGAAAAGTCAACAGAAAATCTGTAGTTTGCCTGTGATCTGCACAGTTCCCAGGAAAGGAGCATGACAAGAAAGATGTTTCTTGTCAGATGGTAAAGGAGCATGGCCTGAGGCTTTCCCAAAAAGAGCATAGCCCACATACGGCTCTGTTTCTGCTGCCTCTTAGGAGAACTGGCACATGTATATTTTATAAATAAATGAATAACGCTATGAAAATATCCTTATTCTGCATCACTAATTTCTTACTAAACAGAAATAATTTTAGAAGGCTTCAAATCTCATTTTTTGCTGGCCTAAAAAGATCAATATACTGTGCCTACTAAATATTTCTATGTTGTTTTTCTTCCTTAGGAAACAAATATTATCATTAAAACTAAATTCCAGTCAGAGCATTCTTCACATTGTTTCACAAAATACCGTTCTTCATTCACAGATCTTCAACAATTACAGATGAACTGGAAGCTCCAAATTATTTCATTTTTTTTAAGCCTTACTGGTGGCTGTTACTCACGACACATGGTGACGACTACCCAGAACAAAGGCAAGAGACTCTTCAGCTCAGGGAACACTCCTAGAAATATTTTATTGCAGAGGACTTTCTTCCTCCAGTCTCTCCGGCAGTCAGGCTGAAACATGCCTGCTGATTATTCCTGTTTTGAAATGTAGCCTACTCTTTTCCTCTTGACTCACCTTTCTCTCTCCCTTCCTGTGACTGTGACTCCCTGTGGACAGTAACGGGCCTCTGGCCAGGCCCAGCATGCCAGCCTGTAGACCCATGCACAATGGCATCTCATGGTTGAGTGTAAAACATGCAGCCAAACACCTTAATACAGCTGGGCTTGATGTTGAAATAGAGAGAAGCTTGGTTATGCCACTTTTCTACAAACTTTGGCTTCTCTCGTACTGCACCCAGCTAGTTCCTGCCACCTCCAATGCACACGCTGCAGGACACAGCTGAGCCCCTCAGCCAAGCTAGTGGCACCTTAGAGAAAACGTATCTAAGAGAGAGCAAAACATGATGCCTGGCAGTGAAGAGTGAGGAAAAAAGTGGTGTGAGGACACCAAGGTCAGAGGAGGAGAGGGAGGATGTGCTCCATCATGAAGCAAAGATTCCTGAAAAGAATGGCAGCTCATGGAGGACCCATGCCAGAGGAGAGAGTGAGATGGAGCAGTGGAGAGAAACCACGAAGTCATGACTGTGAGGCCACCTGGCGCCTCCCGTTGCCTCACTGAAGGGACTCGGTGTAGCAGATGGCCATTTCACACGATGGAGGAGAGGAGTCTGGAGTGAAAGAGTGGAGCTGAGCCTGGGGAAGTCAGCAGGTGAAAGGTGTTTTCTATATTTGTGCAAATATTTCACTCTTTGTTTTTGTTTCCCAATGTCTGAATCAATACTAAAATATTCATATTTAATTGGTAATAATTTAAGTTAAATTCCCTGAGTTGAGTCAGCTTTGTCTGTGACAGTAATTGGTAAGCAATAATCTCCCTGCCTACCTAAACCCACAGGCTTTCTGGTTCCTGTTCTTCCTATTTTCTCCCCTCTTTCTGCTGGAGGGGGAAAGGGAGGGAGTGAGCATCATTGTGGGTTCTTCGCTGTCAGATGAGACCAACCCACCACAAGGCTGTATTTTAATTTGCTACCTTGAAGATGACGGTGCCACAAATGAAGTGAAGAGAACCAGAGGAATACAAATGATGAAACAACCAGACAAAACCTCTTCTTCCATGAATATATTAAAAGAAGAAGCCAGAATGAATACTGGTAGTTTCAGCAGAATAGAGTTTAGAAACTTTAAAAGAAAAAAGAAAAACCAAATCCTAAGGCAAAGGTTAAAATTAATATTCATAGGCTTTACAGTAGTAATTTATTTTTGTAATAACACTTCAGAAATCTAGGAGCAAAAGGCTCTGCTCAGAACTGTGCAATGTACCATAACTGTTATTTTTCTGTCCCCAGTCTCATCACTTTGCACTTTTAAGAAGAGAAGCTGTATTGGTTTTATGTGGCAAGGGGTTTTTTTGGGGGGGCTACAGGGGTGACTTCTGTGAGAAGCTGCTAGAAGCTTCCACGACATCCCATAGAGCCAGTGCCATCTGGCCCCAAGATGGACGTACCACTGACCAAAGCGAGCCAACCAGTGACATTGGGAGCACCTCTGTGATAACATATTTAAGAAGGGGAAAAAACTGCTGTGCAATTGCAGCTGGAAGAGGGGAGTGAGAATATATGAGAAAAACAGCACTGCAGACACCAAGGTCAGTGAAGAAGGAGGGGGAGGAGGTGCTCCAGGCACCGGAGATGAGATTCCTCTGCAGCCTGGTGAAGTAGGTTGTTCCCCTGCAGCCTATGGAGGTTAACAGTGGGGCAGATATCCACCTGCAGCCTGTGGAGGACCCCATGCTGGAGCAGGTGGATGTGCCCTGTGACCCCGTGGAGATCCCATGCTGGAGGAGGCTCCTGGCAGGACCTGTGATGAAATGGAGAGAAGTGCCCATGCTGGAGGAAGTTTTCTGGCAGGAACGGTGACCCCATGGGGGACCCACGCTGGAACAGTCCATTCCTGAAAGACTGCACCCTGTGGAAAGGACCCATGCTGGAGCAGTTTGTGAAGAACTGCAGTGTGTGCCAAGGACCGACGTTGGATCAGTTTGTGAAGGACTGTCTCCCATGGGAGGGATGTCATGCCTGGAGCAGGGAAGAGCGTGAGGAGGAAGGAGAAGCAGAGACAACAGGTAACAAACTGACCACAACCCCCATTCCCCATCCCCCTGTGCTGCTCGAAGGGGAGGAGGTAGAGAAGATTAGTAGTGAACTTGAGCCTGGGAAGAAGGGATGAGTGGGGGGAAAGTGTTTTGAGATTTGTCTTTACTTCTCCTTTTCCTACTCCATCTTTTGATTGGCAATAAATTAAATCAATTTCCCCAAGTCGAGTCTGTTTCACCCATGACGGTAATTGCTGACTGATCTTCCTGTCCTTATCTTGACCAATGAGCCTCTTGTCGTATTTCCTCTTCCCTGTCCAGTTGAGGAAGGGGAGTGATAGAGCAGCTTGGTGGGCACCTGGTGGCTAGTCAACATCAACCCACCACAGCAGTCTACTGGAACTGATATCTGCCAGATGAATCTGTAAAGAAAGCTAGAGTGTAAAAAGAGCAGGTAGTAATTTAAAAAAAAGAGTCCCTTAATGCTTGAAGTGATCTAAGTATTCCTCACTAGTGAATGTTATCTCCCTTCCAAAGCTTTGTAGCAGAGCCATCCCTTCATGGATTTTTTTTTATTTATGATGGGGTGAAATTCCATTTGCTTGAAGATCTCTTTCAAGTCAGTATATTTCCAATACCCTGTCTTTTTCTGTTTCTGTGCCTTTCCGTGTTTAGGTCAAAAAGTTGTCTTTTCCTCTATTATCTTGCATAGTGTGGCTTTTTTTATGTGAAAATACTATATAATTCGTGTGATCTGAACTTGTTTTCTTTTGTAACTCTGCTACTTTCCTTCACCAGTTCATTACAAATCCTAACTGGAGAGATCTCTGTTCTTCCTCACCTATTATTTTATTTTTTCCTTCTGTTACTACTTATCTCCAGTTCTGTTATTAATGTTGCAAAGTGTTTGCAAATAGTTTCCATGGAAAGATAATGTAAAGTTGTATTGCATTTTGAATGCTTTATTACTGAGACAACAGAACAATCTCATTTAGGAAAGTACTTGGTTAGCAATTTTAAATAATTGCCATTTGAAAATCTCTGGTTTTGCCTCATGTGAAAATGTAAATGGGGATGCTGAGCTTACTCGCTCTACACTGTTTATTACTTTGTATAGCCTTCTCATATCTGCTTTAATTTCTCATGTATCTAAACTAAACAGTCACAATCCTTTCAATCTTTCCATACATAGAAGTAACTTCAAGCCTCCAAAAATGTTTACCTGTTTTGAAGCACCTTGTTTTTCGCTATGACATCCTTGAACACAGGTGGTCAAAAAAGACCAAATTTGCTATTGAAAGAATAACAGCTAGCTAATAACATTAAACTTTCCAATGCTATTTTTCATCATTCCATTTGATAGTTAGTAACCAGTACATTTTAAGATCCTTGGAAAGTAAAGGTAAAATGCTGAAGTGTATTACTGATTTTTTTTGTTGTTTAATAAAACATACAGCTTATTTTATAAATAAAATATAGCACAAATAAACACGTTCCAGGGAAAAAACCCACAATAATAAAAACTTTTTCCTGCACGAATATTATTAGTTAGCAGGGAGAAAATGTGCAAAAATTTATGTCAGGCCTGCTGTACTGCTACAGCAAAAAAGAGTTGAAAGAAAAATCAGATACCAAAATGTGAGCAGTTTCAAACTGAAACTTGACTCTGCATTTGGAAATGAAATGTTATTTTTAATTGCTAGCTGAAAAGTAATTATGAATTGATGATATAATTCCTAAGTAATTAACATTTGGGGATGTCAATTGAAATACTTCCTTCAACGAAGAGGGAAAAAAAATTTATTCAAAACACCAATCATTTATGGATACTTTTTTTCTAGTACCACAAAAAAATTGAAACAGAAAATGGATACAACTATAAATATTTTTCATATTTCAGTTTGGATTTCATTACAAAATAGGAAAAAATTTTCAGCAAAGAGAAAGATGACAGTGGCCATTTGCACTTAGGAAATACAATACTTCTATTGTATTTACATGGCAAAGTCTTGGCAGTGAGGGGGGTGTGTGTGCAGGGGGGTGTGTGTGCAGGGATGACTTCTCTGAGAAGACACCAGGAACTGCCCCCATGTCAGACAGAGCCAAGACAGCTCCAAGACAGACCTGCTGCTGCCCAAATCTGAGCCCATCAGCAATGCTGGTGGTGGCTCTGTGATAACATATTTAAGAAAGGGTAAAAACCACAGTGCAGAGAGAGAGAAGAGGAAGAACAATGTGAGAGAAAAACCATTGCAGACATCAAAGTCAGTGAAGGAGAGGTGTCGTGGTTGAAGCCCAGCTGGCAACTCAGCACCACACAGCCACTCGCTCGCTCCCCCCTGGTGGGACAGAGGAGAGAATTGGAAGAGTAAAAGTAAGAAAACTCATGGATTGAGATAAAGACAGTTTGATAGGTAAAGCAAAAGCTGCGCAGGCAAGCAAAGCAAAACAAGGAATTCATTCACCACTTCCCATGGGCAGGCAGGTGTTCAGCCATCTCCAGGAAAGCAGGGCTCCATCACGCCTAATGGTTACTTGGGAAGACAAACGCCATCACTCCGAATGTCCCCCCCTTCCTTCTTCTTCCCCCAGCTTTATATGCTGAGCATGACATCATACAGTATTAACTATCCCTTTGGTCAGTTGGGGTCAGCTGTCCCGGCTGTGTCCCCTCCCAACTTCTTCTGCACCCCCAGCCTGCTCGCTGGTGGGGTGGTGTGAGGAGCAGAAAAGGCCTTGGTGCTGTGTGAGCCCTGTTCAGCAGTAACTAAAACATCCCTGCTTTATCAACATTGTTTCCAGCCCAAATCCAAAACACAGCCCCATACAATCCAAAACACAGCCCCATACTAGCTGCTATGAAGAAAGTTAACCCTATCCCAGCCAAAACCAGCACAAGAGGGAGCAGGTGCTCCAGGTGCTGGAACAGAGATTCCCTTGTAATCCAAGGAGCAGACCATGGTGAAGCAGGTTGTCCCCCTGCAGCCTATGGAAGACCTCATTTCCCAGCAGGTGGTGAATCACTGAAGGGGGATGCAGCACGTCGAGACCCCATGCCAGAGCAGGGTCCTGGCAGGAGCTGAGGCCCGTGGTGAGGACCTCATGAAGGAGCAGGTTTTCTGGCAGAAACTGTGGCCCATGGGTGACCCACGTTGGAGCAGTCTGTTCCTGATGGACTGTACCTCTTGGAGAGAACCCATGCTGGAGCAGTTCTTGAAGAACTGCAGCCTGTGGGAGGAACCCAACACTGGAGCAGGGAAACAGCATGAGGAGGAACGAGTGGCAGAGACAAAGTGTTATGAACTGACAACAACCCCTGTTCCCCATCCCCCTGAATGCACTTGAGGGGGAAGAGGTTGAAGAGCCGTGAATGAAGTTGAGCCTGGGATGAGGGGTGGTGGAAGGTGTTTTTAGTTTTGGTTTGGTTTTTACTATGCTACTCTATTTTTAATTGGCCATAAATTAAATTAATCTTTCCTGAGTTGAGTCTGTTTGGCCTGTGATGTTAGCTGGTGAGCAATCTCCCTGTTCTTATCTTGACCTGCAAGCTTTTTCATCATATTTTCTCCCCCTGTCCTGCTGAGGAGGAGGAGCGAGAGTGAGACTTGGTAGTGCATGCAGGCAACCAAGAACAACGCACCACAGTGCTTTGACCTTCCTTGTTTTGTGGCAGATGACAGTGGTAATCCATTAGCACACTTTTACCAACACTGTTTAATTTAAATGGTAACTGCTCTTTTCATGATTGTAGTGACTTGTTACAATCCCTTCAGGATACGAATTTGTTAAATGTCTAGTCAGTGCCAAGCTCATTGTGAGAAATACTGTAAGAGTCATTCATCAGGTGGGTTCAGGTAACTGTTGTTTCAAAAGATCATGCCTTTCTCTAGCACTAGGCCTTTTTAAAAGGAAAACATCTAGCAAATGAAGACATCATTGATATTAATTCAGACCTCATGGACTGGTTTGAAGGCCTGTAGTTCTGTCCAGAACAGTTATTAGTTCTGACTGTGTTTACTGATAATTTTTTTTTTTTCACAGTCTCTGACTGAGTTTGGGCACCCACTTATGCATGGCTAATGTGCATTTCAGGGCTGAAGTTCCAAAGCTCAGCATGCCATTTAGATGTGACCACAAACTGTGACAATTTCTGTGTCATCTGTCAATGCAAAGAGTCAGTCTGAGTTAAGAAAGGAAGTGCCCAATACAAGATGCTTAGGAAATCTAGGCGTCACTGTCCGGAAATGGAATTATCAGAACTCCCTCCCTACCTCTATGGGTATAAAGACAATTGTCTATGTTTTCTCAGGTAGAAGTCTCTTGAGGTTACACTTGTCCATAGGCTGCTTTTGAGTCTGTAAATGTGTATCTACATGTCTTTTATTACTGTTGCCAGCAAGTTGAGCGAGTTGATCTTTCACCTTTATTCAGTACTTATGAGGCCACACCTGAAGTATAGTGTCCAGTGCTGGGCTCCCCAGTAGAAGAGAGACATGGACACATGGGAAAGAGTGTAAGGAAGGGCTACAAAAGTGATGAAGGGACTGGAGCATTTGTCCTAAGAGTAAAGGCTGAGAGACTGGGGACTGTTTAACCTAGAAAAGAGAAGGCTCAGGAGGATCTTATCCATGTATATAAATAACTGAAGGGAGGGTGCAAAGAAGAGAGAGACAGCTTCTTTCTAGTGGTACCCAATGACAGGACTAGATGCAATGGGCATGAACTGGAACATAGGAGGCTCCATCTGAACATCAGAAAACACTTTTTCACTGTGAGGGTGACTGAGCATTGGCACAGGTTGCCCAGAGGGATTGTGAGTATCCATCCTTGAAGATATTCAAAAGCCATCTGGAAATAGACCTGGGCAACAGGCTCAGGGTGGCCCTGCTTGATCAGGGGTGTTGGACCAGATAACTTCCAGAGGTGTCTTCCAGCCTCAACCATTCTGTAATTCTGTGGCTATGTTATGTTCAAGAAAAGAAAGTTCTGTGCTGCAACGTCACATTAAATGGTGGCCAATAGCAACTTGTTATAGCAATCCTTGGGCTTAATAAAATTGAATGTTGTAGAGTAAACAGAGCTAAATTTAAAGTATCGAGAATGATAATTTATTATAAAGTGCCTTACCTGGAAAACTATACTTCTACAAAATCTGCTTTTCCTATGGACTTTAAAAGATAATGTCTCTAGAAATGCAACGAATAACTCTGTATTAGGGAATTTGGAAGATCTGACCATGATTCCATAATTGAACTCACTTCCGAATAGTTAATCGTGAATACACTGGTGTGTCCCTACAAATTGGTAAGTTTATTTCTATTATCCACTCCATTGAGGATAAGCATCATCAAGGTAGCCTTAGGGTATTTTCAAGTCTCATTTTGCAAACTTATTGTAACAGTAGTGTGTGAAGAAATCTAAATATGAAGCATCACTGGGTCTGTGATTGAAAAACTGGTTCACCAATTTATCTATACCTTGGTACAGTGATTAAATGAACAAGACTAGACATAGGAAGCTGTGATGGGTTGACCCTGGCTGGACATCAGGTGCCCAGCAAAGCCGCTTTATCACTCCCCTCCTCAGCTGGACAGGGGAGAGAAAATATAACAAAAGGCTCGTGGGTTGAGATAAGGACAGGGAGAGATCATTCAGTGATTACTGTCACGGGCAAAATGGACTTGACTGGGGGAAATTAGTCCAATTTATTACCAATCAAATCAGAGTAGGGTAATGAGAAATAAACCCCAAATCTTAAAACACCTTCCCCCACCCCTCACAGGCTCAACTTTCCTCCCAATTTCTCTACCTCCTGCCCCCGAGTGGCACAGGGGAACGGGGAATGGGGGTTGTGGTCAGTTCATCACACATTGTTTCTGTCGCTCCTTCCTCCTCAGGGGGAGGACTCCTCACACTCTTACCCTGCTCCAGTGTGGGGGGTCCCCCCCAACCCAAAGGCAATTCTCCACAAACTTCTCCAGCGTGGGTCCTTCCCGTGGGCTGCAGTTCTTCATGAACTGCTCCAGCGTGGGTCCCTTCCTCAGGGTGCAATCCTTCAGGAACAGACTGCTCTGGTGTGGGTCCCTCACGGGGTCACAAGTCCTGCCAGCAAACCTGTCCAGCGTGGGCTCCTCTCTCCATGGGTCCACAGATCCTGCCAGGAGCCTGCTCCAGCATGGGATTCCCACAGGGTCACAGCCTCCTTTGGGTGTATCTACCTGGTCCAACCATGGGGTCCTCCACAGGCTGCAGGTGGGTATCTGCTCCACTGTTAACTTCCATGGGCTGCAGGGGCACAACCTGCTTCACCGTGATCTTCACCAGGGGCTGCAGGGGAATCTCTGCTTTGGTGCCTGGAACAACTCCTTCCTCTCCTTCTTCTCTGACCTTGGTGTCTGCAGAGTTGTTTCTCTCACATTTTTTCACTCCTTTCTCCGGCTGCCATTGCAGTAATGCAGTTGTTTTTCCTCTTCTTAAATATGTTATCACAGGGGTGCTACCACCATCGCTGATCAACTCAGTCATGGCCAGTGGCGGGTCAGTCTTGGAGCCAGCTGGCATTAACTCTATTGGACTTAGGGGAAGCTTCTAGCAGCTTCTCATAGAAACCACCCCTGTAGCTGCCCCACTACCAAAACGTTGCCACCAAAACAAATACAGAACTACAAAAAAGGAAATGAGGTGGAAACAAAGCTGCATGACTGAATAGGTCTATAAAACTGCTTTTTCTATTAAGAGAAAGTTAAATATACAATGTGATTTGCCATTTTGTACTTTTAACGTTAATGCTTTTTCTGATACAAACAGGACATACGGAATTTAAGGATTACATATTCAGAATTTTTAATTTCCACAAATGTCTGACTGTGACCCTGGATGAATCATGTGGCCACTCATTTAGATGCACTTCCAAATAAACATTCTCAGATTTCTTGAGTGAAATTAATCTGAAGAAATGCATATATGTACAATGTGAATGTAGTTCAAGATCGCTTAAGTACAAATCTGAGTAAATTATGTACACTTACCTTGCAGAAAGTTAATTTGTTTAAGTGTATTGGGTTCGCGTGGCAAGGTTTTGGTAGCAGAGGGGCTACAGGGGTGGCTTCTGTCCAGGCAGGATCTGTGGACCCGTGGAGGGAGAGGAACCCACACTGGAGTAGGTTTGCTGGCAGGAATTGTGACCCTGTGGGGGACCCACACCAGAGCAGTCTGTTCCTGAAGGATTGCACCCATGGAAAGGACCCATGCTGGAGCAGTTTGTGAAGAACTGTAGCCCATGGGAAGGACCCACGCTGGAGAAGTTTGTGGAGAATTGCCTTTGGGGGGGGGACCCCCCACACTGGAGCAGGGGAAGATTGTGAGGAGTCCTCCCCCTGAGGAGGAAGGAGCGACAGAAACAATGTGTGATGAACTGACCACAACCCCCATTCCCCGTTCCCCTGTGCCACTCGGGGGCAGGAGGTAGAGAAATTGAGAGTAAAGTTGAGCCTGTGAGGGATGGTGGAAGGTGTTTTAAGATTTGGGGTTTATTTCTCATTACCCTACTCTGATTTGATTGGTAATAAATTGGACTAATTTCCCCCAGTCAAGTCCATTTTGCCCGTGACAGTAATCACTGAATGATCTCTCCCTGTCCTTATCTCAACCCACGAGCCTTTTGTTATATTTTCTCTCCCCTGTCCAGCTGAGGAGGGGAGTGATAAAATGGCTTTGCTGGGCACCTGATGTCCAGCCAGGGTCAAGCCACCACATTAAGAAACAAAATAATGTCCAAAAAAGTTTAAAAGCTGCACTCAAAAATCACAAATAAAAGAATGCTCTCCATTTATTTTTCTAATTTGAAATCCTACAACCTGTTTTAAATATCTGCAGAGGCAAATGGATTACTTTGAAGAACTTACTCTGCAGGGTGTTGGGTAGTCCAGCCAGACAGTGCTTTTAAGTTCTAGCTGGGTATCATAAAGCAGTATCAGACTTAAATCAATGATAATGCTGTAAAAAGAAAGAAAAATATTCAGGCATTCTCGTCTTCTAGTCATTATTTATTCCTTTTTCACAAATAGTAAATGCCAGTATTCAGAGTCATCAACAAATTACAGAGATTCAAAAGAAAATTTATCATACGTGCATACTAGGAAGACGTAATATTCAGAACTTCCGTAGTTCACTTCAAATTAGGATGGTTTCTTGCACCTCTGTTTTTTAATATGTAAAAAAAGTCTGTGAGTACTATGCCACTGGTGATTTTTTAAAATCATATATGTTAAGAGATGAATTCCAAAAAAGTAATTTTGAAAGGTATAAATGACAGAAAGTTTCTATGAACTAAAATAAGATAAAAAGTAGGGTGTATCACAAGCAATATTGCATGCATTATACAGCATTTGATAGGTTTTCTTCTCCTTCACTTGATGTACATGAGTCTCTGAAGACATATTTTATCAGTGTAAGGAAAGTGCTCTTTGGGAGCAGTATTGTAATCAACAAAACATTCCATTCTGTCTGCTTGCTGATATCTGTGACCCATGTGAGGGACTCGTTGTTATTTTCATACACTGCATGTCAGGAATGAAGTGATTTGTTCTATTTCCAGTTATATCAGATTGTTAATAAGTAGATGCAGAATGTTCATGGAAGCACTCATTTAGCTAAGTACAGCATTTCCCCTTTTCTCTTTCTAATCCACTTGATAGAATTTTGCTATTTACAGTCTGTGGAAATATTTAAGAATAACAACAAAGTTCAAGCATATGAAGTGAGTGTTATTTTAGACATTTTATGTCTCTTTCTGAATTCTGATTATCTTTTTAATAGATTCTGGGTGAAAGGTCCTTCTGAGAGGTAGAAATTAGCAGGCAGTGAAACAAATGTAAATCTTTGCTATTTATTTATTTATTAATTTATTTATTATGGAGAGAACAAATATAGCATGTCCAATACTAATAGAGCTTCTCTGTATTATTCTGCCAGTGTTCCCTGTCCTGACATAGATAAAGTACATCCTTCCTTTTATATTGAACTGTAACTCACTATCATTGTTCTGGGCAGATACCATCAAGTGAGAATTGTGCCATGTCTGATAGTTTATTAACTAACATATCTATGACTAATCTATGCTGATTATGAAATTATATATATTGGTAAATATGTTCAGTAAGTTAGTGCTTCATATTAGTCAGACTATTTTACAAAAAAAGAAATATTAGTTAGAAAGAGAATTTTAACCATTAAATTAGGTATATTTATATGTATCTCTACACAGCTACACACATATGTTGTAGGAAAAAAAGTCAATAATACTTCACATTTTTTATACAAAGCCAAACCGTATGAGTCTTTCAGATCTCTTCTTTTACATATATGCTTGCATACCACTGAAGTCCATAGAACTCAAACACGCAACCAACATAGTGAAGAAAATTATTTATTTTTTTTCCTTGTCAGTTATCAGAATTGAGATATACTACTATACTGTAGGAGCAAAAATTGCTTGTGACTTATATAATCTATAAAATCTGTTCATATAATATATATGAATATAATCCTATAGTAAATCTGGGTAAGTAAGGATAATTCCAGTAAAGGAATTATTAAGTACTAAACTTTTATTATTAATGAATTAAAGAGGGAGGTGATTGCTAGCTATATATGCAATTTTTTGAGACTCTGTCTTCCAGAGACAACATCTGGTTTTCCCCTTATCCCCCTCCCATACTATAGTTTCCTGGCTATTTCTTTGTGCTGTAAAAAGCACATGCTACACAGATCACTGACAAATTTAGATTAAAAACAACAACAAAGACAACCCCTACTTTTTAAAGGTAGGGAAAAGAAGAGGAGTTGCTATAAAATAATATTAAAATATGTTTTAAGAAAACAGGCTTCTTGTAGTTTAGAGGCATGCCTCCCACCAATACCAAAGCAAACATAGAAGTGGTAATGCACTGCCTCCTCTCCTTCTGCCAAAGCAGTAGAAAAGGAAAAAACATGTTCTATAAGAGCTATAAGGTAAGGGAGTTCAAATGAGCTGATCAGAAAAATAAGGCAATAAGTGTCCTAATTTGGCAGGAAAAAATAATAACATAGAAACCAAGTTGGATTAAAGAGAGAGTCTTTTAGCAGAACACTGAGAGAATGTTCAAAGCCTGAGGGTATGCTCTGAAATCTTGTCAAGAATACTGGTAATGCCTTCTACTGCTGTATATTTGCAAAAAGGAAATACTTTCTTACACATATATTAAAAAAATAGTGTGGGGTTATGAATAATTTGAAACTTGAATAAAATGAATTCCTGCTAACCCCAGATCTTTTTTTGCTGGGCAGGAAAATTCTTGTGATAGTATGTAATTTTGGTAGATAATTTCTCTATATCATGAACTACATTCCTAAGAGCGCTGGATTGTCACAATGAGTGAAGTCCCGCAGGACAGGTGTGTCAGACACCTAAAATCAGGGCATACACATTGCAGAATGTATAACAGTGGCTTAAAGATGATCGTCAAGATTAGATATTGTGACTAAAGAAGAATGAGGCTGGACTGTACCTAAAGTAGAGATAAGAGTGGAAAATTGCAGTATTAACCATATAAACACATGGACCATGCAAACTGGATAATCTTAAAGAGCTTGATTGCTCAAAAAGAATGTAAGAAAGGGTCTCTGAGAAATAATAAATAAGTATTAAAGCAAAAATAGAACCTGTGCTTGTGTATACATAAAATTATTCTGATACTGAAGAACAGACTGGGTACATCAAAAGAGGAATGTAGAATGGAGAAAAGCAAGTATGAAAATGAAGTACCAGAAGTGAATAATTAGAAGGGTAAATGTGAGATTATTGAGACATTGGTAGAAACCTGAAAAGAATTATTGATGAAAAGACCACTGTTTAGAGAGAGGTGGCTAGTTTGAAAGTGGTTAATGAGTAGCTGAAGGAAATGCAACAGAATTTCAACATGTTTCAAAAACCCATATTGAAATATGTAGTCTAGACAGAGCTAGTTATTGCAGCCTTTAGTCACAGGCAGCATGAAGATGTTTAGAGGAGCAGCTCAGGGCCAAGGATGGCTTGCTTTATGCTGTATTGCAAACAGGTGAAGGAAATTGTTGCTGCCACATTATAATTATGAAAGGCATGCTATCACAAATAGCAATAGTCAATAGAACCCCTTGGTTCTGGTAACTTCTCAGGAAGTCATAAATCAAATTCATATCTGTGGTATATTTACTACAGAACTAAGTAAGGTGGGAACCAAAGCAACTTGACTTTACTAAGGACAAGTAGGGGCTTGGAAATTTAGGTCCCAGTTCTGGACGTGATAAGAATTGAATGCAGCTGTTAACCACTATAAATCAATGGGAAATTTAGACTAAACTGTGTATCTTGGGAGGTTGTATCAGGCCTCAGTATTAACACACTTAAGCATGACATGATATAGAGACCAAAACGTCAGAAGTTGTTAGTTATTTTTTGTGGGTTGCAGGCAGTGCAACTAAGTAGTGAATGAGATAAAAAAATAAAAAGGGCACTATCAAGTTAATATGACTGTATGGATATAGTCTTTGTATCAGAACCATATCATAGACACAAACCAGAAAAGGCATCCTTCTGGAAAATGATCAACTTTTAGAAGCTGGCCTCTCAGTACAAGATGTCAACAGAAACTGTTCTACAGAAAAAAAAGTACCTTGGAACTATCAAGTGAAATACATAGTTGCAAGAGGAAGATAACAGCATGGAGAAAGTACAGGGTGACATTCCAAAATAAAAGGAGGAACAATAAAACGCCAGGAGGTTGAGGAGTTCAGGAAAAGGATTGATCTTTACAAAAAGCCTTTTCTAAGATTTGAAAAAATCTTGGAGTCTCTTAGGACAACAGAATTTTCAGAAAGCTTAAAAATAAAAAAGAAAAGAAAAGAAAAATCGACAATGAATGTGAATGCTGTCAGGTTGTCATCCTTATGTATACATATAAATATCCTTATGTGTACATAAAAATATCCAGAGGTGAAGCAGGTATTTTGCAATTGATAGGGCTAATTCCATAGCTGTGGAATTGTCTTATATGCCTGTTTTGGAGGTAGAACTGGAGATGGGACAATTCTGGACAATTTTTCTACTCTCTTGCCCTTTAGATTTAACAAAGCAAATTACTCAGTCTATCATTTGGGAACTTGGATGAAAGTGCTAACTTTTTTTTCTGGAAAGATTAACCAAGTGCATGTAAGTAAAATCCGGAGGTATCAATGGGAGGATAGAGAGCATTAGAAGTGTTTTGAAAATAACTTGCTGACCCTATTGTTAGGCAGACAATGACAGGAAATGATGTTTTAATGACACACAGTGTAGTTACAGATTTAGTTGATTTTCAGGCCTGACTAGAAATGCCTCAGGCCTTTATTCAATCATGCAATTTGTTATTATAAAAAGATTCGAAAGGTGATTCTGTCAAAAGATGTCCCAGAGAATACCATAGCTGTATGCAGCAAATAGCAAGAGATTTGATAACTTTGAGGCAGTATTATGTATTTACACAACCTATGTAAAGCTAGAAGGCTAACTCGAAAAGTAATCCAGATTCCCCTCAGAGATCATCTCACCAGTTGCAGAACTGTTAATTGACTTGGAGGAACAGGAAGTAATTCATGAATGCAATTTAATAACTCAACAACATACTAGGTTATAAAAGGCAGATGTCTCATAGAGATTAACAATGACTGTTATGTTTAAACAAAGTAACTCCTGTCTGCTCCAGTGGTGGCATCCTACTTAGAGACAGAAGCAGCTACTGGAAATTGGATGAAGCTGTTTTCTATAATAAACGTATCCAGTGGATTTTCAGCTATCTCCTGGCATGAGGAGAATCAGAGAAAGTTTGTTTTAAACATTAGGGAATTTGTGAATGTGGTTTCTTGTAACAGTAAAGAAAGCTTTTGTGTAACACTTCTCATGATTACCTCAGACATTTTTCAGATGTATTGACATATTAGCCTTAGTTGTAGCCAATTTTCAACTCTGATTAATTGCAGGTTTTTTACCTAAATTTGCCAGGGAGTTTCAAATTAATGCAGTACTATCCTGCCCTTCAATGTCTACTGCTGTTTTGTAATGTCACAAATTTCTGCAAAACTTCTGTTTTCTTGACTGAGATAGTTGTATTATAGCAAAGGTAAAAGGAATACTGGAGATCCTTTAAATCTCCTCATAGGGGTTTTATGAGCTTTAGTTAATATTTGTAGAGTAATTTGAGATCTTTAGGTGCCTGGGCACCAGAAGATATTTGCTATGTTTCTAATTACAATGAAGAATATTATGTGATCCCAAACCCATAAGAGTTTGGGGATGTTACAGTGGAATACAACAGTAGTTCCCCATCCAGTAACTTTTTATGGGAAGTTTTAGAAAAAAAAATTATTTCTCTAGTGCACTTTGTAACACTGTGATTCATTTAGCTACATTATTAATTTTTTTTTTTTACAATCTGATAGTCAGTGCATGAGTTGATTAAACTGATCTACAATTATATAGAGAGGTGTTGAGAAAGAAACAGAACCAAAGCGCCTGCTAACATGTTATATAACCAATGGCAGCTATCTGCATCAGTATAGTATTTGGTCATAAAGGCGCACTTTTACTTTACTAGAGACTTTCAGCATCTTTTCCTTTCTGTTATCTCCATTATTGAAGAGTGTTGTACTTGGTTGGTATGGGAATGATAAAAGATAACCAAGTTTCAGTGCTCATTTAAACATTTTACATCTCCTGCCAAATTGGGCTTTATAATTTTTAATTTATTTTGATTTTTTTTTTTTTTTTTTTTTGTGAGGGACTGAAATTGGAAGTCAATGTTGCAAATTAAAAAATCTGTTTTAATAAATAGGATAAAAAAACCAGTCGTAACTCCCAAGTTATACTAGTCACATTTTAATAAAGTTTTCTCTATATCTCTTACAGTTTTTGGAAGAGAGTTCAATGGCATTCCCCAAAGATTCCTGTGTTGTAAAAGCATGTTTCAGCTCCATTAAAAATGCATCTAGAAAGCACAAATCTTTTGAAAAATAACTCCTCTTGATTTTAATTAGTGTATTTTACATTGGAAGTTCCGTATATAGGATGTAATAGATTTACAAAAATTGCAGACTTGCAGCTGAATGCCATTAAACATTTTAAATTTGAATTTTATTTTTCCAGATATAGGAAAATTGTGATGAAGGGAGAAGGGGTGCAGTGTGCATAAATTGTCCATCATTCTTGGTGTCGTGATAATGTTATCTTGACTTTGTTGTGTGGAATTATTTTTGTGATGTAAATGAAGTTTGTGAAGATTGTAGATTGTGTGATTAATGTATATTTTACTGATAATTCCAGATATTGAGAAATAAAATATGGTACTGGAAGTTCATCTCAGTGGCTTTAAATACACATAGAGATGCTCACAACCTTAATGCAGCTCATCTGAAAATAATTGTCATGATATAGCCTCAGATGGTTATTGAGTAACACCTCTCTCCTGTCTAGCAGTAAGCTGGAGTCACTAAGCACTTATTTAACTGATCAGTTGAGAACTCCTATTCCAAAAAGTTGTTACTCACAAAAGGCAAACAGCTGTGGTAGAAAAAATCTGCATTGGGTTTATGTGGTAAGATTTTTGTAGTGAGGAAAGGGGCTGCAGGGATGACTTCTCTGAGAAGACACCAGGAACTGCCCCCATGTCAGATAGAGCCAGTTTCAGCCAGCTCCAAGACAGACCTGCTGCTGCCAATGGACAGCTCATGCAGGAACAGGTTTTCTGGCAGAAACTGTGGCCCATGGGTGACCCACGTTGGAGCAGTCTGTTCCTGATGGACTGTACCTCTTGGAGAGAACCCATGCTGGAGCAGTTCTTGAAGAACTGCAGCCTGTGGGAGGAACCCAACACTGGAGCAGGGAAACAGCATGAGGAGGAACGAGTGGCAGAGACAAAGTGTTATGAACTGACCCCTGTTCCCCATCCCCCTGAATCCACTCAGAGTGGAAGAGTTTGAAGAGTCATGAGTGAAGTTGAGCCTGGGATGAAGGGTGGTGGGAAGGTGTTTTTAGTTTTGGTTTGGTTTTTTACTATGCTTCTCTATTTTTAATTGGCAATAAATTAAATTAATCTTTCCTGAGTTGAGTCTGTTTGGCCTGTGATGTTAGCTGGTGAGCAATCTCCCTGTCCTTACCTCAACCTGCAAGCTTTTTCATCATCAACAGTTTCATGGCTGCTGCCTGTTGCAGTATTTTTTCAAATTCTCAAAAAGTTCATGGTAAGAAAGCATTTCATTTCTGTTGCCATCTTTCCACCTGTTTTTAGGTACAGTAAAACTTTGCCTTTCTTGCCAGCTAGAGTGCTTTAAAATGTTATCATCTTCATATGTTTTCCCACCACATTCAGGTTTCTCTCTCTATCTCTCAGCCATGGGATTAAGAGTTTCTCACTGAACCCAGAGCAAAGCTGGCCATATTAGTGCAGCCCACCATTATCACCAATGGAAGCAGATCACTCGGCTTCCCACAGAGCTTGAAAGCAGTGGGTTTTGACCTGATTGATAGAGATCTTTGATAGAAAGAAGAGAGGATGTGACAGGGACAATGTCAACGTATTTCTTGTCTCCAGTTGCTTGCATGGTGAACACAAGCTTAAACCTGCAGGCACAGTGTATGATGGTACTGCTTTATAATTGGTATGAAGCTGGGAGCATCTTCTCTAAATTAGTCCTCCTATCTAACTGAATATTTCTAGTCTCTCGGAATACTGCCATCTCCCAGAAGAGCGAAGAAGGACAGAAAAGAATTTAAAGGGTCTGAAACAGCATTTGATAGTTCAGTGTTTAAGCAAGAAAGGTTTTTCCTCCTACCCATCAGGTGCTGCAAAAGAGGATTCACGTGAAACTACTGAATAAATCTTCCTTATGAAGTTCCACAATTTGTGAAGTAAAACATGCTGGACAAAAGCCACTTTCATTTCTCTTCAATGAAACAGGAAGCTTCCTTTTAACAGAATAAATATTTTTTTAATAAATGTAACTGTAGAATTGCATAGAGGAAAAATAGCATGGTTTATAAGAAAAAAACCCAGCTCCATTAAAAGGATCAAAATATATCACAAATTACATTTTCAAAATGATAGTCATACAACTAGAAATAGCATTTAAAAACATATTCATAAAGAATAATAAGTCAACAAAAGCCTACTATTTTTATATGCATCATATGGATTATTCTGCCACATTTATTTGCCGTAAGAGATTGATTTCTCATGGCAAGTACTGTTTATCTGTCATTTAAAAATTGAATAACGTGAACAATTCTGGTGAAAAATATACAGATGCTTCCACAATTGAGCCAATACCATTTGGGAAATGGCATGAAGACTTTAAGTAAAATCCAGAGAGACAAAATGCTTATTTACAATGTATTTATAATGAAACATTCATCATTCCCTAGCTATTTTCTATTTGAAATTCTTTGTGTTATAAGAAAGGGAAAGTAACTTTCACTTTAAACTCTATTAGATAGATAGTGTAATACAGTTATTCAAAAATATTTAAGAAAAGATGTTTTGTACCTACTAGAATGGGAAAATCAGATCAATATCTTCACCTCTGCTTCTGTTTAATAAGCAACTCATTGACTCTGCAGGAATCATAGCAAACAAGAAAGCATAGGTATACTTTTAACATTTTTAAAGGCACAGGTCAAGAAGGAAACATAAAAATTTGTAATTGCTTTTATTTTATGATTAGCATAAGACAAGATGCGCTATGATTTGTCCATATATATATATATATATAAATTCATACTAATAGAAGATATTAAGTTTTGTTTTTCTTTACAAAAATTATTTGGAGGAAGTCGATGTTTCTGGTTTTGTAAAATGATTAGTTCAAAATTCCTTTTCAATGTATTACATGAGAAAAATCCTCTCTTACAGACAGGGGCCCATCTTAAAGTGTTTTCAGTTATCAAAATACAATTGATGGTGTATGACTGACACATATCTGACTTACTTATTTGTAATTATAATTTTTTCTTAGTTTAAGGAAAAAAAATCTTCTGACAGCATTTTCATGATGGACAGAGATATTGATATTAACTTCAGACTTTACTGAGAAAGGATGAAAGAGAGATGAAAAATATAAGAGTTTGTAAAGAATACAATGTTTTGAAATTTTGAAATCCATTTTAAAGTATCTTTAACTTAAATCCACTTCCAAGTCATACTTAATAAGTGATATCAGAAATATTTTTGTGCCAGAAAGATAACTTTGCTCCTTACAAAGGATTTATCAATTATATCTTTCAAAAATATCAGACATATGAGAGCTTAGTTCCATAATGCAGCTCTAAGACCTTGCAGGTCTATGTAGAAACTGATTTTGTACTTTGGTGATATAACATCTACTGAAATGTTGAGTTAATTGCATCTGACAAGAAGTTCTAAAAAAAATAATTTTGAAACAATAAACATGATTTGGATAGTGTGAAGACTTCTTAGTTTAATTATCATTGCTATATTTTTTGTAGGACTCTATCGTGTTTTAAGTCTAGACTTCAATAATTTAATTAAACAGTAAGTAACAAAATTCAGTAGCCAAAATCAGGCTTTCTTCTGTAGTCCTAACTGGGAATTACTGCATATTTCAATAGTGCATGATTTTTCACAAATTTCATTAGTACACCATTGATTGCTCATTTGTCAGCTCTCAAAACAATTTAACATAGTCTCTTTCATGCAGAGAATAACATATTCATATTATTTGATTTTTGATGAAACCAAATGACCCTTTAAATTTGCAATAGGGTTCTTTAATTTTGCATGAGTTTCTTCACTGCTGTTCATTTAATTCTCCATTTCCATTAACCATCTGCAAGCATTTGACTCTATGACAATTATTCAGCTGTGCCACATCATGACTGACATATTTTATAAATGTTTAAAAGAAAAAGAGAGCAAGAAAGGGATGAAAAAGCCACATTCAAAGAAAAAAGTCACAGTTCAGAATCCTGTATTTTGCATACAGCTGAGACATCTGAATAGTAATTATTGGCCGGATTGTAAATCCAACGTAATTGCATTTTGTCTTCCTTTCTGATTAGCACTTCATGATGATGATTACTCCCACTAAAAGATGTTCACTTGATTGATATTTCCCCACACTGACGGCCAGGGGGCCCTAAAGATAAAAGACTATGCAGACAAAATGCTTTTTTTCTGTTTTGATCAATTCAGCTATGATTTTTCAAGTGAGAAAGAATCCCTGTATATCCAAGTGAGAAAGAATCCTGGTTTACATGTCTATCATCTCCCAGCCTGCCCTCCACATGGGGGGAATTGAGCTAATGTTCATTAGAAAGCGCTTTAATTAACAAACATAACTGAGAGGCCAAGCCGGGGTAATCAGTGCTGATTAACCAGGCCACCTCTCTCCAGAAATTAAGAAAGATGCCTTTTCCCCTATTTTTAAAAAACCTTCCATTCAAAAGACTCTCAGTGGTTATTTGAATGGTTTCGATTACTAAAATGTTTAGCCATAATAATTTATTATTAATTTTTGCATGTTTATTCATGAGTTAGGTAGAAACATTAGGCATGTGGCTCAAGGAAGAGGGTTAACATGTTTTCATCCACCTTTGTACTCTACAGGAGTCCATAAAGTTAGATTTCTACTGCAAGCTTAAATACACAAGTGACACCAAATGACTGCAGAATTAGAAGGCTCTTATCCCTTTGGCATATTAGTCTGCCTTTTAAAAGTGTGATGAAAGGTCTGACAGAAGCATGGAACTCACACTGTCTGGAAGGACATATACCATTGAATATTAGAAGAAATAAATAATATTTAATGGAAAGAATAAAGGAAAAAATAAAGACAAATACTTTTGCATGTTCCTTTTGATGAGTATTTTTGGTTTGGCATATACAGATATACAAAATAAGAATGTCTTCACAGGACTCATTGTCATACGTCCTTGCAGCAGGTTGGATGAATTTCTTCAAAGTTCAAAGAAAAATCAGGCACAGAACAGTCCTCTCCATTATCCAGAGTTCCCAGTTGAAACCAGAGACCTTGACAAATACCATAGATCAAACTCCTTACTCCCCTTACCGTGGGAGAAAAGAGAAGACTTTGGGGACTTCTTGTAGTGATGGGCAAAGCTCATTGAAGAAAAGTAAATAGAGTTTGAATGTTGTCCAGACTGCAGACATCTGAAAATGAAGAAAGTTCTGCGTAGTCAATTCTTGCTTTTTTCTATTGCATAACTATTTATTAATTTTTCTTGCAGATTAAGTTTGAAAAGTACAGATAATTCACCTTAGAGTTTCCCTACGATGAAAAACAAAAGCTGTACAAAGAGAGTATAACTTTTCTTCAGGACTATAGTGTCACCTGAAAATTCAAATCTCATGATTCTTGGA
Source organism: Gavia stellata (assembly GCF_030936135.1). Classification (NCBI taxonomy): domain Eukaryota; kingdom Metazoa; phylum Chordata; class Aves; order Gaviiformes; family Gaviidae; genus Gavia; species Gavia stellata. Next base: position 62,538,117 of record NC_082637.1, read on the forward strand.
TATATCATCCTTTCTACAGGGAATATAGAGTTATGCTGGTCCCAGTGAATCCCTACAATCAAAATATGTGCCCAACTCCTTCACATGTGAGTTCTTTAGAGACAGAACACTGGAAAATATCTGCACTTAATATCAAGCTTTCCCAGAAGGCTGAGGAATCTTAGCAAAGTTTTCAGTTATTTTGGGCTTTTTTTATTTGAAAAATATAAAATGGACGGCATTTTTTCATGATCTATTTTAATCGACAGTTTTGCTCCTCTCTCCCCATTCTTAATTCTCTACTGCGGTGAGGTTTTTCTAACTTAAAATTTCTCTCCTAGCTTTTTTTTTTTTTTTTTATTTCTTTGCTTTAGAGTGAAAATTATAATAAAATCTTGTCATACAATATATCTAGAAAGGAGTGCAGTTCTGAATTGTATCTTCAAATCATTTCAGTGATATTGGTTTTATCCTCAGTGGGAGAAATACTACAGTTTTACTGTCTGTCAGTTTACATCCTCCGTGTATTATGAATTTGGTATGTACTCTTGGTGCTCATGTTGAAAGACAGCTAAGTACTATATTTGATATGGCATGAATTAGTGTGTACTTCACGCAGATAAAATTTTAAGTCACCAGTAGTATTCTACTCATTACCTTAGTTTAGGTGATGCTCATTTACTTATATAAAAAGCCTTTTTCCAGGGATCAACACAATATCACTCCAGGACTTTGCATAGGGAATAGCTTTTAGTTTTCTATAATTACCTGACTGTGTCACAGTCTTTACCTGAAAGATATGAAAGATTACAATTGGACTGTCTCACTATGCTCTCTGCCATTGATTCCCTCTTTAGAACACGTTAGGCTGTAAAATTAGCAGTAAGACTAGCACTCTTAATTTGTAAATTCTTATCTGCACTATTTGTTTCCTTTTTGAAAGAAATATTCTAAAGAGATGTCAACCTGACTGTCTTGTAGGAATTATAATGTAACAGTCAATTGCTAGTTCAAAGGTTGTAAATTTTGATAGGTAACTCAAAGGCATATTCTAAACACACTCAATATATATCCAACAGCACCTGACTTAACTTTATTTCATGGAAATTTTAATAGTTTTGAAGAATTCTAACTGTGAAAATGAATAGAACTTGATGTGGGATGCCTACTTACAGTTAAATATAGGAGACAGATTAACTTTTGAGGTTAGCTGTCAGAAAAAAGTTCCAATTCCAGACTTGCTTCTTTTCTCACTTATTCAGTCTCTTCAATGTAATTATCCTTATTCTTAAACAGTGGTCCTTTTCAGAATTTTTCACAACTGGAAGAACAAATTTTTGATCATTTTCAAATTTCCCAAGTTTGCAATGCTTGTAATTAAGGCTGCAGAATAAAAGCTGTTAGTCAACAGCAATTGTATAAAAAAAAAGTTTTTACTGGACCTGTGTAAATTTAAAGAAAGATAAAATATGCTATAATTAATATATTTTATGTTATTTAGAAAGAGGATTTTCTATTAAGGCTGCCTGTAAAAATTATTTACTAAGTTGTAAAAAAGCATGGAAATTGCTCGTACTGCATCTCAGCACATCTAAAACTGTACTTGCAAAGGTTTTAAAAAAAATTTAAACAGATATAATTGCTTTGCAGTAATATTTTCTAGAAGGTGGCAAAACTTTGTATTTGCCGCCTCCCTGTTGCTGACTCATGCTGAATTATTGTCTTTATTGATAAAGACATTCTTATGTCAGGGCATGTCTGAAAAGACAGTCACCCTAATTTTTCCAAAAATTGGAGGAATGAGTATCCTATGTCAGAGTTCCTACATCAAAACATTAAAAGTTTTGTATATACCATGTTTATTTTAGTGTGCAGTTTTAAAACATGATTTCAGCTCTCTTGTTTCAATGTACTGCACAGCAGAAGATGTAAAAGAAAATACCTTATTTTTAAAAGGAAGTGAAGGTGATCCCCTTAAGACCTCTTTGCTTGTGGTTTGAGGTAACGTTACAGAAAATCAAGAGAAACACTTTCAAATATTTACAGAATAAAAATATGAAATATGCAGAAAACTCAAATGTCATTTCCCCAAATGTTTGAGTGCTTACCCAAATCTCTTGACAATTTAACACAAATCTTGAAAGGTCCAGAGGAAAATTTGCTAAGACTTATGATTCTGTCTGAGATGTGAATGCCTTGACAACATGCACATCTATATCACAGAATCACAGAATCACAGAATCACTAAGGTTGGAAAAGACCTGTAAGATCGTCAAGTCCAATCATCAACTAACACCACCATGCCCATTAAACCATGTCCCACAATGCCACGTCCACACATTCCTTGAAAACCTCCAGTGATGGTAACTCCACCACTTCCCTGGGCAGCTTATTCCAGTGTCTCACCACTCTCTCAGGAAAGAAATTTTTCCTAATATCAAGTCTAAACCTCCTCTGGCACAACTTGAGGCCATTTCCTCTCGTTCTATCGCTAGTCACATGGCAGAAGAGACCAACACCCACCACTCTGCAACCCCCTGCCCGGTAATTGCTGAGAGCAATAAGGTCTCCCCTCAGCCTCCTCTTCTCCAGGCTGAACAGTCCCAGTTCCCTCAGCTGCTCCTCATCAGACTTGTGCTCCAGACCCCTCACCAGCTTCGTCACCCTTCTCTGGACACACTCCAGCACCTCAATGTCCTTCTTGTAGTGAGGAGCCCAAAACTGAACACAGTATTCGAGGTGCGGCCTCACCAGAGCCGAGTACAGGGGCATGATCACCTCCCTACTCCTGCTGGCCACACTATTTTTGATACAGGCCAGGATGCCATTGGCCTTCTTGGCCACCTGGGCACACTGCTAGCTCATATTCAGCCAGCTGTCAATCAACACCCCCAGGTCCTTTTCCGCGGGGGAGCTTTCCAGCCACTTGTCCCCAAGCCTGTAGCGTTGCATGGGGTTGTTGCACCAAAGTGTAGGACTCGGCACTTGGCCTTATTGAACCTCATACAGTTGGCCTGGGCCCATGGATCCAGCCTGTCCAGATCCCTCTGCAGAGCCTTCCGACCCTCCAGCAGATCAACACTCCCGCCCAACTTGGTGTCATCTGCAAACTTGCTGCGGGTGCATTCAATCCCCTCATCCAGATCATCAATAAACATTTTAAATAAGACCGGTCCCGAAAGTGAGCGCTGGGGGACTCCGCTTGTGACCGGCTGCCAGCTGGATTTCACTCCATTCACCACGACTCTCTGGGCTCGGCCGTCCAGCCAGTTTTTTACCCAGCGAATAGTGCACCTGTCTGAGCCATGATTTGCCACCTTCTCCAGGAGAATATTGTGGGAGAGAGTGTCGAAGGCTTTACTGAAGTCCAGGTAGACAACACCCACAGCCTTTCCCTCACCCACTAGGCAGGTCACCTGGTCATAGAAGAAGATCAGGTTGGCCAAGCAGGACCTGCCTTTCATGAACCCGTGCTGGCTGGGCCTGATGCCTTGGTTGTCCTGCACGTGCCCTGTGAGCGCCCTCAAGATGAACTCTATACTCTATACTCCTCTATACATATGTTCCTCATAAATGTCAGGTACATAATTTGAAATAAAACAAGACAATAATTAACAAACATTTGAAATCTCCTAAAAGTCTTCATTCACAGGTATCTTTCTGTTTTCATGAGATTTCATGTCAAGACTTAATTGATACACTTAATTATATTAACTATTGTAAGATCGTTTGATCAAATACATTTATATTAAATCTGGCAGTAATGACATGTGCCGCAGGGACAGAGAAACTGCCAGTTATATCAATATTAACTCAATGAATGCATGTTATTAAGTTAATAAAAACATGTGGGGAAAGCCACCCACTTTTTACTGCAACAACTGGAAAGGGACATTGCAAATTCCAATCTGCAGTTCAGTTCAGAGCACAATAGAGAGCTTATCATAGGATCATATGATTTTCCTCTAGACCCTTCAAGCTCTATGTTTAATTTTCAATAAATTTGGGGTTGGATTGGAAAGAATGTTCAAAGATCATCTAGTCCAAGCCCCTGCCATGGGCAGGAACATATTTCACTAGATCAGATTGCTCAAAGGGCTGTTCAACCTGACCTTGAACACTACTAATGGTAGGGCATCCACATCTTCTCCACGCAACCTATTCCAGTGTCTCACCACCTTCATCATAAAAAATTTTCTTCCTCATATCCAATGTAAATCTACCATCTTTTAGTTTAAAACCATTGCCTCTTATCCTGTCACTACAGGCTTGGTGTAAAGTCTTTCTCTGGCTTTCTTGTAAGGCCCCTTTATATATGGAATATCTGTAATAAGGTCTCTGTGGAGCTTTCCTTTCTGCAGGTTGAACAATCCCAACCCTCTGAGCATCTTTCTGTAGGAGAGGTGTCCCAGTCCTCTGAACGTTTTTGTGGCCCTCGTCTGCACCCGCTACAATAGATGCATGTCTTCCTTGTGCTGGGGACCCCAGAGCTGGATGCAGTACTCCGGGTGGGGTCTCATGAGATCAGAGTAGAGGGGGACAATCACCTCCTTTGCCCTACAGACCATGCTTTCTTTATTCATACCAGGATATGACTCCTTCTCTGTTTCGGTTCTCACTTGTTCTCCTGTCTTATTTATTGGGGGGTGCATTTTCTTTAATCTTCATTTGCTGATCAGTGTGCCTGTAGAATCCCTTCTTATTATTCTTAACATTCCTTACCAAATTCAACTCCAACTGTTCTTTAGCTTTCTTCATCCCATCCCTACACATCTGAGTGGCATCCTTATATTATTCCCAGGATACAAGTCCCTGGCTCTACTGCCTGTTACTTTCCTTACGCTTCAGTTTGACCAGGAGGTCCTTAGTGAGTCACGCTGGCCTACTGCCTTCCTTGCCCGATTTCTTACATGTGGGAATTGAGAACTCTTGAGCTCTAAGAACAATGTCCTTAAAGAGCTGGCAGCTCTGTTCAGCTCCTTAATCCCTAAGGGCAGTTTCCCAGGGGTCCCATTCACTAATTCCATAAATGACTGAAAGTTCACTCTCCTAAAATCATCTCTCATTGCAGGCTCTTCTTCAACAGTTATTATGGCTGACTAGATGACAACTTATGTGTAACACTTCTGAGTTCATCAGGAATACACAGAGAGACAGCCATCAAGCAATTACTAAAGCCTCAGTTTTGAATGGAAATCATTATATAGATGGATATACTTGCATGTTTGGTGTTGGTAGTATATTTTGCCATTTTGGGCTTCACGGAGTTAGTAAAACAAATAAGAACATCAACTGCCTCAACTGTTCAAGGAGTTACTTTTTGGGCTAGGAAAGAAAGCACTAAGAATGAATGAATCATGACAACATTGGTTAAGTAAATACATTTTCTTGCTTTATGGGTTTGGGATAAGTTTTCACTTGCACAGAATAGGCTTCTCCATTTCTGCAAATGTTCCTTCTTAAGTAAAGAAAATTAGTTTTATCAAATTGTGTCTGACTAATTTCTTCAGGAAAGCACTTTTTAAAGGTGTAATAAATTTCTTATTAAAGTCAACAGCATTTTTACATTGCCACTCAATTTAGCCTCTCTCAAGGTACCGCAGCTGAAATGAAGTGCTACCAATTTTTGCCAAATGCAAATTTGGCTCTAGGTGTTTAGTGCATTACATTTGGATAATATCATATATGAAAAGAAACAGTTTGGGAAAGTATGAAGTAAGAAATGGTTGAGTTTCATGTTAAAACAATTTTATTCATCTTAGTCATTAGTTTTCCCAACATTCCTGTAACTTGTTTCATATTAGGCTTATGTAATCCACCATTTACCTGTAGATGTTTCTGTGCTTTACCAAGTAAGGTTTCCAGTACAAATAAACGAAAATAATCTCTTATCAACAGGCTGCTTACAGCTGCTATCAAGAAGACAATCTGCTTTGCTTCTGTTTCTTAAGCTAAGCATAGGAAAAAGGCTGATTGTTTGGAAAAACAGTCATTAACTTTGCTCATAAAAGACTAAAAATTGAAAAATTATCAAAATAATTAGAATAAAAACCTAAATGTGTTGTAATACAAGAAACTTCACTGAGTCTTTGTGGAGATCAAAGTACCAGGAGGAAACAAAACAGAAAATAACAAAGCAGGTAATGTTAAACTTCAAAACTTAGTTGCAAAGCTTAGGCTAGAATTAGATGTGATGCTGGGAATAATGAAATTAAAAAATTACTTGAAGAAATAAAAAGGTAAAAATTTGAGAACCCAGGGGAGACTTTGAGGGTTAATGAGATTCATGTTAGAACTTATGACAAACAATGTAGTCATACATGAATGGAATGGATAACAATTAGCTGTGTGAATGTCAGATTAATTGTTCAAATGGAAAAGAGGAATGATTTACTTTGACATACATATTTCCTGCTTGGCCTGCAAGTCATGAACACTTTGGGAGTAGAAAGGTTAAGGCTACTTCCATCATACCATTATGATAGGTTTGCATTCTCCCTTTTTTACTGAACAGAAAAAGAGTTCATCTGGGAGTGAATAACTCGGTGCTTATGGAAGGCCATGTTGCTGCACCTCCTGCTGAATCACAGTAAATTCTGCATTCACAGAGGCTGAGGCTGCTCCATCTTTTTTTTACTGACCCACATGTGGTGTTATGCCCAGTTACCAACAGAGCATTATAGCCTTCCTTGTAGCCCAGCTTAAAGCCACACGTACCTCTGGGAAGAAGGTTTACAGTCTTTGGTCTGAAAAAAGCTGAGGTGCAGGAGTCCACTTGCTGCCTTTCCTACACAAGTACTTGTCTTGGAAAGAATCCTTCTTGTAGAAAAGTTAGCAAGCAGCAGTTGGAAATATGCTGTTTATCATGTAGGAGCCTTGAGGCAAGATTCCAAAAAAAAGCAGAAGGTACCAGACTCTGAAAGGAATAAAAATGGACAGAAGTAAGAAAAGCTGCTGGATTCTGCAGCTTCATTCTTTTCAGTGATGATTGATGAAATACCACCACTATTTTAGCATTGTATTCCCTTATTAACTGGAGTTTGGATTTGTTAAACCCTGAGACATGCTGCTACAAGTATGGTCCCTTCTGAGGCTGAATAGAGAGTGTGGAGAGCAAAGTGTAAATGCCCATACAGGTACATTTTTGCAGTATTTATTTATAGCACATTCCATGTAATTTGCTGTGAAGATAATTGAGTTTGGGGATTGTGAAAGGAAGAATGAAAGAAAAAGATGGAAAACCAATTCAGAATAAAAAGTGGAGAGGAAGGAACATGAGAAAGAATCAGAAGACTCCAAGCTCTTCTAGGTGGTGTTCCTAATTAGGATTACTTTTAGTAGAAAAACAGAAAAATATGTTAGCCTGGCTTAGCCAAAATCAACTGTTTGGTTTGGTTTTTTTTCCCCAGAGCATATTACACTTCAATAATAAACAATGTGCAGTATTAATGATCTAATAAAGCCCACTATCATGATATGAAACTCTGACACTTTTTTACATCTTTCTTGCCAAACATACTTAGTTTTATTGCCTAAATACTGATCGAGGTCACTATTGTTAAAACTGTATTATATTTTTCAGCAGCTAAACTCATCCTTTAACTTAACCATAAAATTCTTGCAATGGCCACTTTGTTCACTCTAAATACTGTTTTAAGCATCATCTGTCTTATTCCGAGAACTGGAGATATCTGGAAAAAATTACTTATTCTGTAATAAAACAGATGCCAGATAAGACTGAGACAGAACCAGGGCATACAGAAGTATGTTCACTATAGCTGTCCATCCCTCACCACATTTTGCACGGACTTTGATGTGAGTGGTAGGTGACTGCATTCACATACGATTACATAAGAATTAACATCTTTTTTGGTTTTCACTTTGGGGGTTGTTTTCCTGCTAAACTTAAGGAATAATTTAAGACTGTTTCTGGTGAGAATTTTGGATTGTGGCTTGGAAACACAATGTATTAAGACGAAGTGACTTAAATTAATTTTTACCACATGCAATCACATTTAAGGAGATTAAGTGCATTACACTGGAGTGACACTAAGTTCTTTTCTCATCACATGCCATCATGTTATGCAATATTATTCATAAAGGAATCAAACTCTATCTTAAAATTGGATATTAGTTTTACTAGTCCATTTGTTCCTTTGCAAACATTATCTTTTAGTTTATATAGTCTGGCAAGATCTATTAGGAAAGAATAATAAGCCTGCAGCATCTGAATCTTTCTTTCCTCTTCCTGAATGAATAAATAGAGTAGCCTGTTTTATATTTGCCAGTTATGTAATTTCTTCACCCCTACCTTCCACATCTGCAATTTATTACAATATTTTACTGTTGAACCTGTAAATCCATCTGTTGATTCCTAAAGAATTATGATATGGAGTAACATCTAGCCCTTTGACTTCGAATGCACTAGTGTCTTGCAGTTTGGCTCACCTTGTGGAGATATTTACTATTTCTCATTAGAAGCATTGCCTTTGTCTTAGTCTTCAACATCACTGTCATTACTGAAAATGAAAAATATTCATTTAGTTTACTTAGGTAACTTTGAATATCCTTATTTAAGAAATTTTTTTTTTCCTCTTTTTTTTCCCTTCTTCATTCTTCTTATAGTTGAAGATCAGCTAAAAGATTATCTCTGCTAAGGTTTTAGTTTTACTTCTGACAAATCTCCCTTTAATCCAAAACTTGAATTTTAGCTTCCTTTCTTTCATGACTAGTCCTTTTGCCTCTCTTACATGAGAAGCTTCATCTTACATTGTTTATTCTTAACATCTTCTGTGAGGTGTTAATTTCGGTATCTGAACCATTCCATATAAATTTTCCCCTTTGTTTGTACTACATTTTCCAGCCAGAGTTTTGAACTCCTCTATATTCCAGTCCAGTTAACTTAATTCATTAGTGTGACTAGTTAGTGCCTTAATTTGTTAAAGCAAATAATTTTGAAATAAAAAACGTAAATTACAGTTGGTTTTGTTTATTTGTATGTTTGTTTGTAATTGATCTAGTTGTTCAATTTAAATTAAATCAGTTCAAGGTCATTTGGATTAAAGTTGTTTTCTATCACCAGCCATCCATGACTATCCAAAGAAGAAAAAATTTATTATTATATATTTAAGAAACTGGTAGTACCCATTAATTTTTAATTCCAGGTAAAAAAGAGAATTACGTCTTTTTACTTCAGAGGATGTTCAAGAAATAAATCTGCCAGCTTTTGTAACCAAGATTACCTGATCTTTACTGTAATAAGTAACATTTGCTTTGCAAGCAATATGCTCTTTCCCATAATAAAAGAATTCTAATTGTCCTCAATTATTTCACCTAGATTTCTTCTTAAATCCACATCTCATGCATATGTGTGTAGCTAACTCCCAGCTCTACTCAGCAGACTGTTCATCACATTCTTTCCTGAAATCTTTTCACCTAAATAAATTACACCAATTTTAAACCTATCTTGTTTCTTTAAAGTCTAATATACATTACCATATACCAACACAGTATTAATATTAATGATGTGATAATATGGTGTTGTGTTACCTAAATCCTTGCTCTGAACATTGTGCACAATTTTATTTCTGCTCTGAACTTCGAAGTGTGCTATTGTTTAAACATATTTTTACATTAGTAATAATGTTGTAATGTTCCCAGTTTCATAAGACTCAGTATAAACAATGATGCTGATCTGGTTTATCTTTCAATACATATGGATTTCAAGGGAAATACACTTTCTGTCAAAGTAAGATAATGTCTTCTTCTTTTCCCAGTATAAAAATGAGTTGATTCCCAAGGAGAAAACATCCTGCAATTGTCATGTGTATTTCCTGCCTCTAAACTGTACTTTTCTACTTCTTCCTTTTGATTACTTTCTAAATTGACTATTGTTTTTACTCACATAAATAAGATGACAATGGCACGTGAAGAAAGAAAAATACAGATGTTGTTGCAATTGATTACTTTTTTATTGACGTTTGTATGTGTGCACACAGAAGTTGCAAAAGACATTGCTCTCAAATTGTAAGCAACTATGGCAAAGTTCTTAGATAACAGCTATAAATTTTAGGATTTAGGACTTCTTTCTCTGGTTGCCTCTTCTTTGGGTAAGACTGAATTTTTTGTTGTACAATATACTCATGATTAGAATAGGTAAGTGCCTGGTGCAGGAAAACGTTCATGCATAGCCTTGAAACATATGAGTGAAACTACTAAAATCAGCATGGATGTACAGAGGTTTAAAATTAAGGACAGTTTAAGCCAGTACTGGACTATGCAATCTGTAGAAATACTATATGATTTTTAACTTAATTAAAGAAAGTACTCTTTTTTCTGTTTCAGCCCAAAGGCACTGAGAATAGAAACTGAACATGCATACCTGTACAAGTGAATAGTATTCAGGGTTCAAAATATTTATTTTTCTAAACTGGAGGGCTTCAAAAAGTCTCTGTAATCCAGTATGTGCTAGATAACCCTACCTAACACTTATGTTTGATACTTCTGAAAGAAAGTCACTTGGAACAAAAAATTCCACTATGTCTCAGTAATCCTCTTGTCAGAGTGCGAGATGAAATATATTGGTCTTCAGAATTCTGCTTTGGTCTATATGTTTTGTATATGAAGTGATAGAAGGAAATGGCATAGATTTCAATAACTTTGAAAACCAGTCTTCCACTGTCTGAACAAACTGTCAGACTGATAGGCATTGAATAAGCATGTTTACTTGTGATTTTACACAGGAAAACGTATCATTTTAAAGAAAAATTAGGATGCATGAGTCACGAAAAAGATTATTACTGTTCAAACACTGTCATAGGAATGGTTCATCAAGCTGGCAAGTTATTTTCTACCTTCCAGATTGAAGAAAGGATGTGATTTTCTATTATGAACAGCAAAGACTACATGATACTTAGAGAAGTGTCATGGCCAAGAAATCAATCAAGACACTTAGACTAATCTTACTATTTTGAAGTAAGTGTATATTCAGGTTGTTTTCTTGCATGACAAAAAGACATTGCCTGCTTCATAACACAGCATCCAAAGGTAGAATTAACGATTTCAAAATTACTGTGCTGTACTCTTTCCATTGTCGTATAAATGGCACTTGCTTGCTACACAACCAGTAAAGTACACAAACCACACTGTCACTGTGTACTAATATAATGAAATTAGCACATGCAGCCAAGAGTTACCATGGTTGGGGTTCTTGTGTTCTCCAGGCTAATTGCATATTGCCCATTATAAGATCCTAAAGAAAAAAATTTCAAAACTTTATAAAAGATATTTGAGCTCTTAATTGTAGTGGCAACAGCTAGGTTATAATTAAGTTGTGGCATATTCCTATGCCTCCTGAGATTTAGTTTAAAAGTACAAAGATAACCAAAGCTTTCTGTAGAAACTCATGCAGAAGGGCTTCTTCTCTGTGTCTGGAAGATCTAGAGACAAAAGTAATAAAAGAATTTTTCTATATTTTTCTTTGCATTTAATTATCAGCCTCTGGAAGAATCTGAGGATTGCTTTAAAAAAGTATTCTAGTTTCTATAGTTCAGGTACACTATTGCCCAAATTGAATCTAAGCTTTGTGTTATGACACTAGATTTTTACAGGACATAGTAAGGTCTTGGGAAGGCATCTCAAAGAAGCATGCAAAAGTGGTAGGTGTGTAAGACCCAGGAATAAAAACCATCACATATCGTGTCATTGTACGAATTCTTTCTCCTTTAATATTTCATTTAACATTTTAGAAAAGTCTTGTGTACCACCTTTAATCCTTAAGGCATTTTGGTCAAAGAACTAGCATAGTTTAATCTTTTCTTTTAAAATATAGCTGGATGAGGTACATAGTCATGTTTGGGGTTTTTTTTGTTTTGTTTTGTTTTGGTTTTGAAAGTAAGACCCAAATGGTTAGAATACTTTTTGTTTTCCTCTTTTGTTGTATTATTTTTTCTCTCCTGGCAGAAAAATCAAAACCCAAAACCATAAAACCTTGGTGCTTAAACACAACTTGGTTATTTGTAAATTGAAAAAAATTAGCAAAAAATTTCCCTTTTCATTTCTTACTTAAATGTATTTTTTTTCTCTGAATATTAAGTCATTAACTTTTTCTCACAGAGAGATTGCAATCAGTTAGGCAATTTTGTTATAAGTCAGATGGTGAATTCATAAAGTTATATCTTTACAAGCTTGATAACATGTATTACATAAGGTAGTATAACACCAGATCTACTAGACTCATTTTCAGGTATTCTTTTACTGGAGACATACGAAAAACACATACTACATATATATACAATAAAGAAAACAGTTTGCTGCACAGAGAGGATAAAATTGAATCCATAAGTCCAAAATGAATCTGCAAGTTCAAACACTGGTGTTATTCTCAACTAAGCATTTTAAAGGAAACAAATAGCACATTTTTTAGAAATATTATAAAAGAAAACGCAAAAGAAGAAAACAACTCCATTAACATTTCTGGAAGCTTTACTGAAACATCATAATTAAAGTATAGTTTCTTTTTTTAAAATGAAATATGATTGGCATTAGTAATAACTATGCACTGTGCCCTATTGTTTGATAAAATTAATGTGTAAATGTAAAGAAAACAGCCAGTTTATTAACAGTAACAGATACTGGGTATGGACAACTTTATAAAGCATATTTACACAAATCCATATTATAATATGTAAGTATGGTATTTAGTTTTACTCAGTGAAACATTATGCTAAGAATTATAAGGCTTCTTACAAATTTTAGTGAACTTCTTTTGTTTCTAGAAATTTGTCTTGTTGAAAGGAAGAATCTGCCTACAAAAGATGAATGTAAATTACCAAAAGCTAAATTTCTGCAATGCAAAGTATTGAACATTCTTCTATATGTTTCTGCATCCACCCCAAATTACATTATGTTTTGTGGATGATATAATAAAGACAGCTAACCTGAACTTCTTGCTCTTACATTTCTTCCTTGCAATTTTGATTTAAAATACTTGAACTAAATGGTGATTTTTGAAACAAATAGAGCTAAAAGCTTTTCCTAAGTACAACCTAGATGGATTCCTAGGTAACCTAAATTTTACTGCCAACTATGACTGGGTTAAAAAAAACCTTATAATTGGGAAAGGACTCTTTGGGGTTTATTCTACAGTCCCAGTATTCTGGGACTTTACTGTACAAAAGTTACAGAAATCTAATCTGTCTGCAGAAACACTGCCATGCAGTAGCAACATCCAAGCAGTTCTCAGAGTCAAATTTGCGGAAGTCCATTCACTGGTTTCATTTCGAGACTTTCTTCAAGATCATTCTGGAGCAGATCCAACTAGTATGTCCTGTAGTTGAGCTTTGAAGATACATGAGTTTCAGACAACCTCCCTAGGGCATCTGCTACATGAAAGGGCCTGGAGATCCTGTTGGTGGCTCAGTGGCTTACAGTGATGTTATAGGTGGCCAGTCCTGGGCAAGCAATACAGATGAAAGTCCTTCCTAGAAAACTGGTGACATTCACTGTCACATTGACAGAGAGAATTTGTAGACATACTGGGTGGAGCAAATGTTAAGAAATTATGCCTTAAACCTCTAATTCATTGCTGCTTCTTCCCATTCCTGTGCCTGCTTTCTCTACTCTTGAAATCCTTCTTTAAGTTATCTCTTGGTATATAGCTTTACATTTGGCTATTTCAGACTGCATTTTGTCTGAATGAACCCAAGTCATAAGCATACATCTTCATGAGAGAGATTCATTAAAATTGTGGATGTCATTTGTGAAGCCCAGGTACACCTTCTGAAGCTCTGGCACTCTACATGTATGGGAAAACCATGAATTTCTTGTAATTATTCATGATCATTTCAGTAAATACACTACTTTCAATTCAGTGTGCGCACATCTACGTATACATCACCACACATACATATGCATATACAAATATACATACATATAAGTATTTTACATAGAATTATTCATCAAAACGTTCTTTTTACTCTTATGATTGAATGCAGTATGGTTTTTTCCCAGGAAAGACATTAAGTGGTAATAATAAGTCCACGGACTCAGCCATTCATTCATTTATTCTTTCAATATTCATTAATAGATGAATAGATGCCTACTTCAGATCACAGAACTGAGACACTGAGGTGAAATGATGTTGATTTCTTCAAGATCATCCATCAGACCTCCAAGTGGCTGAAAAAGTAAATGTATCTCCTTCATTAGCCAAAATATTTGTGAAATTTATGCGTTACTTAGAGTTTTACAATACTGTAGATTCCTGCCCTTGACTGAAATAAGTTTTTTGCCTTTTTGTATAATTACATTTCTGATAATTTTTTATCTAGTAAAAAATCCCATTAATCCATGGCTATATAAGGATTATTTTTCTGTTACGCTCTTTACTCTTGTTAAAAAAACACAAGAAGAACAAAATATTTACAAAAAAAAAAAAGGAAAATATGTCATAAATCTACCTGGCTACAGATTTATCTGGCTTGTTCTCTTCTTCAAAGCTTCTGAAGAATTTGCCAGCTTGCCACATCTAGCATGATTTTACTTGCAATTTAACTAAAGCAATTGTACAGGTCAGGTTCAATTCTCCCCTCCACTCCTTGACTTTCTGATGATTATGTTGTTCTGGAATTTGGGCTACATATTCATGCGACCCCACACTACTCCACTCTTGGCTTCTGAAAGATTTTAAAAATGCACCATAAAGGGGTTAGTTTCAATATATTTTGGTACTTCATGTGATCATCCCAGCTTAACTCTTTATTCCATTGCAGACCTACTTGGAGCTCTTTCAATCTGTTCCTTCTTAAAAGGTGTATTTTCCAGCATTATCCTTCTACTTTTTTCCTTTCAAATCTTCCTCTCTGTTGTGATCTAATGAGTACACTCTGGCTCAGAGATTAACATAACAAGCACAGAGGTTTTGAGAAGCTTTAATTGTTCATCTGGCTTTGTTAACTCTCACAAACTCTTCGCTGCAGCTCTAAAATTGTTCAGCATAATGAAGGACAAACCAATGGCCAAGAGGAACCACATTCCTGTGAGCCATGGAATGCATTACTGTATCACTGTGATTTAGTTTAGCTGCTAACTGTTAACTAAAAAAAGGTATTGATTGGAAAAGTTGCTGACATAGCGCCGACCTCTGATTGTCAGCTTTTAACTCAATTTATGTCTGATCATTCCTATTGAATTCTAAAGTAATAGCTATGACAAATCAGAATTGATTTTATTTAATAAAATATTGCCAGATAGTATGTGTCAGTTAGGAAATTAGTTTTAATTTCCCTTTCTGGCTAAAGAAAACTCTCTTTATGTATATAATTAATGTTTCTAATCAAATATTTTTTTTCATTGACTCTGCATTTGATACTACGGTCTGTGAAGATATTTTCACCTTAGTCATCAAATATTATTCTTGCCTTTCATGGTCAGCTTTAACAAAATCTATTGCTTGCCACATTATACGCATGAGAATTCAATATGCAAACTGTTTGATGGAAGAGAAGATTGTGAAAGTATTTCAGTTCTTCAAATTTTTAGTTTTTTTCCTCATTGAAAAAAACTAGCCAACTTAAATTGTACACATTCAACACAGTTAGCAAGCTCAGTAATTATAACCAAGGATAAAAATCAAAGCTATGAAAAGGATTTCTCTTTCTCATTTCTTCAGACTACAGTCAGAAACCTTCTGTCTTGATTAAGCAAATAAACAAATGTTTACTTCATAGTGATTAATACATCATTGCTTAATACATCATAGTGGCATATATGTGTCTTTGGTTAGAAGTCCTAGATATGTCATTAATAAAGAAAATAATAATTCAATACGAGTTTATTTGATTATTTTGCATTGCATTGTATGCTTTTCCTAAACTGGGTTTTGTTAAAGCAGATTCTTTTTCATAACCAACTCTAAAGAGCATTTCAAAACTGTTGTGTCGCCATTACATTAGAACAGAAAAAATCCATAGAGGTAGGAACCATTTTCAGATTCGAGGTTAAGACATTTATCTTACATATATATAAAGTCTCCCATCTCCATGGATACCAAAATGTCCTGCTAAGACCAGAATTTATCTGTGGAGAGCTACTGCATAGTCTAATTGATGATATCATTATCTTCACTGAATAGCCCCTTCTGCCAAAGTAATTGCTTTGCCAATAATGAGGCTGGTTGTGCAATAAATTGTTCCCCCATACGAAAAAAAGGTATTAGAATATCGCTAAAGCTAACTAAACAGTTTATCCATCGGAAATTGCAGAGGAACTTAGACAAGCGTGATGAAAACATTGAATCTGGAATCCAGCAATAATTCTAAAATCTAGCACTAATTTTATAGTAAATTCCAGAACATCTTGATGTTTCAATGTGTCCTCAAAGACTGTAGATTTTGTATAGGCACTTATTTACACTTGAATATGTTTCTTTTCAAAGAGGGGAACTGCGTACAAACTATCTAAGGTGTACCAGCCATGTAAAAAAAGTGATTTGTACATGTACTTGCAACATTGTCATATGTGAAAATGCATACACATAAATACATGGTTAAGGTGGCTGTGGATTTTTTTTCTGATTTTGCTTTAACTCTGACTCTATCAAGTTCCTTTTGATAGACAGACCTCTAGAATCAAAAAAATTTATGAATTAACAAGGTACAGGAAATAATAGAGTTCATAACAGGTAAAATTCACTTTCTTAATTAAGGTAGCCAATATTTTCCTTGACTGGGAATTTTCATACATCAGCTTTAATGTATGGATTTTTGATGAAAAGACTGAATTTATAGTGGAAATTTCATGGAAATTAATGTAAAATCATGTTAATTCTTCATGAAAGCTGCAGACTCATTCCTTCAAATTTTGCCCGTAACTTGTGTAGTAAGATCCTCTAATCATTTTCCTGAACTAGGAGGGATTCTGAGACAACAAATTAGTAAGCACATGTAGTATTTCAACATACTCTGACATATTCAATATTCCTTTTAGTTCTTTTTAATTTTTAAGCAGAAGTCAACAAAAAGGAAAAAGAAAAAGTTTTTATAAAAAAAAAGATGCTTTAGTATATGTTACTGCATCAAGATGGTAAGTTATGCACTTATAGTAGAAACTTGATATCAAATACTTTAATGTATGCAAACTCTCTATGCTGCTCAAAAATTAAGAGCTGCATTTTTACGAGTGTCACTGGGTAATGATAAGTTTAGATCTTGCATGGAATTTGTCCCACATTGCTTTATTTTATCTTGTTTTTAATAATCTTATATAAAAATGCATGTAACCTGCCAGCTTCCTTCTGGCAAGATTTCCACATAAGCTAAAGTATGATGTTTATTCCACAAAGCATTGTGCCTAAGTGCTACCAATTCAACTGGGCCAAAAGCCACTTGATTCAGACTGCAGTGCAGAAAAATCGCAAATTGTTTTGCTAATTCTGTCTACTTAAATTAGTGCATCTTCCTTTGGTAAGCCTATTGACACAAAAAAAAGAAGCAACACAAGTCTGGACAAATATTATTTCTGGATATCTCTAGAACACTAGGAGACTGAGCATTTAGGAGACAGTTTGCTTTCAGCTTCTCCAGTGGGTGGATGATTATACATTTCACGTTTTGTTGCTACAAAGATCGTACAGATGTAACAGGAAGATACAATTTGAAAGATTCAGGCTGAAGTTAGAAGTGTAGTTTCCAGAAACCTTTATTGATTCTATATTTATATTCTTTAATTAAAAGATGCTGGAAATTCAGGTCAGGTTTCTGGCCACTGCAATATCATTATCCCATACAAGTTCTTTGTTCTTCATAGGCTTCCCTGCAAATAACTGAAAAGGAAATAACAGGTTTCCAAGACAAAAATCTAGCTGAAAAAGCAAACAAACAAGACAAACCCCAACATAATCACCTTTGTAAAGCATAAAGGAGCAGAAAAAAGCACAAGTACATGTGTTTTTCCTTTTCAGTTAACCTTTAAAACTGTTTTAAATGAATAGTACCGAATTCCTACTGACTTTGCTTAGCTGCTACGAGGGACAGTTTCTTACATGAATAAATGCAATAATTTTCGTAGTAATTTTCTGTAAGAAAAATAAAACTTTCATCCTTTTAAAATAAAAGCATAATAAGTGAGAAGTCCTGCACCCTGCAGTATAATTTGCAGGGTATAGCAGAGACATTAATATTACATAGCTCCCTTATTTTAGGTTTCTCAAAGTCATTTACTGACAGAGTACATATACTTTTGAATCCAGGTCTAGGAATGAATCATTGCTTAGCTGGAAGCTGTGATCTGCTTTTATAAATCTTCCCAGGATATATTCCCTCATCCACTGTAAAATGCCTGGAGATTCAAGAAAAAAGACTGGGTCAATATTGCGTTGCTTACTCATTTGTTAATAATGTAGTCTAAACATATTTGTGCCTATTTCTTGGCCCTTCTTATAAGCTTGACCTTTATTTGACCTTTACTCTCAGGACTGTAAGGAAAAGTTGACTGTAAATAGAGCTGAGAACCATTAAATTGAAAAAAAAAATTAAAAATGTAAGATAGGCACCACATAATGACAATGCTTTTGTAGATACTAGAATGTTCAGAAAATGTCAATACTGTTTAAAACATAGATATATTTTACTGAAAATTTAAAAAATTAGGAAGGCATTTATCTTACATTTAAAGAAATCAATACAGTCGTGTTTTCTGACAAAAAAAAATTAGTCTTAAAATCAATTATAATATGGCAATTTAAACTGCACATTAAGTGAAAAAAGAGAAGGTAAACAGACTATTCATACAAGATATATCTATACGGTACATTGTTTCAGCAGCACATACCTTTGTGAAGACTGGTTATGTAAAACGGCTTTCCATTGTTGAACATATATATAAAACTATTAAAACATCTTTTAAACTACATATTTTGAAATTCCAGTTTGTATCCATAGACACATAGCCAAAAATAGTCCCGGACTAAGTTAGTCTTTCAGAGAAAACAAAGTTTGCTCTCTCTTTCTTCTTCACTTTCAAAGTTAGGGACAAACTCTGTAAGTTTTAAAAGCCCCCCTGATACTATTCACCTACAGAAACAGTAGTCAGCAATTAGTTTCATAATTGAGATCCCATTTTCCATCACTCATCACTGGGAATACTGAAAGCTGCTTCAAGAAGTGGAAAGGACAGTTCAGCAGGTCCATTAGCCATTTTTCTTTGGGAGAACGATGTTTATCGTTTGCAGAGACATGACTGCAGTCAGAACCATATAGAGAAGGTTAACTTCACACTACCTTGAACCAACATAATCTATATTTGTTAAAAAATACTGTTTGATCTGAGTGAAAATACATTCTAATAAATCCAGATAACACAGAAATATTTTTATATATTGCAGAATACATTTCAGAATTGCTGTCAGGTTAATTTTGTAGAAGAAATTATCCACAAATATGCAACATACATTTATGTCATTAACTTACATTGTTACTGTAAACAATAAATTAAAAACAAGCTTTGATTCTTGTAAATTTTGTTCACAGCTCAATACTGACATCTACAATTTGTCAGGTTTCCTGTTTCATAAAAAATATTTTATGACAGATGTAGTTCTTCTGTCTCTTTATATAATCTACTGTAAAATTAAACTTCAGGCTTTGGTAGGAAAAGCTGAGATAGCAAAAATCTCTGCACAGGTTGAAAAGACAAGCCAAATTATCACTATCTCAAATCAAAATCCATACCAAGTGATAGAAATAGGAAGGATTTGGGATAATATTTTAAAGTTAGTATTTTCATCCCAGTTTAAATTCATTTCAGACAGCATGTTATCAGAAGACTGAACTGGAGAAGAATCCCTTAGGCCATCATGTCCCCTTGTTTTCAGAGCAATTGAAGAATACAGCCTTTTCCAGAAACAAATTGAGCCTTTCTTAAAATGTGGATTAGATATCCACGTAAGTTCTCCAATACTTCTGGAGATCAGATCAGATCAGATCTCTGATATTTTTCAGACTATAATCCCAGATCCTCATTGTACTGATGGTTTCCAGATATTAATGTTTAGATAATATTGTGTTTTTCCTTTGCTAGCATTGTCCTTAATTAAATAATCTGGCATTAGTAGTACTGTATACAATTAGATTGTTTCTTTGGCAAATCAGACTTGTATTTTATTCTTTATCCCCCCATTCATCTCATGTTTCATCTTACTTCCATGTCTTTATTTATTTATTCCTTCAAAATATCATTCAGTGCTTTTCCGAAATATCTGAGGTTGCTTGTATTCTCCAGTTCATGAATGTACTAATACAGTTCCTTAAATCTATTGAACTGTTCAATTACAAAGTCCAGTATAACGCTGGGACCTTTGCTGAAGGCTCTTTGCAGATTCTGTGTCTCTGAATCTGAGGGCAGCATATGAAAAATATGCAGTCTTTCACTGACATGCATCCCAGCTCTCTAAATGCTTAACTCATGAAATCAAAGGAAGTCTTGTCAGTGTTGTCATTCAGACCAAGTGTTGTCAAATGCTTGTTTGTGTACAACAAATAATGCCAGAAAAATCTGATGATCTGATTTCCCTCCATGTATTAAGAGTTTCTTACACTAGCTGTCTATGCTTCTCTTGAACACAATGTATTAGCAGACATCTTTCTCTAATTTGAAAGTCAAGTGGGAATTTTGACTGAACAAGTATGAGAAAGACTGGCAGGACTGTATTTTCTTGGGGTATAATAAATAGCATAAAGCATACCTGAGAATAACTCCTCACCTCCAGGTTGCAAGCAATGATTGCTCAAAATTGTTGTGTGTTCTGACCAAGATGAGTTTACTTTGATGGAATGGCAATGATTTGCTTGCTTTCTGTCATATGAATATTCCCTTAAGAGGTCTCAAGCTGTAAATCTTGGGAAGTTTTGGAGGAGTTTGTTCTAAAAATCCATGGAATAATACTTGCGTGTAATGGAAACAAATATTTAAATGCAAGGTCGTGTCCCCGCTTCCTCACCCTCACTCAAATTTAGAGACACAGAAGAGAGAGGAAGGTGAAATGCAGGGGAAGATTTTACTGGATGATTCCCACATGATGTAAGATTTCTTGGGGAGCATGTAGTTGGAGCGCATTGGAGCAGTTCCACGGCTACCACAGGAAATTAGAGCAGTAAGGTTGAGAGACCAGACTACACACCAATGACTTATTATTAGTCCCTTTACATTTACTGCATAGACACCTCTACCACACCATATGAATCTCATTACAAAAGGTTTTGGCTAAAGCTCGATGCTGGTTCTCAGTTAAAATGTTCTGCTTGGCAACCTTCTGATTTATTATTTCTTATATATGTAGTCATTAATTTAAAAAAAAAAAAAAAAAAAACAACAAACCACTTTGAAAGAGCTTCTTGATCTATTTTTACAACTTCCAGGCTGCGAAGTTAGTACAGCAGCAGCACAGGATCCCTCTTGTGGAAAGGTCACCAGGGCGTGGAACAGCTATACCGTTCAGCTGGGAGTGGGTTTGTGTCTATATGCAGGGAGATGAAAGCAGGTGGAGGACTTGCATTTTGCTTTTTTTGTCTTTTTATTTATTTTTTTTCTGATTTCAGTTTTCAAAATGCAGACAACCTGCAAATGATTCTGTTTGCCTTTTGGAAATAAATACTTCCATAAAGTAATTATTCAGCTTCCAAAAATCCCTCTGGTCAGGTAGGTTTATGCCCTTAATTTCTGAATATAGAGAAAATAAAAAACAGAAGTTCCACGGCCCAAAAAGAGACAAGGAAAACAACTAGCAATCAGTCTTAAAAGATTTATCTTGTGTTCGTACAAAGATGACAGAAACCACAGCTGCGGCTGCAGAATCCCTCAAGCACACTTTCAAGTCCTCAATCAAATGAGCAAGAACTCGAAGGCCATTGCTGGCTCCCTTCTGTTTCTCAAGTGTGTATTCAGACTTGTGTAGGGGTTTCTTATATTCTTCACCATGCACATCTAGATGTATAATAGCTTTTTTGCAACCTTGGACTGTTCTAAGTGCCCTGGCCACCTACACTGAGCAATAAGGGGACAAAATTGAAGAAGCTTTTTAGCTTTTATAGCTTATTGATTTTTATATTTTCAGATGTATTAGAGCAATTTTTCAAACGTATCCACCTTACCTTGATATCTTGAGTGTGGAGAGAGGATTTCACATTTATTAGCTTTGCTTTCCTGGAAAAAAATACAGCAGTAGAAGTACTTCTGTGTTATCTCAGGGATATAAATGGGTTTGATATAAAAAAAAATCAATTCTCAGAATAAAATTCAAAGCTCGTGTGCAAGTGTTACATAAAAAGCAGACAACAAGGAATGCACTTTCCCAAGTAGGTAACAAAGATGGTTTTAAAAAGTACAGTCCTGAATTGCAGTTGAACTCAATGATGCTCAATACTTTCCAAACGGAAAGTTCTATCTTAATGGAGAGCATATAATACGGTAAATACTTTTTTTATTATCTCTGATCAACCATGACAGCCTTAGAAAAGGAATGCGGTAGAAAAGTCTTCTTCAACAGGAGTACTATTTTCTCAGATCAGAGGCAATAAAGTAATGTATGAGCTGTTTCATTGTACAATTTTTTATATCATTAGGTGGTTTGAATTTCTAAACACTATAAACAGGAAATTCTATCCTGCAACAAAAGTATACAGCAACTGGTCCAAGAAGTGAAAGGAATTCAGCTATCTTGTTGTTTACCATATCAAGAGTATATTTGTTTCTCTCATAGTATTCATATCAAGTGATAATTGTGACTACATCCATTCAACTGTAATAATCTATTTTATCTCATTTTGATATCAATTACATGACTTTGATCACCTCCTAACTGCTTCATAATGCAAATGCTTCTGACTCTGTACCCCTTTGTATGTTTTTTCCCCTCAAACTAGAAATGCACACTTCAAATTATTTAAATAGTTCACACATAAGTGCTATATAAACTCTTTTTGCATAAATGCTCCTTGAGTGTTTCAAAATGCTAACATTGCTGGAGTTACTTGTTGTCCATTGCTGGATAATATAATACTGTGGGAGCATAAAAAGTCAAGACAATACTTGGTTCCCCTTCAAAGTTTTCCAATTTAATCAAATATTTTTTCTGCATTAAAAAAAAAATATATATTTTATTATTTGAGAAGTGCTTAGGGAGGAGCAGGAAAAGCAAATCTGTAATTTCCATATGAAAACACTTAGTTATGCAATATGTAATTTATCCCTGAAAAAGAATAAGTTGTAAATATATTTCTGGGGCTGATGCAGCACTCTCACAAGGCTTTTCTGTCTAGGCAAATAAAATTGATAGAGAATAATTTTACAAAGTCTAGAGGAAATGGAGCAAACTATTTTAAAATGAAATTACGACAGAGAACAAAGTAGGGATTTTTATATTATCCTATTTCCATGTCTCTTCCTGATTAGTCTGCAACTGAGGCATGTAGAATGTTCCATTTATGCATGCCCATGTAGTAAAACCGCATTAGAGACCCTCTTTTCAAAAAGCACCTTATTCTTCCCCACATTTTGATGTTTTTGCTATCTGATTGGAAGTATTTATGACTGAACTTCTAAGTAACACTTTCTGAGTAATTACACAAACTAATAGGCAAATGCTGTCTATATGACAATTACACCAAACAGAATTCTCCAGTGGGACTATGATCTATGATATAGAAAAGTAAAATTTAAATATAGATTAAAATTTAGAAGATTTTCACACTTTCTACTGGAGATTATAAAGCATTTTGCAAGTGGATTCATGACAAGGTCATATTGTACCCTCTGAAGAAATGGTTTTAAAGCAGGTAAGCTTTTTCATCTTTTCTGATTCTCAGTGGAAGCATGTCACACCCCCATTGCTTTCAGAACCATAGAAAGTCTCTAGCTAGCAACTCCAATGACCATGCACCATCCTTTCTCTAGAAGAAAAGCTGGCTTGTTGCATAGTATAAAGGACTTCCTTTCATTAAAAGTTAGAGTCACTAGTGGAAATAACACAGTGGGTAATAATCAGTAGATTATTGGTCCCACCATCTTTAGGGATTTGTCACTCTATTGGAAACCTAAGCTCTAAGTTAGGTTTCTTGCTTTTTATAAAAATCTACAGGAAGAATTAGGTTCCTGAGTATGGAACATACAAATTATTTGTATATTAAGCAGGGCCAAACTGAAATAAACCATATAAAATATTGCAAAAGACTAT
Source organism: Gavia stellata (assembly GCF_030936135.1). Classification (NCBI taxonomy): domain Eukaryota; kingdom Metazoa; phylum Chordata; class Aves; order Gaviiformes; family Gaviidae; genus Gavia; species Gavia stellata. Next base: position 62,562,322 of record NC_082637.1, read on the forward strand.
ATGTTAGAACAAAGTCATCTCTACAATTAAGATATTTCTGTGCATTCTTTGTTCTGAGCAATTAGTTGCTACATGTCTAAGACATTCTTGGGTAAAAAAAAAAAAAAGCAACAGATTTCTTTAGCTGATCCTTCTTCCAAAGCAGAGACAAAAAATAGCTAAAACTACTTTTTATACTTAACAGCACGATGTTGAGATCAGTTCTTTGTGTTCTAGGGCAGTTAGGCCTAGTTTAAATCTTTTACTTTCCAAGAGAAAGCCTAAATTTTAATTGTTTGTTTGTTTGCTTGTTTTTAATTTCCTGGAAGTGTTTAAAGAGTTTGTGGTTTAGAATGACAGTGAAGAAGAGGGAAGGAATGTTGGCACTTTTACATGAAGCAGTAAGTGAGCAATGAAGAATTTTCTTTGCAGCATCCCTGGAACAATACTACAAAAAGAAAAAAAAAAAAAATAAAGCAGTGTTTCTTTAATCCTACTGTTTCAAACATAGGCAGAATTTTGGTTTTACTTTTCGGAAAGAATGAAAAAAAAAAAAAATATGTGCAAACAACTTTGATAATTGTTAGGGCTAGAAGGCGGAGAGAACCCTTTACTTTGCAATCTGGTCTCCAGCTATGACCCAGCACTACTGTATTTATCCCATTTACCTGCATTAGGAGACAGACCCATGGAAGCCTTTGATTAACATTGTCTTTGCCCTCTAAAACTGCATAAAGCATGAAAACTTTCTGCGGTCATTCAAAATTGAACTTCAGTGAATTAAAGTCTCAATGGAACAAGATTTACCCCTCAGTTTCCCTGACAGCAGAAGGGTTATGTACTTGGATCTGTTCACTGATTCTGCAAACTACTCAGCAAATGCCGATAAAAAATATTGATATTGGTCTTAACCTCAATTTCTTTCTTTCTTAACAAGTTTTACTGCTTACCTATATTTTACTTATATATTATTTAAATACAGTTGAGTTCTTAGAGGTGTAGCTTGACACCTGAGTATCTAAAAGATACTCAGAAATTTTTTTCTGAATTGTGTTAAGAGATGGAAATAATGCAGATATGCGAATGCTTTGTTAGCAAGTCACTAGAAGGATATATATCTGTGTTACAATATCCTAGTTTCATAGTCTGTTCTTTACTGCTGGCTTGATTGTTTTAGTTATACAGAATTCAAACATACTAAGTTTTTATTTGTACACAAATACACCCTTTATTAACTTTTCTGTATAGAGGCTATACTGTGTTCTTGTTTAAGGGTCAAATAATGTTTCAAAGGGAGTGATAAACCAGCTGTGATACTGTTTTTATCACATTTCTCTCTCCTTCTTTGTTATTTATATCTTGTATAAGAAAATGGGAAAGCAAAGGAAGAAACTTTGGGGCATAGTATTTTCAATACTCTGCAACAGACATACTAATAAGGCATACTTCCCGAGGAGAGGATTTTCTTTATGCTAGGTGAAGATGTACATCATATATAAAGCAGTTTGCTTCATATATGAAGTAAATTATGTCAGAAAGAAAAAGAAGTGAATTTAACTTCTGGGAGCCATGTGGTCCACCAGCCAGAACTGGACTGGAAGTCAATATAGTTTCTTTTACTCTTTCTGAATCTAGTTTATTATCTCACCTCAAAGGAGTCATTCTACTTCTCTATATCTGCTTCATTTCCCTCTTTTTATTTATTTACACTGCCAATTCTGTGGAGCAGAGATGCATTCTACCTAATGCACCAGAACACATATCTGCTCTCTTTCTAATGAAATAATTAATAATGAGATGCATTAGTAAAAAAAGATCTTTACAAAAATATATCTTAATAAGTCTAAGGAAACATTTAAAAAAGAGAAATTGGTTTTGATCAACATGTTTTCTTGTTTTTATATCAAGCCACAGTATAAAATTGACTCTTTAGCATCTTAGATTACTTATAGCCCAGCTTTGTCTAATATTATTTTAACTTAAATAATGTGATTCAATAACAACCACATAACATCGCAGGTTTATAGTGGTGTATATATACATATATATACCTCAGGTTTGTATACATATGTATATAAACATGAGGTTTTCTGACCACAAGTGTTTTCCTGATTTGCTGATTTTCACCAAGATAATAGAGAAAACAAATTTCAAGAATGAATGAGTTCTTGAGAGTGTATCAGGAACCCCTTTGGCCAGCGATCACGAAAGCACATTGAGTCTGGCAGGCAACACAGCTGAGTAAACTGGGGATCTAACTTGATGACTGAGCGAGAATCCTTTCTGTATGCATAAAAACATGAAATCAAGTATTATATTTACTTATTGCTTATATGGAATAAAGAATCTGTCATTCTGAAAAAGGATGGGAAAGCTAGTTGATATGTCAGCCTACAATGAGAATAATTAAAGATTCTCAAACCTGAGGAAATTAGAATATTCATTTCAGGTTGGGATTTAAAAAGGTAAATTCAAAGATCATGAACATAACTGGAGAAATATTAAACACTTTTCACCAAGTGTTTTTGGCTACTCCTGAAATTAAAACTTTTTAGGTACAGAATTTGACACAAACTTTCAAATGTATCATCTCTGAAACCAGTCTATATATAGGAATTACTGTATTAAAACATTTGGAATATTTCACTTCTTGTCCTAACTGAACACATGACAGCAAAAGAGAAAAAAAGGTGGAGAACGTTAACATCACCAAGAAAAATAATTTCTGATTTTGAATAATTCTGATTTTTGTGATCAGTTTAACTTTTCAGGTGACAAGTATTCTAACCTGTTCATTAGTTCATCTAGTGTTTTTATTACAATTAGCGTTTTCAGTTGTCTCTATCAGAATTCATGCATAAAGAGTTAGAATGGATATAAATGCATTGTACTTGAAAACTGAGAAAATGAGAAGAAGCAATAAAATCCTTGGATATAATAAGCCCGTGTCATAATTGCAGTGGTTTTAATTTTGGATGTTAATGAAGCATTAAGATAAAAATTCCAGATATCTAGATAGCCATAAGACAAAGAAGTCAAATGAATCAAAAAATGAAAAGACAGAAATGAGAGAGTGTGAATTTATTTATTGTCTTTACGGAAACTTCTATCAGGAAGCTTTAGGAAGTCAGTTCTAGGAAATAGCTTCCAAAAGGTTGAGGTTTTTTCCCCTGAAGTATTCCGTTTTCTGTATGGAACTGTTCATCTTAAAAAAAAATCCAGAAGCTTTTATAGTTACTACGAAGGTTTATTTTCCAGGATGGTAAAACTAGCAGATGGTAACCAATAGGGATACCAGAAAAATCATTCATTTCCTCTGCTTTGATGCTGAACACGAATTGCTAGTCAGGTTATTGAATCATGTTAAGTTCAGAAAAAAATGACAAATGACCAAAATATATCTGCAAGTCAAGTTTCTTTTCAAGAGAAAGGAACCACGACTGACATCTAAGTCTCTAAGATTAATTATCAGCCGCAGTGTAATTCTATAAAATATTTGTGTAGATCAGTACAACCTAAAGATGATTTTCTTGTTGTTATCAACTGAGGTATAATTGAAGGTTCAATTCGCTTCATTAATTCCTCACATTGTTCTATTCCTATGTGGGTGTAAAATAAATTTTTGTAGCTTTTTATTCCACTTCTGCTTCAATTACATCTGCATTAATTGTTTGGTGGATAATTAGAAACTCATAGCTGATAGTAGCTGATGACTTGTGAAAATAATTGAACTCTACAAAATGTAAGGACTTCTGGCATGCTGGACAGAGCCAGTACTTCTGGCTTTCATTCTAAGCATTGTTAGAAGTAAATTTGGGCAACTGGATCTTCAGCTATTACCTACAACACATCTTTTTCATCTCATAGTGAATCTCTTTTAACATCTCACAGGTTTTGATGGCATTACTTCCAGACCAGGGATTCTGCAGAAGATGGAAAAGTTGATTTTTTTTCAGCTTGGCACATTCCCTTTGATATTTCTGAAAAACTATGCTTGTGATACAACAAGTGGGAATAGATAGTACTTACTGGTTTGAGCAGAGATTTTTTTTTTTTTAAATTTTGAAACTATTTAGAAATATTAATTTGCCTGACTGACTTATGAGACTGAGCGTAGTAGGGATATCTTTGTCTTTCCCTCCATTTCTTTTTAAACTAATTGTTGTTACACAATTGTGCTCAAAAAGAAAAATTAGAAACAGCTGCTCTTGACAGACCATTTGATGAAGGTCTGAATAGTAAGTTGCATTAAGTTTTCCATCTCAGTTCTCTCAATATAAGCCTCCCTTAAATAGGCATTGATTGGCTCCATAAATACAAAAACTCTATTAGGTTATACATAAATACCCTCATTGGATGAGGACATATTTATAGAAAAGAATTGTTACAGTTATTTCCCTAAAGTAATAAAAAAACAGGGGGCAACAGGTTTTGAAATTTAAATCTATGTATCGTTTTCATGATCACTTAATTATTTTAGGTTCTCAGATATGATGCATTTTCTTTATTATTTCTCAGAAAGCATTTAATATTAACCCCCCTAATTTCCACATATAATATAAAGCAAATTAATTTCTACCTAATATTGCTGTTACTTTCCCATAACTACTATTAACAATTGTTGAAAACAAACAGTTGTTGGAAACAAGGGCTAGGTAAATCTATTAGGTTTTTTGTTTGTTTGGTATGTATGTAAAGAACACATATAGTCCTGGGTCAGGGTCTTTATGTGTAGGCTTTGTCAATGTTAAGTTTCTGCATCAAGACAGGGAAACAAGGTCAGAAAAAGTCCATTCCCATATCAGTTGTTGAAGCTTGCATTGGGTAAGAACAGGATTGTCCTTCCCACTTATTTTCTTCTTAAAACACAGGAGCTAACCCTTCACTAATGCCTCCTTATTCTGCTCAATTTTACATCTCATGTTGACCTTGTAGAGGAAACAACATACAATTTTGCCATTAGCTTTACATGTCTGATGACTTCCATAAGTAGACCTCTACCATTTTCACTGATCCCCAGAAGTTAAATTTTTGTTGATTCTCTTGCTGTCATACTGCACATTTAGTAAATTTACCTCCAACTAAAGAATGCTGGTAAGAGGAAAGAGGGAAGCCAGACTGCAGTTTAGGCATCTAATCTAAATCTAAATCTAAAAAAAAAGTCTAATAAATATAAATCTAATAAATACCATAATTAGTGTCCCAAAGTAATTGTTCACTCTCAGCTGGACTTTGTATATTTCATAGCTAATCTATGAAATATTTCATAGCTAATCTATGAAATAGATTAGATACAGAGCTAATGCTCTGGGTCAGTATGTAGTTTAACATTTTGTGGGACTATCGTTAAGTACACCTCAAACCTTGCCATTTAGTGTATGAGGTTTTTTCTATGAAAAAGCAGACTTGGATTTTATGTAAGTAATATATTAACACCAGGTCTCACTTGTTCTTCCGTGCCTGTAAGTGCAAAGTTGATGTTCTCTTAATTTCTCTTAATTTTTATGAAGCTCCAGGTTTTCTTGGATGCCTTGATCCCACAGGCAAAAGCTATGGTGCAGTACTATGATAGTGAATGCCAAGGTGGAGCAAGCAGGTAAAGGGACTAACAGACTTAGTGCTTCTCCCTGTGAAACTAAAAGCATTCCTAAACTACATAAGCCAAATGTAGGGGATGGGGGAGAGGGCAGAAAGGACAGGTGTTGATAACAACTAGTCACATTAGGGTTAAGTTTGTCAATCCTTTTCTCCCTTACATTTGTTCTCATGTCAACCATGTCTAGAACTTACATGCCCTACCTATATTTAACATCTTTACTTACAGAAAACACTCTAATAATGTGATTTGTGTTAAGACTCTTTTCTTAGCCTTTATTCTTTGTCCTTGTATAAAGTGCTTTCCCAAACCAGCTGTTCTCAACTAGTTCAAACTTAATAATAAAGTAACATTGATTCCAATATTAGCAAAACCTTCCAACAAATAAATGACTATGTGGGGTTTTTATTATTTTTTCGGAGGTGGCTACAGCAAGATGATATTTAAAGTTAGGGGTTTTTTTAAAGGAATATTATTTCTCAGTGATACACAATTAACCATACCAATGTAAGTGCCTGGGACACCTGGGTATTGTGAATCCTGTCTAGAAAATAAGAATGTTCAGTGCAGATGAAATGCAATAAAACAAGACTACTGAAAATGTTATAAAAGAAGAATATGTATTGGATTCTCTGTAATATTTGTCAATTAATTAAAGAATTCAATTATCCTAATTTATAGAATTCCTCATGAGACATAAAAAAAATTTATTGACACTTCTGTCCAAACTCAAGAAGAACTTACTTCAAATATTGCTAAAACTGTGGTATGAGAACAATAATGCACACTTCCATGTTGCATTGTGGAAGCCAGAACTATTTACTTCATAATAAACTGAAAGGTGAAAACAGTATCTCTCTCCTTCCTAAAATATTATCTCTGAACAAGACAAGTACATTCTGTTCTACTACATAGTTTTATCTTTTCCTTTATATAACAAAGCTGCACATGAATTCCACTTTATTCAGTAAGGTTAGATTGAAACCTGTAAAGTAATTTGACTTGAGGAACCATGTGAAGCTCATTTCTCTCGATTACCTTAATAAACAGACGTCTCTGAATAACAAACAAGAATGAAAACAGAAGAAGTTTTGATTGTTCCAACTATTCTATTTATGTTTGTTTTTGTAATCTTTTCATATGAAACATAGAAGCTCACAGAAAATGCACCCTCATTTGTAAATGTTACTCCTGAACAAGAAAGAAGGTCAGTGAATTTTTTGGACAGGTAAGTGCCAAAAAAACCCAAACTGAAAATTTTTTGAGCAAACAAGTCCTTTTGCACTTTATACCCAGGCATGAGATCCTATGTGAGATTTGAGCTCCTGCCAAGCTTCTCACAGAACTATGATTTTGAAGGTCTATATGGCTGTCCAACCAATTTACTCAGAATTCAATATTTTTCTTACTTTTTACCTGAAAAGGCAGTTAAAGTGACTCCAGCCCATCAGTCACCATTAAATATTGCCTTTTTGAACTAGGATACAAGACAGTAGAAAGAGAGTAAGGTCTGATATGTACCAGCTGGAGACAGTTAGAAATTTCTATTGAAATATCATGAAGTATATAAACATATACGATTCAGTGGGAAAAATAAAATAAAATTACATATAGCTTTTTAAGTTGTTTTAAAATTTCTCAATTTAAAATGTCTTTTAAAATCCCATATATTAGAACATTATCAAAGCTTTAGCTTTTAGTTTAATTTCTTAATTAAGATATTGTTAAAATATCAGACTTTCCCATAGAGGGGAAATTTCAGGTTTCAGTATTTTGTGGTCTAATTAATTCATTGTTCTTTAATAAGATGCGGCACTATCCTGAAATATAACTTTCCTAACACTAAACATGTAAGTAGAAATACTACCATACACATTTTACACCACAAAAAATAATCTTCTATTTAAGGAAATGAGGAAAAACAATGATATTCCTCAAAAACTCTTTTGAGTTATAATCACTGAATGTTTACAATGGAAAGGTTTATGGCATAGTGAAATTGAATTTCAATGTTGGTACGCCAAACAACAGCTTGTCCAAATAATGCACATCTTTATGTAGCTACAAAATAGGAGCTTTACTTGCACTTTAGCAGATTTCTATTTGTTTAGTAGAAGTGGTTACTCTATCTGGAGAAATGGCCAGGATGTGATAAAGTTAGCTGTGTTTATGTTCGGATAGCGTTACCTGCCTACTGACAAAGAGCTGGGACTTTTGAGTTTTCCCCTCAATTATGATTTAGCCTAAGACATAATTACAAGAATAACGTTTCTCTCCATTACTAAGCTGAACCATTTCTATTGTGTGATTGAAATGAATCACTCTTACTACTTGAGTGTCTATAAATATTGCATATATTCATATATGTACAAATGGTCTACAATTATTATTGAAAGGTAGTATGCTATATAGGGACGGACAAGAAGTTTGCAGAGGCAACAGTGTCTACAGTGGAGATCCTGTCAACACAGATTACCCTAATGATTGGAGATTAGTGGTAACCATCTGCAATGTATAAACCAATATATCTTACATGATCTATCAAGCTTTTTAACTTCACAGACAGCAACAGTACTAGTCAAAAAGAGGCGTACAGGATGTTAACCATCATTGCAGTATGCCAGGAGTAATTCAGAATAACTTGTTTGGTATTCTGTACAGATAGTAATGAAATAATTTGATTCACTTTTTTCTAGAAATTTTAGTTGCTTTAGAAGAGACGGTATTATCCTGATTAATTATAGCAAAGTCTATACTATAAAATGTCATGTATCATAGACATTACTGCCCACAAAATAACATCAACTTGAAATTGCTTGTTGCAGAAATAGAATCTTTTAAAATGTGAACTTCATTTCTATGAAAAAAATCATATTCCAGCAAAATTATATATCATCATAAGTCAATATAAAAGGAGTTTAAATGCTCATTCATAAATCAGCCTTTTCCTAAAATACGTCAGCATGTAGGGCAAATAAGAATGATTCACAGAGATCTGTATCAAACTATACAAGATAGTTGACTGGTGAATGTATAGTGAAGATAGTTATTAGATATTCAGAAACAGTAGCTGTTCCCTGCAGTCTTCTCTGAAACATAAAGTCAGAAAAAAATATGCATCTATAAAACTTTATAAAATAGGCACTGTATCTAAAATGGACAGTGATTGTGTGAAATTAATGAGAGGGTAGGTGATTAATTATATAACGGTATCTAAACCTTTTCATTAAAACTTTTCCTTAAAAATTTTCATTTCATAAAACCCTCTAGATTTCTTATTGTTAAAAAGGCCAAAGCAATCTTTGAGGTGATGACTGAAAAATGTACATTCCTGTTAATATTAGTATGACCCTTACCAAGATGGAAGCCTAAATAAGCTTACAGAACATATTTTAAGATGCTCAGAAAGCTACTCAATTAGGGGGTTACATACAGACTGCAGGCATGCCAGGTGTCTCACAACCCATTGCAATCCCAATTCAGTTACCTGAGCGCTGATGTCTACTGCTACTTGAGATGCAACAACCTGCCTGGCTACTTCAAAAGAGCACAGGTTTGTAGGTCTTCTCTCACACCTCCAGCCCCAACACTGATGATGTTTCACGTATCCCATCTTTTAAAATATTCAAACAAATTAAAAAAAGTGATTAAGTGAACACTGGTGTGACTAAGCTGGACTAGGATAAAGGTATTTGTATAGTTTACTTGGACTCAGATATTCTAGAGCTCTAAGACTAAAAATAAGAGTTTTGTACTACTCCCAAAAGGAAATAAAAAGCTTCCAGGGCTATTACTAGCACAAGAAAAAAAAAACGCATCCTGAATCAGTAGAAACATTCAGAAGTTTTCCTGTGAATAGCTGTTACAATGGTCCCATCATAGGCTTGTCTTCAAGAGGCATTAAAAAATATGTATAGATTAACACTTCCCAAAGCCTAAGAAAGCTTTTCCTGCCAATTTACACATGGCGTTTTGTCATGGTTTAACCGCAGCCAGCAACCTAGCACCACACAGCCGCTCACTCACTCTCCCTCCACCCAAGAGGGATGGGGGAGAGAATCAGAAGAGTAAAAGTGAGAAAGCTCATGGGTTGAGATAAGAACAGTTTAATGAATTAAAGAAAATAAAATTAAATAATAACAATAATAGTAATGATAACAATAAACTGTAACTATATAAAAAAAACGAGAAATAAAACCCAAGAAAGACAAGTGATGCAGATAAAAACAGTTGCTCACCACTTTCCGACCGATGCCCAGCCTGTCCCCAAGCAGCGGTCCCCTGGCCAGCTTTCCCCCTACTTTATACACTGAGCATGACATCATATGGTATGGAACATCCCTTTGGTCAGTTGGGGTCAGCTGTCCCGGTTGTGTCCCCTCCCAAATTCTTGTGCACCCCCAGCCTGCTCACTGATGGAGTGGTGTGAGAAGCAGAAAAGGCCTTGACTCTGTGTGAGCACTGCTCAGCAGTAACTAAAACATCCCTGTATTATTCACTCTGTTATCCACAGGTTTTAAAAAAGGTTAACTACAAAAATAATGTCAAGATGGTGGGGCAGCTGCATCTCTCAGATACCTAGCCAGAGCACCTTACAGCTTGTTATTGGCCTACGTGTTCTGTTTTTTATGCTGTTTTAAACCAAGACTTAAAGGATAGGGTCTCTGTGTGTCACAAGGTCTCATGCTGTCAAGCTGAAAGATTGCTGTGGTATATGTGTAGGAGACAGGAAGCACTTAAAGGTCCTATGGGTAAGACATAATTTCCTTCAGAAGAGATGCTTTATAAGCCTTTAAGGTTAGGTACAAGTGAGTTGCAACAAAACAAATGAACAAACAAAACATCTCAAATGCAAAAGAAAACAGTTAAAAGCTATGCAAAAGTTAGAATGAATAGGGGTATATACAACATTCAGTCCTGAATTTCAAGCAATAAATGGTAGTAAAACGGAAATCAGAAAGTATGTTTTTATCTGACAACAACCATTAACGAACAGTAGGATATTTTAAGCTTTGATTAACTCAGAAAAAGAAAATCAAGTAACTCAGTAAAAGAAAACCAAGTAAGAAACCGTATCACAGACATGATGGAAGAACTGAAGTTAAATGGAGAATTTTTTAAATTTTAAGTTGGTATACAAGCCAGTAGGGTGCCAAAAAGTTAAACAGATACTAAAAGAATGGCTGCAGAGAGGGGAAGGTAAATAGGTAAAATGCAATCTTACAATGGCAATTCACACCAAGGGTATATGTAAAGTAAATATATAGGAGAATAAAAACTGTGGGAAGATCAAATTTGTGATACCATTAGGGAATAGGAGGGTAGGACCTTTTTGAACCGCTGCCTGAGAGCAAGAGAAACTTTCAGAGGAGGACGAATCATACGCTGCAGAATGCTTTTGAGAGTTCTCCTTTACCCTAGATCCTTCCTACCCATCCTTAAACACATTCTCAAATTTTTGGTTCCCCGATCCTCTTTGATGGATCAGCTTCCAGGAAATATTTCATCTAGTAATAGGTCCTGAAGAGAGTGAGAGCACACGGGTATGTCTCAAAACTGTCATTCCATTTATAGATAACATTTGCAAATACCTCGTATTTTTACAGAGTCCAAGATACTAAAGTTTAAATGTATTCCTCTCCTTTGATCTAGAGGGAAAAATACTATGCTGAGAAACTTCAAGAAAATTTGTGAAAATTCAAACGTTAGGGAACAGTAAAGTGGGAAAAGAGATAATGCAACAGAATTATGGGAATAAGGTTATGACTGTCATCACTGTTGTCTCAGAAGACAAGGAAGGAGTGCAAAGCCCCTATGGTATTGCTTATGGAACACATATGCCTATTCTAGCTCCCTGAGCCCTAATTCAACTTCCATTAAAAAACAAACAAACAAACAAATAAACAAAAAAAACCCCCACAAACCCCAAAACATCTACAGGAACCAATTTTTTTTCTGGCTTGGGCAGGAAGGGAAAGAGTAAGAAAGAATAAACAACACTCTTGAAGAATTATTTTCAAATGCACAGCCTCCCAAGAATCTTTAGCTCTTTTCAAAATACACTCTCCACTAGCAGGTCAAATGGGGCTACACCTGGCTGGTGACCAGTCACTAGCAGTGTTTCTCAGGGCTCACTTCTAGGGCCAGTTCTGTTCAATAAATTTATCAATGAGCTGGATGCAGGAGTTGCATACACCATTAGCAAGTTTGCTGATGATATCAAACTAAGACATGCTGTTGATTCTTTGAGGGACAAGAGGCCTTTCAGAGGCATCTGGATAGACTGGAGCATTGGACAATGATTAATGGCATGGAATTTAACAAGTCCAAAGGCTGGATTTTGCACCCGGGACAAAGTAACACTGGACACAAGTATAAATTGGGAGAGGGGTGGCTGGAGAGGAGCCCTGCAGAAAGGGATCTGGGGGTGCTGCTTGACAGTAAGCTCAGTACGAGTCAGCAGTGTGCCCTGGCAGCCAAGAGGGCAAACCACATCCTGGGGTGCATCAAACACAGTGTAACCAGCCAGTCAAAAGAGGTGATTGTCCCGCTGTATTTAGTGTTGGTGCGGCCTCACCTTGAGTGTTGTGTGCAGTTCTGGGCCCCACAATTTAAAAACAGTGTTAAGGTCCTTGAATGCGTCCAGAGGAGGGCAACAAAGCTGGCGGAAGGCACGTCCTGTGAGCAGCGGCTAAAGACTCTGGGTTTGTCTAGGTTGGAGAAAAGTAGGCTGAGGGAGTGACCTCGTTGCTCTCTACAGTGTCCTGAGGAGGGGAAGTGGAGAGGGAGGTATCCATTCTCCCTGGTATTCAGTGACAGGAAGCGTGAGAATGGTTCAAAGTTGTGCCAGGGAAGGTTTAGACTGGACGTTAGGAAGCACTTCTTTACCAAAAGGGTGATTAAACACTGAAACATGCTTCCAAGAGAGGTGGTCGATGCTTAAGAGGCATTTGGACAATGCCTTTAATATGCCTTAACTTTTTTTCAGCCCTAAATTGGTCAGGCAGTAGGGCTACATGATCGATGTAGGTCCCTTCCAATGGAAATATTCTAGTCTAGTCTAGCCTAGTCTAGTCTATTCTAAAAATCATTCCAGGTTGTTTGCTTTTCTCAGAGTGATAGTATGATTTTTATGTAAACTTTTTTGCTAATGTGTTTAGAAAGCAGCTGGCTGATCCACTCTGTCTTTCCCTCTTGACAAAATTGATTAATTCTGTCCTGTGCAAAAGTTAAAAAAAAAAAATTAAAAAGAAGCTTTTAGATTTTCTTTGGCTTTCTGGGTTCTTATTTCTGAGCTCCACCTTTTTCTCTATTTCTGCATGTTATTTCTTCTTACTTCCACATTCTCATCTAGCACCTTTCTCTTCTGACTTTTGGTCTCCATAATTTTGTACCTTTTTTTTTTTTCCCTTAATGAATGTAGGACTTATTATTGCAGGAAAATTTTAAGCACAATACACAGTCATCTAGAAATGTAAAAAGTTTTCGAAAAGTCAGTTCTTTGATGCTATTGTTAAATATTCAAAATTCATTTTCAAGTAAAACTTGGTTCTCAGCACCATTCACACCAGTATTTGATGTGAAAAATCATCCACCATTCAGTGTACTTGTATCTCCCTACCTCCTGTATTGCCTTGCACCTTCTGTTCTGTATTCTTCTTGTAAGTCCAGGTCAAGGGATATAATGACAACTGCTCCTTTCAAACATATGCTTTCCCTACTCTATTAATTTGATTTCAGGAGGATTTAGCCTTGCAGAATTATGACATGAACTCACTGAAATTCCTAGCTGGGGCTACTTCCCTGTGCAGCCTGAATATTCTTTAAAGGATTGGTAAGAATTATTTATTTTGCAATACTTCCTATACCCTGAAGTATGTCTTGAGTTTACTTGTGAGGCTTGGTTATTCATATTGTCTACTGAAGGAAAGACTGCTGCGTTGTCTCAGATGTACTAGACACTTTAAAAAGCCAACTATTGACTTCATTAGCTCTGCTAATTATGGAACAATAGATTTTAAAATTGGCAGTAAGCCCTGTCATAGAATCATAGAATTGTTTAAGTTGGAAAAGACCTTTTAGATCATCGAGTCCAACTGTAAACCTAATCTTGCTAACTCCACCACTATGTGACAAAGCAGCTTTTTTTCCTAGGTACCATTAAATCTAAAATACCTGTAATAAATAAAATACATAGGTCAGAGGGGGAAAAATGCTACCTACCTGTTTTCTTTCCCAGGACTGAGAAGTTTATTCTACTGATACTATAATACAAAAGCCTAAGAGAAACCAAGAAACAGAACACACAATTCTCTTGCTCTTAAGCAAATTATTTGAATGTCAAAATGCAATCACATTCTTCTTTAATATATTCACTTATGCAACTGAACTTGCAGAAGCTTTCCTCTTTCAAACTCTCTATTTTCTCCAGACAGCTCCATAGTTGGCGTTTAGGACCTAGTCTTTTGGTTATTTGATTTCTCTACGGCTGAAGAGGATTGTACCCACTTCTTAACTGCCTGTTTTAGTCACCAGGGTTGGCTGTTTTGTTATTGAAAAACCACCATGCCAATCCACAAGTTCACACAATTTGTGTGGCACTGGTTCTGCCACCATCTGCAAGTTGTACTGTAAAATGTTTGTTGGAGTGAGTACCTTGGGTAAACTGAAAAAAAACTTGTCTCAAAAGCTTGACATTGAACTATTCATGGTAGTTAGACTGAAGTGGTTCTGAGCATGTATAAATGGACATCGTTTGACACCTGGAGTACTGAGCATTCAGAGAGTTTATTCTTGCAGTGGAGTTACTGCTAGGGTGAACAGGAGTTATTTCTGATTAAAGGAAAACAAATATAGCTACAACAAATAAATTTACACTTGGCAGCTCTATTCTAAGTCACAGTTTAAGGAGCAACAATTTTTCCTTAATTTAGTTCTAAGCCTTTTCACTCTAGTTACAGACATATCAAACAAAATTAAAATCATTAACATATTGCAAATTTTACCTTCTGTATCCCATCACATTATGAACATGTGTTGTGGATTACCATATGAAACAGTACACACAGTATTATTGTGACATCTTCCAGAAATGTCCAATCACTTTTCTACTTTATTTATTAATAATATCTAGAAAAACAGAAATAGAATCCAAAGCCCATCCCCAGGAAATTAGCTGTAGGAGTTCATAGATGAGAGTAGGACCATGGATCATTAATTGACAGTTAGGTCTCTGTTGGCATTCATTGATTTGTTGCCTATTACTGTATTAAAATTGAAGGTCTTTGGATTGTTATTCATTGTGTACCTTATTGCTACAACTCAAGGAATAAAGTGATCTATGGCCAGTTTGACCTCTATATAGCCTTGTAAAAGGAAACTATTAGGAATCTCTTATATTTTTGGTCTTAGAAAAAAGGTGAACAGAATCAATGGCTGTCACTTCGAGGTTTTTAATTTTATTTGATGTATAAGCCAATATATCTTTCCTTATCACTGTATTATAATTCTTTCCATGTCACTGTCATTCCATGGAACAAGAAATCAGGAGTATTGTCAAGTGTAATCCTATCCTTATTGGGCTTGGAAAAAAAGTCTGGAGAAGGAGCATTCAAAGTTGAATAAAACAGTCTCTGGATCTGGACTGTTGTGCCTTCTCACTGCTGTTGGTAGTATTGGTTATTCAGTTGCACGTGTCCTTGTCACCAGTAAGAAGGCGACTTATTCTATTGTGTAAGAAAAATCTTTTCCCAAGCCACAAACCTGGAGAAGTAAGACCTCATCAGCCAGTCATTAAATATATCAGGAAAATAGCACGGTTATAGCTTACTGCTGTGAATCTTTTGGTATGCAAAATTTTATCTTGCTCTCCTCCTTTTTGTTAGCAGACCTTTGTGTGTCTAACTCATAATTTCTACTAGCTTAACACTAAGCTATCCCTGCAGTGATGCTTTGTAATAGACAGAGAGGAGGGAACTGAAATTTTTGTTCAGAAATAGTATAAGCAAGTCAAGCCCTGCTAAAATCAAAGCAGTTTTCCAGTTAATGTTGGAGTTTAGTGTTACACCACCATGTTACACAGAAGTAACTATAATCACATGCTATTTTTGCTATTTTATGACATGCTATTCTACAAAGGTCAGAAGAAACTCTTGGAAACGTCATTTAACTAGTCAATAATCGTTAGCCTGGTATATTCACCTCTGGCTGCTTAAATTTTTCTGAACAATGCTTCTAGTATATTCCTAGAAGTTTCTTCTTTAATAATTCTGGTTTGAAAGCAGAACATATGTTCTAGCCAGCTACAGGATAACTGTGTTTGCTGGTTTTTTAGATGGTGTCCATGTTCTATTACATCAGAAAGTAATAGCTCTCTTTCAGCTTGGGTAACAGATTTTAACATAGTGGATGTGGGGTTTTTTCCCTCTCTCTCTCTTTGTTGTTCCTTGCTCTGAAGCAATGGGACAGTCATGATAAGTGGGCAGCTTTTTCCTTCACTATTTTATGAATAGTATGATGGAAACTTGTTATTATGTTTTTATAAGCAAGTCAAAGTAGAGGATGGAGGATTCTAGAGTTATGAAGCCTTCAAAAAGCCCTATAGCAAAGTAGGAAGAAGCAAAGTGTGAATTTAATTCAGGTTTGCAGCTGGATGATCTCTGAACATTAACTGTCCAGCTGAATCTCTGAGTGACATGGAAAAAGAATCATTCTGTCAGGAGGGAAAATGTCTCTGAAGAAATCCTGATAAATATCTAGCTACCCCATTTTCTACAACTGGAAGAAAACTGAAAAGTTTAGTCCAAGTCGTTGGATGGATTTCCTCATAATATACCTTTAGTCATAATCCTAAACTTTGTTTAACCCTATCCCTTAAACTAATCTCCTGTGAAGCTAAGGGGAAACTGTATATGCACTATAACTTTTTTTGCATTCTTTGAAGTAGTGTTCTGCAAGAGAGTGAAGATATTTAACATTCACCATCCAGATGACGGCAATGAAAGTTGTCAATGTTCATTGAATACACATCTTACAAAACAAACTAAACTTATTCTAGAATCACTTCACTCCCAATAAATCTGTATTTCTATTTAATTTTCAATGCATACTTTGCTATGTTCTCAAAGCACCTAACAATATCTAAAGTATTTATCTTTCAGAGACCTGTGAACTAAAGGAGTGCTATTAGCCTAGTTTTAGAGATAGGAATTGAAGTATAGTGAGTCTATGATTGAGATCACGTTGCATGTCTGTGCTATAAGAGCACACTAAACTGAGTTGCCAAATTTTGTGCTGTTGTCATAGCCATTGAAGAGTTTTTGTCCTATACCAAAAGCAGAACATCCAGAATACTAGCACTATTTCTTCGTTTGAAAACTATTGTAAAGCCTTAATTTCTACTGGTAATCAATGCAATCTGATTTTAAGAAATGAATAGCAGGTAAGAACATAATTTTCTGTAGGGAAAATAACAGATAAGAGGGAAAGCATGTGATATTTTATAGAAATTTTTTTTCAGTGTGTTTTTGGTTTTGTTTTTTGTGTATGTACCTTATGGAAGGGATATTGCCTGACCTGGATGAGCTGAGCTGATAGAAAACAGAAGATAGGGGCTGTTTTCTACACATCCAGTGGTAAGAAGTAAAGCACACTCAGTGACTTTTATTATTACAGAAAGCACAAATCTGCATTTCCATTCTAATAGGGCACTCTTCCAAGCCCAGTGAGCTGAAACACGTACAAGAAATGTTTACATCATGACGTGGCATATTATAAATGATGAATTCTTGTTTGTACTTTCAAGGAGTATAGGGACTGAATCAGAAACACTGGGCTCTGCTTATTGAACAATAAAAGAAAGCACACTTAACTGAACTATCCTACCTTTAGCGTACAATCTTTTACACTTGCTATCTTTTTCCTTCAGCTACACATGTGATTTGAGAAATAGCAGAACATTCTCTCTCTTTCAGGATGAATTTCTTTACTTGGCATCAAGCAAAATGCATGGCAGAAAACAATAGAAGTTGTGTTTGTGTATAGGCAGCTAATGCAATTGGCCTTGCATAATGCATAATTGAAGCTGAAGATTCATTTACATTGACCAATACTATTTATTTTTCAGTAAAGTGGAATGAAATAACCTTACTGTGCTGGTAGGCGAACTCTACTGTGTCACATCAGTCATTCTTAATCTTGCCAATTGGACTCATTAATTTCAGGAAAAGACATCACTAACATAACTGTGAAAGCAGAACTCGAATAAGCTGACAGGACTCTGTAATATTTCTGTTAAGCTATACATGTTTTTGTAGTACATCCATTCTGCAGTTAAATTAAATATAAATACAGACAAGCTATAGTGAAATATTAGTCTTTTAAAGAGTGAGTGTTATAATCTTCAACTTTTTGTAGACCTGTTCATGGGCAGTTATTAACAGAAGTTATCCTACTGAATGTAGCTACACTTCAATTATTGTTAATTGGCATGTGCAGATAGAAAAGAAACTGATCTTTAGTCTTGTGAAGCATTTTAGGAGCAGATCTCAGAGTTGTATTTGATACTGGTGTAAATTCTTCTTTTGGCAGATATTTTCCTCTGGCAAAAAATAAAAGATATAAAGAGAGACATTTTCACACATGTGAAATTACCCAAGATTTTTTGTAAATTATATTTATTTATATAAAACCGTTTAATTCATTATGCTTATTTCCACAAGAAAAAATTAATACACAGAGAGACTATGTGGCTTATAACTATCACAGTAAGTGACAGTTATATGTTATCTAGAATAGAAAAGTTATGATGATACTTAAACTGGTAGACTCCAGTTTTCCCTGAATTCCTTATTACCAATTGTCAATGTTGTCAGCTATACTGGTAATTAGGTACATTGAAACTGGTATTATTTCTGTCTGAATCCGGAAGACTTAAATCTAGTTTCTAAAGTCAGGACTTCAGAAAGCTTCCCTCTTTTATATAAATCCTCCCTCTGTTAATATCTCCCATCCCACAATCTCAGCAGAATGCATTCATGTACTACAGGGCAGGCTCAGAGAAAACCATAAAAGTAATTGTCATAATATCCTTATGGATATTGAATGGCCTTATTGTCTTCAAAGTACATGAAACCTGCAGAACCCTGCATCCTAAAACCATGCTGAATATGCTTTGTGCAAGTTCATGTCAGGCCCTGAGCTTCTGAGTAACTATAGCCATACTTAACATTATTCATCTTAACCAAATCCACGGGGTAAACATACATTCATAATAAGTTGAATGTTAAAGTATGTTCAGATTTTAGATTTTTTTCAATATATGAAACACTAGATGATTAATATGATTTAAGAAATTAAAGCTCAGATTTGATTTCAGTCTTGGTTAGGTCACTTTCTCACTTAGACAGAGATCATTCAGTGTTTCAAGAGATGAGCTGTGGAGCTATTATTTAAATTTGATTGATCAAATTTTTTAAAAGTACATATATGGTAAATGAAAGTGATTTTTCTTTTGCTAGTAAGGAGATATGATTTTATGAAATGGAAACCATATTCAGTGCTCCTTTTCAAGTGAAGCCTTTAATTGTAGCTATAGTGAACAGGCATTTGTAACGTAAATGTGCTTTGCACATACCTGATCAGCAGACAATACTACTGGTTTAGCATTTGGAGTACAAATAGAAAAGTTTGCTTCAGCAATATTAAAATGTTCAGAAAAAGCAAAACCAAAACTTTTAGTCCGAAATTGAATCAGTTCTGGCACAGAATATTGTTCCTCAATTGTCATCACTGACTACTGATTATAAACACAAGTTTTTGGTTTTGATATTCTGCACAAGAGTTCTCATTTCAGGCTTGTTCAGGTATGCAATATAATGCATATTTATATTTCATCAGGAATATTTTCTGCTCTTGGCAATAGTATTAAGTAAATTACTGAAAGCTGTGTAGAGTAAACAGTTTCCATTTTGCAAATGTTTTTGAGAATTCTACATCTGGCTTCATGTCAGGTAAGATGAAAACACAAAGTGTTAAATGTTCTGAGAAGGAAAATTCTGGACAAATTCTTACATTGTTAGAAGCTATTATTTTATTTTATTTTCTCCCAAGGAAATAAAATAGTTCCATTACAGCTATTTTCTTTTGTTTATCTTTATACACACTGAAATATTACTTTTTGGAAAAAAAAAAAGTCAAACTCATTAACTTAAATCTTTCATTCTGAAAACAGTAAAACAAGATGCCAAGGCTATTTCAGAAAATTTCAGTCCAGTCTGTTTTACACTGAATAAAAATATATGCTTTATTTCTAAACTAACTCATATTCCCCTTGATTTGTTATGATGTTTTTCTGGCAAACTAAGAGGCCATCTGCTACCAAGTTTTTGTACTTTAATAACTGTGAATCTTCAGTTGAATACATTTAAACTTTTTCATTTTATACTAAAACTATTTTAAAAACAATGCAACCTCATGTTTTTCTTTACTGGTCTATGGTTATTTAAAAAAAAAACCACACAAAGAAATGAAAAACCTACTGACAACCTTAATAAATCAGAGATCTCCTTTTCCAGTTTAATACTCTTGAGTTTAAGGTGTCTAACTCTGCTAATATAAGGAAAAAAAAGAATTATTTTTATTTTTTTTGTGTACATTGAAAGATCAAAGCACATTTTCTTACAGTTAATTGTGTCATAGTTAAGACACTTTCTTACTCCTTATTTCTTTTATTTGGTGCTGTCTTGAACATTTAATAGCAATCTGTTTTGCTTTTGTCACATAATCCTCACATCTTAACAGAATATTAAATAAGTATTTATACTAGTTCTTTTTCAGAATAATATCTTTTAAGTGTGTAATAAATCATTCTGAAAACATTTTTATTATCAACTAAAGTTTCACTCTATTAGCATTAATATGTTGGCTTTACATTCAATCAAGAGTGGGGTTTTTTTTGTACATGGTAAATTGAATACTCTCCTCAGCAAGGTGAGTCTTCCCTTTCAGTTCCTTGACCTCTTATCTTTCTTTTTCTGCCAAAGCTGATGTAAAATTATGCTGTGTATTTTCTGTTAGAAAGAAAATGTTTACAATTTCTAGAAACTCCAAGGGTGTTTTATTGTTTTGTATAGAAATTTTATATTGACTGCTTTTTCATATACATAAATAGGCAAGTTTTTAAGGAATTGATCACCTTATTCCATATTTGATTTGTCAGTGTGTAACAGGTTCTCAGCTGTGTCTCATCTACCAGTTTATTAGCTGCAAGACTGACTGAGAGGTGTTCCATGGTTCGTACTGCTAATTTGTCATTCCACAGTGAGAGAAGTCTACTGTCACTTTCAGCCTTCTATCTTGTATTTATAAGCAGTACAATATGGAATGGTATTGTAAGGGTACTTTTAAACTTTAAATAAGGTGCTATCTGTTCATTTGCTTTGCCTCAACCTTTATCGTTGCTCAGATATTAGAGATGAGACAACAGTTTGCAGGCAACAATGTGGGAGGAAAGTGTGGAATGTTTGCATTGTAATCAATATTTTTGCTACCACCTTGAAGTGCCATCCATAGGGAGCAGAAGAATTAATGAAATGGAAGAGACATAAAAGCATAGCATTATAAGCAAAAAAATATAAGTGCTATATAGTTCCTGACTTATTTGCAAGGGAAGTAAATCTGCCTGTATGTTTTTAAATATTTTGAGGAATTCAGAATCTATTTGCAGATAATGACAAAAACATAGGATTACATTTATTATTGGAAATGTAGGTGAAAATCTCTCTCCTGCCCTAATGCTATGTACTGTGTTTACTTTCCTGATTATCATTGGAGAGCACTACAGAAAAGAGGAAGGAACACTAAAGACAAGCAAGATCATCTTAGTGGTGTGAGATAGAAGTCAAACTGAAAGACTTGTCATTTTGGGAAAGAAATAGAGTGGTTGTAAAAACAAGATTTATGTCTGCAGTTTGCTCTCAAATATAACTCTTGATAGCAGGCTTTTCTGTTACTAATAGTCAATTTGATGGGTTTTTTTATAGGTGATCAGTGTGACAATTCATTCTTAAAATGGCCTTTCAGGTATAATTCTTCTTATTCTGTACAATCAGAATTCCATCCAAAAATTTCTCAAAATAAAAAAATCTGCTTTTAGAGGAGCATCAGATTTAACCTCTGACACAATCTCATATGAAACATTTAGGAACATTTCTGAAATATGCTGCTTCTTAGTTCAGTATTTCCTTTGTTCATTGTTGGCTTTCTGGGCTTTTTAAAGGAAGTGATCTTGCAAAAGAATTATTGTTAATGAATGTATAACTACATCATTATCTTTTTCAGCCTACCATTTCCCAAAATCAAAGTATTTTTAGCTGAAAGATTTGTGGTATTGCCAATATTGTTTTGCACTTTGAATATCATGAAGAGTAATTCAATATTTAGCTACATTTTTTTTCCTTCATGTTCATTTTCCTCAGTGCTGGGGCAATTTGCCGACTGAATTTAAAATGGCCAATGAATCTTAGAAAGTTATGGTATACAATACCCACACAAAATGTAGTTTTAATCAATGAAGTGCATTGTATCCTGGCTTTATGATCAAATCATTTAGCACACAGGGTGTGATTGAAGGCAGAAGAAAGTATAGATTTCAGTCATCTTCATTTCTGTTACTTTGAATAGCAACCTTTCAGCTGCTACCACACCAGTAACAAAAACCCCTTAAATCTTAAAAAGCAAAAGAAAACAAAACAAAGAAAAACTTTACCTATCTAAATTTTAAATAGCTTCACATATAGGATGTAGTATTCTTACATTTTATGATGTCACACATTTTTCTCTATTAACAGGGATCATAGTATCTAATCTTCATAAAATTTTTATGTAGACTCGTGCCATATTTATGTCCAGATTCTTAAATGAATTTTTTTAATGACCCAGTTCATTGGAGAAAGAGTAAACCAGTTTGTAAATAATTCATTTGAACTATACAAAAAAATGTATTATAACATACAGAAGTAAATTTAGGATTTTATGAGTGCCTTTGGATGAACTGATTTTTTCAAGCCAGTACATTTCTGGTGTGAGATATATCTTTAGATACTGGGGATAGTCACATTTTTTATTTTTTTTTTTTTTTTAAATTAAGTATTATTATTTGGGGTCATGATACGGACGTTGAAGTGAAATAATAACTAAAACTTCAGTATCACTATTATGACATTTATCTAAAAGAGACAATCACCATCATTTAGGTCTTCTGACCTAATGGGATGGAATCACCAATAATTCCTTACTCATTCCTGAAGCATACATATTCAGGTGACTCCTGAGAATCCAAAACTAGGTTGATAGTGATAAGACCCCACCAGTTTTGTTCAGACTACTGGTTATCTTTGCAAGAGAGAAAATAAAAGTTATGAAGCTGAAAACAAAAGAACTGTTTTCCATTCTTTTCAGTAGATAAACTATAGGCCATTGTATTCATTTATCCTACACTGTAATCTGTACTATGAGAAATCTCAAAGCACAGCTTAGCAGGTAACTTTTTCGGAGAGTATTATGTCTATGTTTAATTAATGGTACATCATTATTGTTAAGAAAGTACTGAATACTGAGTGAAGTTCAAACCTGTACGTACAAAGTTGGTATTTTTGACTTGTTAAAAATGAAATCACTTAAAGCAAGACTGATTAAAAAGAGGAAAACTAGATTCAATAAATGAATAAATTTATTTGCTTTTGATAACCAAACTGACTTTGCAGTCATGTGAAACTGGAATGCAACAACAGATATTTAAAATTTTCAGTGCTTCTGAAGTAATTCTATAATTCAAGTTAGTCTACTTTTTGCACTTGGAACACAAAGGCATTTTTTTACCCATATTAGCTTGGTTGTCAGTAGCCATGTTTTAACAATATCATACACTACTGATGCCATACCGTTTTTCTATATTTGCAAACATTTAGTTGCAGTTTATCTTTGACAATGTGATCTGGATTCTCTAACTTCTAAAGATACCAGATACACATGGAAATTGCTAAGCTTCTGTTTTCATTGTGGAGAAGCTGATATTTTTTGAGGAACTACTGAGTTTTCTTGTAACATATCATATTTTCAGTACTTATCAAAGAAATGGGAAAGCAGAAAATTCTTAACAGTAGTAAAACCCCTCACCAGGACAGTGGCAATAGGGAGCAACGCAGAAAAATTGAAAAACTTAGACATTTTTCTAGAGCCTCAGTAAAGAAGTTATCAGCTTCAGCAACACCAGTTCGATTACAATCCAATTAGATTTGAACAGAAGATAAAATCTGATGCCACTGGACTATTCCTTTTCCTCATGAATTATTGGAGTAACTCCTCCTAAACACCAGAGATCCAGTAGGTCATTAGGAATGTACCCAACTGGGCTGGGCTACTGAGCTGACTTCATACCCCAAGGATGTCTGTGCACCACACATCTCTGTCCCACAAAGTTGATGCCAAAGCATTTTGTCTGACTAGCTGAGACTCCAGATGCTTTTGTGCTAATGCTGGTTCAGGAAACAGTATAGTCATGTTTTCAGGCTTTTACATACTTCTGCCTCTTATCTGCAGACGTTAACCACCAGGCTAAATAATTTTTCACAGCTAACTTAGAATTAAATGTCTGTATTACCATAGCAGACGAGAATTTGGGCTATGAATTTGCTATATAGGAAAACAACAATAATAAGAAAAAATCCCTAAATTAATTTATTTATTTCAAATTTATTCACTTTGAGAGCAGAACATGATCTAAGGACTCTTTTTCAGTCATTCTGATATAAAGTAAATTCCCAAGTTCACTTATTCATAATTAGGTCATGGAAGATAAGAGTTCATAATTAAAGAAAAATTTCTGATAACTTTTGGAAATTGTTTTACAATTGTGATAGATGAAATAGATTCTCCCAGAAAGGTTACTAGCTTCTTGAGTGAAATCCAGGGTTGATGACATTATTGTTACTTCCTTGTAATTCTAGAAATTAAACCACAAAGATATTTGCTCTGTCAGGTTTAATGTCAGCTGTGTTCCTAATGATCAAGTTGATAGAAATTATAATGGTTTTAGAAGCAAGTAATATTGTAATGAGGAGATTTTCAGAATTGATGGGTGTATAACAATACAGCTGTAATCCACAATGATCTAGTCAAGATACAAATGATACATAACTGTATACATGCAAAACTGATGATTTTTATAGAAGCTGCCAAAAATTCACTTCCAAAATCTATTTTGAGATATGTATTTGTATGCCGTTCTAAAAATCTGAAGTGATGCAATGCATTTATTTGTACTGTTACTAAAGGTGTTTGTTCTTAATAAACAACTGTCTGTTTATAGATCCTTTTGTGACGCATTGGAACAGGCTGCCCAGGGAAGTGGTTGAGTCACCATCCCTGCAGGTATTTAAAAGGTGTGTAGACATGGTGCTTAGGAACACAGTTTAGCTGTGGACTTGTCAGTGTTAGGTGTACGGTTGGACTCGATCATCTTAAGGGTCTTTTGTAACCTAAATGATACTATGATTTAATGATTCTATGAAATATATCAAATAACCTCTTGTGACAGCCGAAGAAGCTGATTCTGTTAATTGACTATATGTATGAACTCTGCACTGTTTCTAATCTTATCAGCCTTCAAGTAAAATAACTAGATCTCACAAATAAGATGGCAGTGGGGAGGGGATAACAGCTCTACTTTTAAGAGCCATCACTCTTTTCTCTAGTTTAAGTCTGAGAATATTTGAGAAAATCTAAAAATGTTATGGGAAACACGCATTCCTTATCAGCTGCTCATCATGACTTAAGCACATGTGCAGCTGTCTGCAGATCAAAACATCAGTGATGGCAATGAATTCCTCTGTAATAACAAGACCCCATCTCTTCCAGTGTTCTTCCAATAGAATTTAACATATTTGTAAGCATTTAGACTGGTGTAAAAGAGATATCATTATAGGGTACGTAAAGAAGGAATCATGGGGAGAAAGGATGAAAAAGCCCTTTCCTGAAAGGTGGGAGAAGGAATACAAGTAGAGACTTTGGCCTTATATAAGTGATAAAGCCAACTATAGACAATCCTTAAAATAGTGGGCAATGGAAAGTTAGCACGAAATATAAAACCCCCTATACACTCAAGTTCCTGAGTTCAGTATTAGGACACCTAAACCACACCTGTATTTTGACCATGTTAAAGGACAGGAAAAAAGTTAAGAAGAGGTTAATAAAAAGTTTTGGGTTTTGTTTTTTGGGTTTTTTTTATCTCTGGATAGCTACATATGTCTCAATTTAAAACCCACAGAATACAGTTCTAGTGTTAACTTGCAATAGGTGTAAGTGAACCTGAATTTTAATAGATCAGAATAACTGTTGTAAAAGGAGGCTAACATTCTAAAATTGCTAAATGTTTGAAAGAATGAGAGCTATCCTGTTGTTTTTAATCAACCATTTGAGAATATCACAATTAGGAAACCTCAGTAAAGATGTATATTTTCTGTGATGATGATAGTGCATTGCACCTGCAAATTCAGTAAAGTTACCTTTCCAGATATCCAGATATCCAGCAGAAAACTTAGAACATAGCATGTCAGTGCTGACGCCTTGACAAAACAACTGCATTTACTAACAATTTTGATCTCTGTCAATAGCTTAATAATGTTCCATAAATACTAAAGACGTGTCCTATGGGCAGTCTTCAGAGAGATGGGAACCCCTGAATGGCAGTCTAGCACTGAGAATTTTAACGCTCAGAGTAGGATTACAAAGGTGAAAGACTCACTTATTCGTGCTTAATCAGCAAACACTAACAAATCTTTTTTATTTTGGTGACTTTTCATATGTGTTGCAACATCTGAAATTTGTTGAAATAATCCCAAGTTACAACAGACAGAAAATGAAGATTTCCTGCATCAGAGGTCTGACGACCTATAAAGCAACCCTGGATTTTTCCTAAACTAATCTGGAGATAAACTTCCAACTGTTGGATACTGACTATGACTTCAAATTAAAGAATTGCAATATTGGGCAACCTACTTATAGCCTGTAATCATATCAAGTCCTTTTAAACTATCATCATATAAAATTCTTTTACTCCAATAACAATAAGAGAGACAAAGATTTGAAATCTATAGCAATCAACAGATCATTATTAATAATGAAAGCTATGGTGCATATTGCAATATGATTGACTTTTTTTTCCACATAGATTGAACAAGATGAGTTTACAACTGAATACAAATAATCTTTCCATATACCTTTGAAAGAAGTATAAATCAGAAACCAAAGGAAAATAAGTATGTCATCTGTGTTGAGAAAAGTTTCTTAATAACAAAAAGGGAGTTATTAAGGACAGTTTCAAATTTGATGGAGTGTTCTCCCATTTTCAGTTGTCCTTCAATCACAGAAGTATCAGCAATCTTAATTCTTATTATTCAATAAGATAGGATCCAAGCGAGCCAAGATACTTACAGCACATTCATTGGCCTCAAACTTTGCAGCTGTTTAAAACTAAGTGGCACAGATGTCTTAGAAGCACTTGATGGCTCTGAAAGATATACTAAGGAAGTTCTGGTCAGAGATAAGGATAATCAGTAAATTGGGTTAATTTCCAACCAGCACTCAAAAAATTGAAAGCTTGTTAATAAAATAGTAGTAGAAATTATTATAAGCATCTGTTATGAGGATTAAAGTCTATTAACCAATCTCACTGCATTAAAAGACTTAGTGGTAGCAAGTACTATCAGATGATATCTTTAAGAACAGCCCTAAAGGATAGCACAACAAAGCCTTTTCATGGTCAAACATAGGTACATTGAAGGCCTTATAGATCATACAAAAATTAAAAACATGTCCTGATCCCTTATGTGTTGTTTATTCTGGTACTTTCTGGAAAGGAAAAAAGTCACTAAAACCTATTCTCAAATAATATATGTATATGTGTGATATAGTTTTACAGTAATATTTAAAACCAAAACAAAATAAACAAACAAAAAACTACAACTGCCCCAAACCCCCAATACCCAATAGTTCTAAATCAGAAGAAAGCTTTCTTTTTTTTATTGTTCTTAAATATCAGGAATCCATAAATTATGATCTATATGTTAATTCTGCTCACAGAGTTTTGATATATTTTGTAATAAAAGTATTAGATAATATTTATTGCATTCAACAGAAACATAATTTTTTCTATAGAAAAGTTTTGCTTGCAGAGAGCACCAGATATAGCAGTTTCACAATTTGAGCTAATTACCATGAGTTTTGGAACTAAGCATGGTGGAGAAAAAACTCCTAATGATAGCTTTGAGAGTTGTTTGGTGTCCTGCAGACCAAACAATTTATCATTTCTTAAACTACCTTGGACACTGAAGTTGCCTTCTGGTTTCCTGTTTTGCACTTCACATTTACATTATCTATATTGTTCACCAGGATAAGAGGATCTGCCTCACTGGCAGAGAATCCTGATATACAATTTGCAGTCACATATGATTGTCTTCTGTTAAATTTATTCAAACTGAGATATTCTCTTATTCAGTGATAGAGCTACTTTGCTCCTCTCAGTCATGCAAAATACAAACAAGCAGCAAGTTATCTCATTTAATCCCTTTGTCATGTCTGCACCTGTGGTAAGAAGAAAAATCTGATTCTCTGCAACTGAAGTGAGCAAAAGAAAACAATTAGCTTCTTGGTCATTCAGCAAGAGGAGCTGGATGGATCATGGGGTCCAACAATGACCATTTATTTTCTGTGAGCTCCTGAGGACGTCCAGGCTTGTGCTGCTCTGTAAATGTGACATATTGACAAACCAGAATGTAACCTTATAAGGTTTGCTTATATGTCATGCTTTATCTATAGACCCAACCACTGAAGTTCAGAGCTACTTTGCACAGACTGTGAAGAAAACTATCAAGGGCATAGTGCTGCAGGCACTTCATTTATAGATTTTTTTCTGATTTCTGCAGAATGCTGGAAGTCACACTACATCATTCATGATATAACCTCTCCTATTGTCTACTTTACAGATCTCTTACGAAGATTTTAAAAGAATTGTGTGCAAACTGCATCCTTAAATCTACAATTATAAACAAATCCACATGGGAAGAATAAGCTTGTGTAAAGGAATAAATCCAAACTTTTCAAAGATACAAAATGCTTTTAATGTGGAAAACTGAGAATAAATTATCTTGCTTTACTTCAACCTACAATACAAAAAGCAAAAATTTCCAGATGGAAATATATTGAAGGAGTGAAGTTCATGTGAGTAAATGTGCTTATATAATGCATTTTTGCAGTGGCCTATGATTTCAGAGGGCTCATGCCTGCACTTTCTTAGATCTAATTATGTAGGTGAAAATACTCCATAGACATATCTGAAGAACCTAGATTGCCTAAAACAACACTAGTGGAGAAAAAAACCCAACAAACAAAACAGAACAGAGAAAGGAATATAACTGAGAGAGAACTTCCATGGTCCTAGTTACCCTTAGCATTGAACAGTTAGGTGGAAGAAGATAGCCATGAGAAAGTGCTGTAGTTACCGATTTTCTGCTGTGAAAATTCACAGTTAATACATACATAGTGCATTTAGCACAGAAACAGAAAGGTTCACTTTTTCTGTGCCATGCTGTTGCACCAAGAAATACACTGTATTTGTTATTTTCACTTCAAATGAAATGCTTTTTCCTTTTTAGGAGAAAGTGCTTACTTCAAAATAAGAATAATCAAAATCAAATCCAGAATGTTTGGTTGTGGACCATGGTACTAAAAGGCAGGATGTTTTTTGTTCAGGTTTTTCTCTTGTTTAAGAAAATCTGTAACAATTAAAAAGACTTAACCACATTGCTGATGTACAACAAAATTACTGTACTAAATCTTTACAAATACCAGTTTATCCAACATAACATTGATCCTGAATTTTTTCATGATATATCTTGGAGGCTTCATAAAATTTTCATAAAGTTTTCATAAACTTCATAAAGGTTTGTTAAGTTATCCCGTCACAGTAGATGTTATGATTTAATTTCCTAGAGGGTTTGTGCTTCAGTTCATTTCTCTTCTTTTTTCTTATATTTATTTGCCTTTCCAAGTTGATCACACTGTAACATCACCCTAAGAAAAGCGTTTCTTCACAGAGTTTTACCTCAACGCTAGCCCGGATTTCATTTACACTGAAACACATTATATCTGTGAAAACAATTCATGGAGATTTTTGCAATGCTAATTTAAACTTCAAAAAAGAGCAACAGTCACTGCAGACACAGCTCTTCATGTTTCATCTTCATTTTTGGGGTATCATACTAAAAATTACTTTTGCAAATGTAAACCTAATGTAATTCTTCTACTATGAAAGAAAGACATAAGTGGATTAATATATAAATTCATCTGTGTGCAGGCATGCTCCCATACCAAATCACTGCTATTACACTGTCAGTCTAAATTAGGGCACCTGAGATTAAAGTTAGGTGATTTTGCTTGCACTTTCTCACAGCATTAGAAATGGCAGATGCAGGATTATTAGCATACAGAACAAATTCTGTTCTCTCAAAATATCCATGAAGAAGGTAGAAAAGCCATATTTAAATAACACAAAAGTGCAGAAAAGAAAGACTGTGCCTTTTGCTAAAGATGTGAAAAAAGTACTTGTAATTTTCATGATGATAATGACAGCATAATAATATAGATTTTTAGACTTCTTTTCTTTTTTTGAACCCAGGACAACATGAGTGAGTAGTTTTTCCTACAAAGCTAAACATATTTATACTCTCAAGAAAAATTTTAAAATAAGATTTGAGCCTTTCGTGTTCATGAACTTGGTTGTATGTAAATCAAGCCACACAAATGGTGAACCAGCAAATAGGAAGATAAACTGGTAAAAAAAAGGTTAAAGTATCATTGATTTCCCATTCATTCATAAATTTTACCATTTGAATCACCAGCCCAATTAGTCATTCATTGGCAAATGATTCAATCTGCCCACGGACAAATTGAGAGGATCATTCCTAGTCCTATCACTTAGTTACCTATTGGTATGGGATGCTTTTCAACTGAAAAATACTTAGTGCACTTTTGTGCAAATTCCCATCCATTTTAATGGAAGCAGATTTATGAAAGAATTACCTTCCCTGTGTAACATACCACAAAACCCAGGATCAATTGTAGTAATAATAATATGACAGGATAGAGTATAAATATATGATATTGTTACTGTTACGAGATCTCACACAACTTCCGGCATAGCATATAATAAGCCTTTAAGAGATTAATTCCAGAAATTTCAGTTTGGAAAGACATCTGAATGAGGGTGAGATGAAACTTCTGCACACTTTAAAGGCCACTTCAGTCCCTGGAATAGTATTTGCCACAACTTAGATGGGTTTGGAAGCTTTCTGATTAAAGATTTCATGGACCATGTGCTGCTCTTCCATTTTTGTGTCTGGATACAGTCTTATTTCTACAGTCTCATTTTCCCATCTTCCCTTGCAAGCTCCCTCTACATCAAGATTTTACTGTATGATCATTGAAAGAATGCAAAATTTCATCTTTTCATTACTAGGCTTGAGATCTGGCTTCTGACAATTAATTAATTAACTGAACGATTATATAATAATTAAATGAATGCTTATATAACTACATTCATCTGAGGATTGTCCTGAAAAGTATTTGTTTATTTCTGTGAGATAATTAAGTAAGATTGAGGAGATTGTCATTAAAATTAAGGAAGTTACTAGCTAGAATATGACAGCAGAGCACATCCTCTGGAGAGTAGAGATCAGCTGCAAACACTACATGATATCACTGCATGCAAAGAAAGAAAGAAAGTTTTTAATTAATGTTTTCTGAACTTTAATGGTTAAAACCTCCAGTTAGGATCAAAAACCCCTCCAGGCAGCTATGCTTAGAGGAAACAATCCTCAATACGAAGTTGCTTAAAATCTCACGTAAATAAGATAGAAGTAGTGAATGTAGCAAAAGAGTAGCGAGAAACAGTAGGATATAGATACAGAAATTACCTGTTTACTAGAAGATACAGAAAAATAGGTTGGAAAGTGAAGAGGATGCCTGGTAGGAAAATTTGATTTATCAAAAGGAGGACTTAATTGCCATGTAAGAAATAATGTTTTTAATGAAAGAAATGGACACCTGATCTCACGATGTCACGTAAAACTTTTTTTGTGGGAAGAGAGCATATATAAGAATAAAGGTTATTGGTTTTGCTCTGTGAGTGAAAAGGAGGCTACTGAAGTTTTAGAAGAACTGTCTTCTCGGGAAAAACAAAGGCATATAGGGAGGAGAGTTTTGAGGACTAGGAGTCTAGGAAGAGCTGTGTTAACTCTGCTGAAAGTGAGGCTGCGGACTTACTGGGAATAAGAAACATCATAACAAGACACATTATCTAAAGCCACTGATAATTATAAGGTCACATTGTCTGTATTAGAATGGTAACCATTTATGTAAAATCAATAATTATCAATAATGCTATACAAAAGAGGAAATACACCTTTTCAGAATAGAATTACCTTTATTGTATGTCGTATATTTGACAAACTTAGTGCTCATGTCTTGCTTTGCACATGTTGAATAGGCTGCCACAGTCATGACTTTACAAATGCTGCATAATAACTTAAGAACTATAGTCAGAAAAATTCAGACTTGGTGAATAAAATTATGTTAAAAATGTCAGAGAAACAGCTATGATGATCCAGATTGCTCTATCAAAAGTTTTAGAGAAAAACAGCCTTGTAAGCAATTCTCTTCTAAGCTAAAAAATGTGAAAAATAGCTTGGTTATCTTAATAGAATATTGTTTTCTATCTGCTGCTTAACAGGTCTCTGTTCAATCTTGACATATGGTTGGTTTAAATACATATGCACTTTAAACTCTTACTGTGCTCTAGTCTGGCAAAACTCAGCCTGTCCAGAATAGATGCAACAGCCTCTCATGCTCAAAAGAAGGAATGTATCAGACTTTAATGTGACAGACCTCAGAAGATATATCTTCCCACTACCACCCCCTGTGGGTTTATTATTGTAAAGTTCAAAATCAACAGTCCTAAAGTACTTTTAAGTACTAATTAAAAGTGACTGTGGTGCTCTGACTGTCCCTGTATTGACTGTTGTCAATACAGGGAGCTGAATGTCATATATGCAGAACATATAGCAATATAGGCCAGTGTATGTTTTTCTAGATTTGTGACCCTATCTTCGTAAAGTGACTGTCAGAATTCTGCTTCAACAGATTGCATTCAAAAAAATACAAAGGGAAAAAAGATAACATGATTTTCATTTATAGTCTCATACATTGATAATTAACCAAACTAATCTAGCAAATGTAGCAGTATCTTAATAGGAGTGAATATTTATTTGAAAGCTAAATAGTGTTAATAATGTTTCTGAGTTATAATTATTATTAACTTCTTGTTATTATAGTGTCTTACTCAAGAATAAGAACTTAAAATTTGCTTTAGATTATTTGCAATAAAATATTATTAATATTTCTACATTTATATTTCTTAGTATAGATGAGAAAGATAACTTCTAATTTGAGCTCTTGATCTGGCAAATATTTATTCTGTAGGTAATTTGAAATCAATGGGGATTCTTATATGAATAAAGCTGCTTATATGCACAGGCATTTCTAGGATCAGTCATACTACAAAAGCATAGTCCATGAATTCTTTACAGATATGGACCGGAACACAGATAAAGTTTCATAATTGAAACACATGCATTAATTATTTTTTCTTAATTTTTTCACATATTTTTATAAAATTTTCAAAAGCCAAAAAATAAAAGTTCAAAAGTTGAAACTATATCTCAAGAAGAATTTTATAATATGTAAATAATATCTTAGGTTGAAATCCTCTGAAAATGAGTATTAAAAAAATCCTCGGATGGCTATGTCTTGTTATATTCCTATTTTTCTGCATAGAAAAATCTCTTTATTAATTGATTATTTCAGAAAAAAAAAACCGAACAAACCAAAATCTAAGCATCAGATTAGGTCTATACCTCAGAAGATCTGAGAAGAAGATCTCAGAAGATCTTAATACCACAAAGTTAATATGAATGAGTCACATCAGAAAATGGTAAATATATACCAATTTCAAAAAACTGAAAATCATTAAAGCTGATACTTTGTTGAGGCATGACCTCACATAAACAGTGGCAGAAAGAACGGTGTGGCAGAGTCTTTCATAGAACTGCTTCACCTCAAATACATGGAGAATTCTTTCCACTCAGTGTTTGCTAGTCCATGAATTCTTGCCTTTTTCATCTTTAATGGGAAGGGGATAATCTGTTCTAGACATACTGACATTCGTTTTTCTCTATTGTGTCATTCTAGTCTCTTTCTTTCAGATGAGGAACTTACATAATTCAAGAGCAATCATAGCTCACTTCATAAAAAAGGCTTTACACAAAAAGGCTTTACAATTGTTGTTTGATCTGAATGATGGAAGGAGACAGCAATCTAAAGAGAGAAAGGAATAAATCTTCATAAAACATAGTAGAACAAAAGCAAGGAAACTGTCAGATCATGGAAATTTGTGCTTCCACCTGGCTAGCCAGGACCCAGAGAAGGCAAAGCCATTGGAAAAATTTAAACTGCTGCTGCCGTAATTGCTTTAATAGCAATTTTTCTTATGTCCAACAGTGCCAAGAACAGAGATAAGTGGAGTATGAGCAGCTAATGATAGGAAAAAAAGGAACAGTGAAAACCAAATGACATGCAATAAAGTAGGGAAATTTGGGAGGAAAGGAAAAAAAAATTAATCAAGTGAGTATGGAATCCAATTTTAAGAAATAAATCTCTGAAAGCATGCCACTGAATAGATTTTAAGTTTGTTAAGTAATTAACATCATATTGAAAAATGGATGTAGACTCTGAAGTCAGTTAGCCATAAACTTATATCTCAAATATATGCCATGTATTTATAAAATCTAAAAGTATACACAAAAAACCTGACATTCCTAACTAACAAAAATAATAAAGCTACCTTTATTTAGAAGTCTTTAGCACAAGACTTCCTCTGTATTGACTGAAACCATGTTACTTAGGCTATAAATCAAACTAATATATTAACTTATCATATGTAAGCCAATCTATATCTTAATAGGCATTTACCCATTTAAAGATCCAATTTACCTTTGTGCTTTAGAACTGCTACAGCTAACCACATGTATCCCAAGTAACAGCTGTGTGAATATTTCTGTTGCGTCTGCTGAAAAGTACAGGAGCCAACTCTGAACTCAAGATTCAGCTCTGGTCATGGGGCCACCATTCCTGCTCCTAATCTATGCAGTGTGACTAATTTTTAACAGCAATTTGGATACCTGAAGGATAACACACCGCAGTATTGCTTGAATCTCCACACCTCTTTTCTGGTTTTGGCACATGCTTTATGCTGGAAACTATGAGGCTGTCCTCAAAAAGCAGACTAACAGCTATCGTTTTTTCTTGTCCATGTCACTGATCTTCCATAATGAGATACTTTTTAGTCTATTTTATACTGTTCTGTGATTTACTCAATTGTTGAAAAGCTAAAAGAACAATGCAAATTTTATTCAACTAGGGATCTAGCTTATCACTAGAAGGAAAATCATATCTCAGAGCTTGGTTTATGTAAGTAACTTGTACTGCATTCTTTTATTTCATTGTATAGTCAAAAAGTCACACCATAGATATCTCTTTACTGTATATCATTGGCATAATCTTTTTACTTCTTTAATTCTATTCTTCTAAAAGACTTTCTGCCAACCAGAATCCCTCTGAGATAAAGTCAGTATTCTAAGTAATGATTAAGCTACATTAGACAAATAAATATAGATATGTGCATTTCCTCAGCTCTAGTAAAATGGTTTATTCTATCACAGCTTGCATGCTTTCTATGTAAAAAACATAGTGACAGAGTAATAAAAAGTGAAACATGGCAGTGGCAAAAGAAAACACACACTTTTATATTGGTTGATGTTCCATTGGTAATAAAACAGCTGCGCACATCAGAAATTTTCTAATAATGGCACATGTGTGCAGCTAACATATATTCTCAACTCCTTAACTAAGTTAAATGCTGCTCTTCTTGCAATTATGACCTTTAATGTATGTGTGACATTTGTTGAGTTTTTTTAAAACCTAATCGTTAAACAGATGAGTAGTACAAGGAACAAGATCCTTAGAAGAAGGTAACGTATTTTCATCAATAGACTCTTGATTTTTTTGTATTCCTTTATGAGACAGATGAGGGAAACAGCTGCAAAGTAACATAAATTCATACATAATGCATTTGAATGAATATTGCTGATGGATATAAAGATAGGAAGGGATTGCTAGGAAATAGATCACTGTTTGAAGGATCAAGAAACCTATATTCAAAGTGATTCAAGACTGCTGCTGGCTTGCTTTACAATTTGAAAGTCACTTTTCTTCTCTTCCCTTCAGTACCTCTTGTCACTTGGGCAAGCATCAGCTGCCTAAGCAAAAGTCATTTGAGACTCCCTAGAGTACTCCTCTTGGCTTCCAAAAGGACATGGTTATGACAAGATCTGGGTGAAATCTGTCAGTTCCTTGCTGATATCTTAGATACACCAACATGTCTTAATGGGATCTATGTTAAGGTAATGGCACTGAGCCTTAGTTTTCTTTGAGAATCCTGTGTACTGCTACAGCAATATAGGTACTACATGACAAATGCCAGAATGTATTCAATAGTTGTTTTGGCAAGAGATAGTAAAAACCATAAGGACCCAGAAAGGTTTTTAATAACTTAAAAGTGGTTTGTTCTGATAAACATTTGTGCAAAGTAGCTTCCTCTTACCTGCTAATAACATCCTACAGTCTGAGAAACATATCCAAAAGAAGGGGCATTAAGTCTCTTCTTTGTACACAGGAAATAAGTAACTTCCAGAAATCAAAGTTTTCTGCTTTAGTGGTTTGGCAGAAGACAAGACACTGGGATTTCGTCTATGTGAAGGATTTTTGTATTTTTTCCTTGATTAATTTGTTCCATGAAACAAATCCAGAAGAATTCTTTATCTAGACAATTTTTAAAGTCAGACTTACTCAATATTTAGCAAGTAGTCTAACTTGAAAATTTTACTTTCTTATAAAGAGACATACTGCCTTGTATGTCCTCACCAGGACCTTATTATTCTAGTATGGCTCATTTTTCCTTAGGGCAGGGTTTCACTCACAAGTTGTTTGTCCTTTTATCAAACATAAACTGTCACCATTCTCTCAGTGTGTGTTTGGAAACACCTTTGTTTTTTCCTATATTGATTCTCCTGGACCCAAAGCCATCGATGGCTTAATCCAAAGAATTTATCACAGAGGGAAACTGTTGTATATCAATATAGACATGTTTCTTTTTTCTTGCCAGACCATGTATGTGGTCTTAAAGGCTGGGAGAATCACAAAGCAAAGCTGAACAATTCTGCCAGCCTGAAGACTTACAAGGTGACGTTTCTGCTCTGGGAAAAGACACAGAAGCATATCTATTAATATTTTAGATATCATTAAGATATTTTTAACTGGGGACATTTTAAAATTATTTTGAATGTACATATTACTTTTTTGTCCAGCATTCTATGTGCATCAGACAACTTTGGGGGAAAATAGAAAAGGGCATTTCATTCTGACAGTACACAAAGACAGACCCAATGATCCTTCCAAAAGCATTTATAAGTGCTTTCTTTGAAAAAGAAGCTGTGCCAGACAATCAGATCAGAGTTGCATTTTCCTTTTCCATATCTCTGAGTCACGATCTTAAATAAATACAGAATAAAAATAAAATCTTTCAATACAGAAGCACTTGAAGATTATCTGTTTCAGGGACAACCATGGTGCAGTGCTGTATGGTACATCTCAAACTATTGTAAAGGTAGTTCAGCAGCTGACTTACTTGATTTTACAAAATGCAGTTGTTGGCTTTTTTCCACAGCTCTGTCACTTGAGATTTGACTACATAATCTGCCTATGTTACTCTTTAATGTTAAAAAACATATAGATTTCATTCCTTTTTATGCAAAGTAGTGCCTACTTGCTTATTCACAGTACTCTACTCCCCTATATATTACATACTGCCTTGCTTGTTGGTATACAGTGTTGTATCTTACCAGAACACCTGTCCAGAAGTCCAATAGCTATCATAATGTGAAGCTTTAGTCCCCCTCTGTACCTAAGATAGGTGAATTTCTTTCTGTAGAGTATCTTAGAAAGAATAATACTGTAAAGCCAAATTATTAATGTGAAAACGGGTAGGAGCTGCTAGGCACTTTTAAATTAACATCTAGGAATAACCATCTGTTTCAACTCCCTTTCTGCATTTAGTTATGAAATAAATTTTACTTACATACTAAGCTTTCAGGTCTGCAAGATGCTGTACCGACATAAGATTTCCAGGGAGTAGGTTAAATAAAAAAGGCAGAATCTCTAAAAATGTCCTCAGCTTACTGTATACTTTTCCAGTGCCAGTTTGTCAAACACTGGTTACAGACAATAATGGCTTTCACTGATATATTTTTAATTTTTTTCTTTAAGTTCTGAACTTACAAAATTTGAAAGCCAAATATTAATTTTAAACACAAATGGATGATCAATCTGCATATTTTTTGTGTTGTTTAAGTTACTGTCTCAGAGAACTGGTAAATATCCTTTAACTATAATCATAGATGCATGAAAGCATTAAGTTATTAGTGCCGTGAATTGCTGATGAGAATAGCAGGGGATGAGGAAAATAAACTGCTAAATTGAATAACAGAGAATACAGAAATGCTAATTGAGGGCAGAGGGAGAAAGATCCTTTTAACTGATTATCATGATCATTAATATTTGATTAAATGCATCAGAAGCAAACAAGAGCAGCTTCATTTACACACAGATTTCTTCAAATATAAGCAGATTTCTTACTGGTGTAGAATTCCCAGTATTAATTCTATATAGTGGGAGAAAACTGGCAAAGCCAATTCTGCTTTATAAAGAAAGGATCAGGATCCAAAAAACATTAGGAGTTCTACCTGTAAGTCACCGAAAGACAAGAAGAAAACAGTCAGCATCAGAAGACATTCTTTAAAAGTAAATGCTGTGAAATCACTGTTTTACAAAAGAGGTGGGAGTACATAGTCTAAGTGAAACCACAGTTAGAGAAATATGAAATTGGTTGCAACAACTTTCTCATTAAAAAATTTTCAATAGTCCACTGTCAAAATAGAAATACATACTGAGCAGGATTCACACAATCACAGAATGACAGAATGGTTGAGGTTGGAAGGGACTTCTGGAGGCCATCTGGTCTAACGTCCTTGCTAACACACAGCCATCTACAGCCAATTGCCCAGGACAGGCTTTGTTATCCAGATGGCTTTTCAATATCACCAAGGAAGGAGACTCCACCACCACCCTGGGCAACCTGTGCCAGTGCTTGGTCACGGTCACAGTGAAAAAGTATTTCCTGATGTTCAGAGGGAACCTATTATGTTTCAGTTTGTTCCCATTGCCTCTGGTCCTATTGCTGGACGCCACTGATAAGACCCTGGCTCTGCCCTCTTTGCACCCTCCCTTCAGGTATTTATATACATTGATAAGATCCCTGCCTGAGCCTTCCCTTGTCCAGGCTGAACAGTCCCAGCTCTCTCAGCTTTTCCTAACAGGAGACATGCTCCATCCCTTAATCATGTTCATGGCCCTTCATTGGACTCTCTCCAGTATGTCCATGTTTCCATATTTCTTGAGGGTCTGTCCCGAGTCTTCTAAATTCCAGTAGTTACTAAGTCCTTGAATAGCCTTTGGGGTTTTCCAGCCACAAGGTCCTTTAGAAATGCCACAGATTCATGTCAAAGTCATGCTGCAGCTGAAATCACCCTTTGTCTGTCTTCGGAAACAGAAGTGCAAATAAGCTTTCTATCTAGCCCCCTAGTTTAGGCCAAATAGCTATGCTTGAAGAATCAACTTTTGTTGGAAGATTACAGGTTACTAGCAGTTATCATAATGAAAAAAAGGGATTGCTGCCACTGTCCTCTTTTCTGAAGAAAAAGTAGACCATGCAGGCTCGATTAGGCAGTTACATCTTTTGTAGAAATAGAAGCTTCTTTGTGGCATAGTGATTATCAGATTCTGCTTTTTTGGTTTATGGTTAGGGTGTCTGTCAGTCAGAGAGGCTTATACATGGTGCTGGGGAGAGAAATATCACAGACTGCAAGTGATCACACTGTCAGAATATCTGTATCTGGTGAATTATGCACCAGTGTTTTATGAATATAAAAAAACCAGCAGCAGCTCCCAGGGGGACAGCAGGAACAGGAGAGTAA
Organism: Gavia stellata; assembly: GCF_030936135.1. Classification (NCBI taxonomy): domain Eukaryota; kingdom Metazoa; phylum Chordata; class Aves; order Gaviiformes; family Gaviidae; genus Gavia; species Gavia stellata. The sequence continues at coordinate 62,602,213 of NC_082637.1, forward strand.
AGGAAAAGGACTCCATTTTTGTAGAACATGTGAATGAATAGCCTTCATTTAATTCTCAGTACCCTAAGTGGCAGTAAAACGTTGCGTACATAAGTAGTTTGTTTACTTATTTAGTGAAAGCAGTATTTCTTTATGTATATATGATATATGCAGTATATGTATACAGCCCTGTATATATGCAGTGATTTTTGGCAAGAAAATCGCTGGTGGTTGCTAGCAAAGACAAGATTATACTGATTTGGTGGATCTTTAGATTGAATCCACTATTGTGTGTTTTACTGTCCAGTTCAAATTAATTATTCCCCTAAAGGATTGTTGGGCTGATAATCCTTGTTAGAAATGAGTATGAAAACAATTTTATTAAACCAGGAAAGTTTGTTTGGTTTGGTTTCCTTTTCTGAGTCAGGATTCCCTATAATCTTTTGAAAAGTCTTCACGTAAAACCAAGGAAATAATATTAAAAAAACAACTAAACAAATACCTATTAGCTCAGTGAAGAGAATGAACTTAGGATGTGGAAACCCTAAATGACACTCAGATGAAAACATATGTGTTGATGTAAACTGGAACTACCAACAGAAGACAAGGAGTCTTGCTCCTGGAGTAGTCTCGAGTTGATACAAAGTAAAAAGTGGAGGTTCCTTATCTAAAAAATGCAGGCTTGGATTTTAACCATTGCTAATAATTGCTCTGAATATATTAGGCAATACCAAATTGGGTGCAGGCCTCTCCCAGAAATTTTAGTACTGTTGATACCTGTATGTTCCTCTGGGAAGTTTTAGTTTTGACGTCTTCTAGCAATACTAATAAACACCTAGAGTAATTATTGACATCAGTGGCAAATTAGCCTTATTTCACAAAGACTACTTCATCTGTGTGAGCATTGGAATGGAAATGTTTTATTTAAATACTACAGATGAATTTTGTATTTTCCTCATAGCTGACATTACATTAGCTTAACTATTGCAATTCAGTTGCCATAGTTTGTAATGGTGGTGCAATGTGTAAAGACAGTAGATTAAGAGATTATACAGATTTGTTTAATGATTATCTGGTCTGGTTCTTCTGGAATAGTACGCTGAGTTAAAATGATCATTCTTTTGTTTAACTTTGGAGACTAAATTAAGAACTTTCTAAACTAATTAATTTTAGAAAATTAAAAATAAATATCATGATAAGGTTGGATTAAGGGTTCTTTTTCCTTCTGTAAAATAAAGAAGTCTTGTGTAAGAAGTTTTTAATGAAACATCAAAACTATTTAATCTTTGGAATTATTAATGACCTTTTTTGCCAAGCGCTTTGAAAGTGACTTGCTAAGGAATTCAGAAAGGCGTTTGTAAAACATGTGTTTTGTTTATTGAATATCAGAACAAAGCAGGGATTTGGGCAAATCAAAAGAAATAATACAATGTGGTCTTTTTACTTTTGTAAAAAGAAGGTCCTTCACCCAGATAAAGGATGAAATAGCTCAGCACAAAATGCCCACAGTTACAACTATTAGAGAGGGACGTAATATTTTTAGGCAGTGTTCAAATTTTAAAGGAGTAAATTAGTTACAGAACTGAATGCAGCTGAGCATGTAATAAGAACTAGAAATCTGACAAGAAACAGAACTCTTCAAGATGACAGTAGAGACATATAACCTCTCCATATGTCTAGCTGGTCTAACTATGTAGACAGACAGCATTCCACAACACTTCACAATAAGTGTATCTGAAGTTTGAGAGAACTTTGTTTAAAAAGAATATGATGAAGTATTAAAAAAATACAAATGTGATGAGTTAATTTAGTGTTAGTTTTCCTCCTTCCCTAAATAAAAATACTGTTTATTAATTAAAAATTTTAAAGCACTACTAACAAAATGTTCCATCGAAGACATTGCAACATTCTTCAAATTTTATTTAAAAAATAACCATGAAAAAGGTTAATGAACTGATCAAAAAGAAGTAAACATGAAAGTTGTTGTAGTTCTGTCATTTTAATGACTGAAAAGATAATAATGTAAAAACTTGCAAGGTTTCAGTTTCCTAACTTCCCAAATTAGGAAGTCTTGTTTTTAATAATAAATAGTAAAAAGAACCCTGAAATAAATGTTTAAGGTGAAAGTAAATTTTTTTTGTTTATTGACAAGAATAAAGCCTTTACTTTGGACTGATTTTGTAACTTTATTTATATATTTTTTAAAATGTGTACTTAATTTAATTAAATTTAGGTTGAAATAACAATTTTCTAGAAATGCTAAAGAAAACCACCAGAACAAGTCATGACTTCTTTAAAAAATTTCAGCCAAAGCATTTGTTAAAATTAAGTCTTATTTATGCAGTTAAATTTGTGCACATCTGAAAATGGTGTCCCCAAAACAGCAGTTTTTGCACAGCAGTGTGAAAATTATTATGTTGAAAAAAAATCACCTATATTGTACCACAAAATTTCAGGTGCATGGTTCAACTTGTGTCACATGAGGATATAGACGTATTTCTTCTTCCCCATTCCTGTGATATGAGGCAAAAGAAGTCTGATCTATCATGTTGTCAATACTATCATGTGCTATTTTAATGAACTATTCTACATGAACCATTCACAAATACACATGCTGATTTAGGAACAAAATGAAGGATGTTTTCTTCTGATGAATTCATCTTGTGAATTGACATGTTAATAATAATGTGATAGAAAGTCAGGGAGGTGCTGGCAATCCAAGTGACTCCTCAAAACCCCGACACTACCTCTGTACCATGTGAAAGAATACATAGCACCTTCCTTCATCTACAATTGCAATGTTTTAAGGTTCAGTAATTTCCATAGTTACTCAGGTGCTACTCTCACATTTTCACCTGAGTAAATCAAAGGGCATTTGGGTTCACTGTAAACTTTTCTACAAGCATATCTAACCATTTAAATTCACCTTCCACAATTCCCCTGCTGCTCTGGCCTCAGCCTTCAGCTTTCTGCCTTGTTGCCATGAAGTTGACATATACGCTATTAGTATGCTCTTAACAGTGATTTTTCTAATAATTTTTTTTCAGAAAGAACTTTTACTTATGTTTTAAAAATCAACAGTTTAAGAGTATTTATTGGCTTTTTATTGTATGAAAATAAATGTTAGTTTGGCTACTTCAATTAAATACGCCAAATTCCACACAACTACAAAAACTAGCCGAAAAAATCAGATTGTTTAATGAGTATCTTTTCATAAAAACATAGAATGGTTTGGGTTGGAAAGAACCTTTAAATGCCATCTAGTCCAACCCCCCTGCAATGAGCAGGGACATCTTCCACTATATCAGGTTGCTCCGAGCTCCATCCAACCTGACCTTGAATGTTTCCAGCGATGGGGCATCTATAGACTCTCTGAGAAACCTGTTCCAGTGTTGCACCACCCTCATTGTAAAAAATTTCTTCCTTCTACCTAGTCTGAATCTACCCTCTTTTAGTTTAAAACCATTACGCCTTGTCCTATTGCTACAGGCCCTACTAAAAAGTTGTCCCCGTCTTTCTTATAAGCCCCCTTTAAGTATTGAAAGGTCGCAATAAGGTCTCCCCAGAGCCTTCTGTTCTCCAGGCTAAACAATGCCAACTGTCTCAGCCTGTCCTTATAGGAGAGGTGTTCCACCCCTCTGATCATTTCTGTGGCCCTCCTCTGGACCCATTCCAACAGGTTCATGTCTTTCTTGTACTGAGAAGTCCAGGGCTGAACACAGTACTCCAGGTGGGGTCTCACCAGAGCAGAGTAAAGGGGCAGAATCACCTCCCTTGAACTGCTGGTCATGCTTCTTTTGATGCAGCCCCAGATACAGTTGCCTTTCTGGGCTGTGAGCACACGTTAATGGCTCACGTCCAGCTTTTCATCCACCAGTACCCCTAAGTCCTTCTCCACAGGGCTGCTCTCAATCCCTTCATCTCCCAGCCTGTATTGATACCAAGGGTTGCCCTGACCGAGGTGCAGGACCTTGCATTTGACCTTGTTGCACCTCATGATCTTCACATGATCCCACTTCTTGAGCATGTCCAGGTCCTTCTGGATGGCATCCCATCCCTCAGGTGTGTCAACCACACCACTCAGCTCGGTGTCATCTTCAAACTTGCTGAGGGTGCACTCGATGCCTCTGTCTACGGCATTGATGAAGTTATTAAATAGTACTGGTCCCAATATGGACCCCTGAGGGACACCACTTGTCACCGATCTCCATCTGGACATTGAGCCATTGACTACTACCCTCTGGATGTGACCATCCAACCAATTCCTCATCCACTGAACAGTCCACCCATCACACACACAGAATCACACAGAATCATTAAGGTTGGAAAAGATCATCAAGTCCAGCCATCAACCCAACACCACCATGCCCACTAAACCATGTACTGCAATGCCACGTCCACACATTCCTTGAACACCTCCAGTGTTGCTGACTCCACCACTTCCCTGGGCAGCTTATTCCAGTGTCTCACCACTCTCTCAGGAAAGAAATTTTATCTAATATCCAGCCTACACCTCCCCTGGCGCAACTTGAGGCCATTTCCTCTTGTGCTGTCACTAGTCACTTGGGAGAACAGACCAACACCCACGTCTCTGCAACCCCCTTTCAGGTAGTTGTAGAGAGCGATGAGGTCTCCCCTCAGCCTCCTCTTCTCCAGACTGAACAGTCCCAGTTCCCTCAGCTGTTCCTCATAAGACTTGTTCTCCAGACCCCTCACCAGCTTCGTCGCCCTTCTCTGGACACGCTCCAGCACATCAATGTCCTTCTTGTAGTGAGGCACCCAAGACTGAACATAGCATTCGAGGTGTGGCCTCACCAGCACTGAGTACAGGGGCACGATCACTTCCCTACTTCAATTTAAAGAGAAAGAATTGTTGGGGACTGCATCTAAAGGCCTTATAGAAGTCCAGATAGATGACATCTGTAGCTCTTCCCTTGTCCACTGATGTAGTCACTCCATCATAGAAGGCCACTAGGTTGGTGAGGCAAGACTTGCCCTTGGTGAAGCCATGTTGGCTGTCCCAAATCACCTCCCTGTCCTCCATGTGCCTTACCATGCTCCAGCTTACCTCCAGCTTCCAGGAGGATCTGTTCCATAATCTTCACAGGCACAAAGTTGAGGCTGACAGGTCAGTAATTCCCAGGATCCTTCTTTCTCCCCTTTTTAAAAATAAGTGCAATGTTTGCACCTATTTTTAGACAAAGAGATGTGTTACCTTTTTCATTGTAATGTATACCTATTTTTCAAGTACCTGTAGCATCTGTTTTGATGTTTATTGTTTCTGTTGTAGGGCTATTAACATTGCATAGAATCAGAGAAAAAAGGCCGAGCAATTTCTTTGGTTTTAGCATACTTTATATAGCTAGTCTACTTTTTAAATAAAAGATGCAAAAGAATTTTAAAAAACCTGTCTGTAACAGTGTGAGAGAAAATTCTATATTATTTAGGTTTTATTTATGCACATCCAAAATATGGAAAAACAAGTAATGATGAACATAATTTCCTGGTTTTCAACATTTTATTTCTTCTAACTCTGAAATATTTTCCGGTTTTATTTTTGGTTTGTGTTAATAGAGAACATTCAAGCATAATACAGAGTCCTCAGGCAAAAGCATTACAGAGCACATGCCAAAACCCAGGGGTGGACACTATAGCTTTTTATTAATAATTTACGTTTAAACAGGTTCCTTCTAAAAAGGCATTATTATAAAAGCATGAAATTACAAAATCATACAAAGTACTGGAGATTTCTTTGTGCAACTGATTTGTAGTCGTCGAACCAGTTAATACACTGATATACAACTCAAACCATCTCAGTATTGTTCTCTGGTCATCTGCTCTGTGCATATTATATGTAAAACTATACTATTTGCAATAGCATTACCTTACACTTCAAGCTGTGTACTTCCAACAGTAGTAGCTGCAATTACACCCTGTACACAGGAATTCACTGATTCATGTCAGAGTGAAATGATTCTACAAGCATTATGGTCACACTTTTACATGACATGAACTGGGTAGGAAATGCGATTTCATGTAAAACTTGCACTCCACGGCATTGTTTATTTCAGTTCCATTTATCATAACTGGAAAAAAAGACAAAATAACAGTCCCCTCTCTGAATCAAAAGACGGATCTGTGGGCCTAAGAAAGTCAGAAGATTATATTAAAAGCAAAATGCAGCAATGATGGCAATTTAAAACTTTTTGATAATGTTATAGATGTCTCTATATTTCTACCAGAAAATACAAGAATTGCCTGGAACCATCAGAAGAAGTTGACAGAATGTGTTTTGTTTCCTGCATCCGTATACCCTAACCAGGTTAGAGTCATTCACAGTCTACTTTATCTTTCTTGTTTAGAAGAAAGATAATAGAAAAATTGAAATAGTTGTAATTTATTTCCAGTACTAATTACTGCTCCTGGATTGAATGCTTTAAGTCTGTCACAGACTATGTTGTTATTACTGTTACAGCCATTTTATAGATTGATAAATTTTCTGAGGTCATCACAGCAACAACAAAAAGTAGATTTTTCTGGAAAACCTTTGCAGAGGTTGCTGATATATGTGGAAAGACAAGACAAATAAAAAAATGTGAGAAAAGAAATGGCATGGTCAGTTTTGCGTGTCATAGTTTTCCAGTTTTAAGTTAGTCTTCATAATTGTGAAAGGTAGCACATACATGCTATTTTTGTAATACCATTAATGATAAAAATGTCTATTTATTACCAACATATCTATTCTCTGGCTCAGCTCTTGCACTCTTCAAAGCAGTAAGAGGGAACAGAGATATCCCCATCCATGGTGCTTTACACAATGGTTTGACAGCTCTGAAGAAAGCTCTGAAGAGAACGGAACATGGTCCCTTGTTTCTTGAGTGAGGTCATGTAAAAGCAGATACATGTCTGAACATCCACTGTATTTTGAAAGAAAATTATCAAAATATGTTTATGATTAGATCAGTGCTGCTAGAATCTGTTAGGAAGGGTCTGTGGTAGGGTCTGTGGTAGGTACTAAAAAATACATGAAGTATCAAGCAGGCTTCTAGTCTCCACTGAGTGTCAGTAGATATCTAAATTTTTTAATGGATCTGGAGAGCCTGATCTGAACCATGAACAAATGTGAAGCCAGTCGCCATACGCAGTTATCATAATATTTCTCTTAAACATAAAGACCATTAGTTCAAAATGAGATTCCATAATACCAGATGTACAGACCCATTACTTTCACATTGCAACAGCGTTTTAAGGGTATATTAGTCTGGTATTAGTCTGGTACAGTTTTCCCATATCAAATCCTAGGTATATCTAGGTTATTGAGTTCATTTTTAGACCTCTATTTTTATGACATCAGTAATACATAACCTACCAGGTTTATTTGGATATTCTTGAACTCAGGCCAGGCCTATGGATACTGAACTTGGCTATTATTAGATATATTTGAAGGTATATGCGAAGGGAATCAGTGAGGATGAAACATAGATTTCCATAGCATCAGATAAAGTCCTAACCAAAAATAAACTCCTCCCTCCCCCTCACTTACATTTTTGATCCATAGAGTAAATGGAAGGGTGGAAAATGTAGACTGCCAAAGAAATATAGGCCTAACATACATAAATATCTGTCCACAAAATTTAACATTCCATAATCCATATAGGAATTGAATCTTGATATTAGGCTGAATTAATGTCTAATAGATTAGTTTTTAAAGAGCATATTTCAGAATACTTAATTTGCATTTGTCGTTGAGCACAATATGAGTTACACCATCAAAACACACATCTACAGCACATATTATAAAAGCTGGCTGAAGTATGAGAACCAAATGTAATGCCCATAATCCAAAAGTTTGTTGAAAAAATAAATGCCACCCATGTCTTCAGAATAAAGGAAAAAGGTGTTTCTTGTGTGTTTCTTTTGTAATAGTCAGAGTTTATATGGTTTTATCTGCCTATAAATTGAGAAAAAGAGTCTCTTGTGAGATTAAACTTTTTTGTAAAATTACTAAGTGCTATAGTGTGGTTCGTAAACATAATGAAGAACTAGATGCATAAAAAGTAGCTTTGAGCTTGCTTTTACAAGATACAAGCTGAATCTTAAAGCAATTCATATTTAGAGTAATTAATGGCTTATTTTTTCCCCTTTTAGAACTATGAGCACATAAAAAAATGATACCCTGGATTTATTTCATCCACATTGTGAATTATTGTATTTAAGAGTTATTTTCATAAAATACTTGAAATCTGTGAGATAAAAATTTTGTCTACAGTAATGAAAAATGTGGCCTAGCAGGAGCACATCTGAAAGTGGGAAAATTAGTATTCAGTGTCCACACTGTGTGCATTTTGGAGGTGTGTGTGGGTTTTTTGTCATGGATTTTTTTGTAGCATCTTTATTTTGACAATCTGGACTGAATGCTTCTTAGCCATGAGGGAGCACCAGCTCTTGCAGTGCACATGTTTAGTGGCTTACAGAATCAGACTAGGTCCTGCCCTCCCAACCCCACCTGTGATGTGAGCCAAAAGTATGACAGTGGGTATGACCAGGAGAATCATGGCAAGTGCACACTCCCTGGCCAAACTGAAACGTTTACATAGAAGCACTGTTAGTGTATTATCCCATCCCTGTTGTGATGTGGAAGTGGGATTTCTTGAATGCTTGTAGAATGGACAAAGTATCCACATTTTGCATAACGCATTGGCGGCTCCAAACAATATCAGGACCTGTGCTGAGGCTTAGGTTTTCAGCAGTTACGTTTTCATGTCTGTGTACCAATGACTTGAAGCATTTCAGAGAAGCGTAAGTTCTTACTTGAATGTCAGCTGATTATTATGGATTGGTCTCAGAATGCATTTGCCAGACTGTTTCTTTTACTCCTCCTGTGACAGCTGCCAAAAGCAGTAGACATCTGAAGGCAAATATCTGAAGCACAGTGGCATTAGACACAATTCTGAAGACAATGATGTGTCACAGAATTCATGCTCCTTTCCTTTTCTGCATCTCTCTTCAACATTTTGATTTGCCAGACAAAAATGCAGATCTGGCCCCATCATATATATAGTTATTTTAAATGCTTTCATTGGTATGCTTTTTAACCACCACATTTGGTTTTAGTTGTAAGAGTTTAGCATAAACAGAATCCTTATCCAATTTTCACTCCTTGTGTCTGTAATATCACAGCTCTTTTCTTCCTAGATTTGTGAACAGTTTGAGTTGAGGGTCATGATATTATTTTCCTATTACTCTGACAGAAATGAATGTGACTGTCTTCATAATGTACAGCATGGCTGCCTGGAGTTACCTTATTTTGGTCCACATCTCTTGCATGCTAGTATAGATTCCATAAAAAAACATGTAAGATTCTGGATTATGTTTCGTTTTTATAAGAGAATGAGTTACATCATGAGACCTCTGTTTCTTTGCACACATTGCATGAGATATTCCGGTAATGTTTGTACCTTTGTACCTGCAGAGATGACCCTAAGTGACTATTAATGGAAAGCACAGAAAGAACTCCAAACACAAGGAGGCCATCACATGTAAGGAAGTAATAAATTTCTGGGATGATCCATTCATGCTTTGCGTAGAATAGAAGTGACCTATTCTGTTCTGCTCTTTTCTCTAGTGTGCCAAATCCCAAATGACACAGAGGCACTTATAAGAGGACAAAGATCATTTATTTTCCTCAAGATTTGTCTTTTTATTGCTAGGACTGACAAAAAAAAAAACAGCGGGGGGATACAGATAATTCTTTTGTCTTAGCTATGCAAGCCTGTTTTTTAAATTGTACTTTTGGAATTGTTTACAAATAAAACTCTTGTGTTGTTCAGAAGACATATTTGTTCTCAGGAGCTTGACTTGCCTGTTACATTAAACCTATCAAAATGTTGTTTGCATACCATTACACCTGTAGATGCTGGCTCTCGAAAAAAATAAAGAACATTCCTGAATGCATGCACGTCAAATAGCATTGTGCTGACGGCATAATAATACCAGAGAAAGCTTTTTAAATAACATCAATTTTCCATAATATATCCAGCATGGTTTGAAATAATCAGGCATGCTGCAACATTATTTTGAAGCATTGCTGTTTCTTTTCTCCATCTTTTGGTTTTTTAAGTTGTAGTGTCCATAATTCATATCCAAGATGTTTTGTCTTCATTATTCCTTAAAAAAAAAATAAAAAAAAAAGATGTGACCTTCTTTGCTATTGGCTGAAGCTTTCATACCTTCTATGCAGGTTTCCGTTAGTTGAAAGTGGTTTTAGCTAGCTGGACCCATGCATTTCAGTCAATTACTGGCTTTTATCTTGTTGTTATCACAAAGGGCCATTTCTTTCCTAAAATGGTCAATTAAGTTCACGGAAACAAATGGAGAGGAGTGTACAATTTGTTAGCAGCACTGTCAGGATTACCGTGGCACTGAAGAAGAAAATATCATAGAGTTTCTTAATGAATAGAAATAGCTTCCATCAAAGTAGATGCTTTTTTTTTCATATTACTTTTATTTTTTTTTTCCTTTTGGTCACAATTCAGAGTTAACTACACAGCAATTGAGTGTTTGAAAGCTCTTAAAATATCCACGATGTACTTAAAGTAGAGCTCTGTGGTTTTACTTAACTATTCCATTTGTTTCAGTTTGTATAAAGCACATTATAAAATCAATTGAGGCAGTCATTTTCAGCCAAAAAGCAGCACACTACAGGTTCATTTTTTATCAGGAGATAATGTGATAGAAGAAACAACCAGATGGAGTAAATGAATCAAAGGGAAATTATTCCAAAACACAGAGAAAAGTTGAAGCAATGAATAGGAGAAGTAGAGATATAAAATTGGCAGAAAGTAGTATAAGGAGTGGAAAAACTCCATTCCATTCACTTAGGAAGCCTGGAAACTACAAGATCCTCTGAAATTATATAAGATAATGACCAGACTGACTTCTTAGGGAAATCTGCTGCCTCCCTGGGGCCTGTGTTAAAGATGTGACAAGACAACTTCCTACCCTGCTACAGCCATTAGATTATTATCCATTATTGATTTTTCATGTAGGCAGCAATGAAGTAGCAATAAGAAGTCCAAGGGCAGTCAAGAGAGACTTGGGACAACTCATTAAGGGATCAGGAGCACAATAGTGTACTCTACCCTTTCAGTTGCAGGGAATGATGTTGGAAGAAACAGGAAGACCTAGGGGATCAATACATGGCTCCTTGACTGGTGTCACCAGCAAAATTTTAGGGTTTTTGATCATGGGACGGTCTACATGACATGAGGCCTGCTGGTGACAGATGGAGTACACCTGTCTCAAAGGGGGAAAAGGATCTTTGTGCAGGAGTTAGCAGGGCTCATTGAAAGAGCTTTAAACTAGATTTGAAGGGGGGAAAGGGATAAAAGCAGGGTGGCTAGAGATAAGGCTGGGGGTGGCACACCAGTGTTTGAGGGATGGTATGTTATTGAGGTCTCTCAGTCAGCTCCATGATGTGCTGAGTACACTGGAGCACGGTTGAGATTTTCCTGTACTAATACACACAGCACCTTAGCCATCTCAGTGGAGGCAGGGGGTAGAGATACAGGCAGGAGCAAGGACGCGAGTGTTATCGTTGTATTAGAAAAAATGGAAGCGTCTGAGAACAGTCACAAAGGAATTAGGGCTTCTCCCCCAAGTAAGGTGGCAGGATCAATAGCCCAACTGAAGTACAACTACACCAATGCAGATAAAGCATGGGGGGTCAGCAGAACTGCTACCTTGGATTTTTGGAGGGCTGACTTTGGCCTATTTAGGAGCCTGGAAGACAGAGTCCCTTGAGAGGCAGTTGTGAAGGGCATAGGAGTCCAGGAAGGCTGGACACTCTCCAGGAAGGAAGTCCTAAAGGTGCAGGAGCAGGCCATCCCCATGTGCCAGAACACGAGCCAGCGGGGAAGAAGACTGGCCTGGCTGAACAGAGAGCTTTGGGTGGAACACAGGAAAAAAAAGGAAGTTTGTGACCTTTGGAACAAGGGGCAGGCAACTCAGGAGGACTGCAAGGATGTTGTGAGGTTTTGCAGGGAGCAAATAAGAAGAGCCAAAGTCCAACTAGAAATTACCTGGCTACTGCAGTAAAAGACAACAAAAAATGTTTCTATAAATACATTAACAACAAAAGGAGGGCTAAGGAGAATCTCCATCCTTTACTGGATGTTGGGGGAAATATAGTGAAAAAGGATGGGGAAAAGACTGAGATACTTAATGCCTTCTTTGCCTCAGGCTTTAATAGTAAGACCAGTCGTTCTTCAGGCATCCAGCCCTCTGAGCTGGAAGACAGGGAGCAGAACGAAGCCCCCACAATACAAGGGGAAATGGTTAGCGTCCTGCTACACCACCTAGACACACACAAGCCTATGGGGCCAGATGGCATCCACCCAAGTGTACTGAGGGAGCTGATGGAAGTGCTCACCAAGCCACTTTCCATCATCTACCAGTAGTCCTGGCTAACCGGGGAGGTCCCAGTGGAATGGACTTTAGCAAATGTGACACCCATCTACAAGAAGGGTTTGGAGGAAGGACCCTGTGGAGGCAGGACAGCCCTGCTTGTGGTCAGCAAAGACAGCAAAATAATAGGAATCTGAGGGGTTCTTTGTTTCTTCAAAAGGCTTTGTGTCCGATAACTGACCTTTGCCTCATTACTGGTGAAATGCATATTACAACTCACACCCCTGCATATGCCAATGAACATTATAGAGATCATGCTGAACATAGATGACTACAGCACTCGTCTCTCCACCCAAATCATGCTACATTTCACATATGGGGGGCGGGGGGGGGGGAAACCTCATAGTTTTGGGGATAAGAGACAGAGAAGATGATTGTTAAAGTGGGAGAGAAGAACCTCAATACCTGACAGACCAGTCGACGGGCTGCGTTCTCTTCCTCCACCCCAGGCAGGGACACCTCTCTGGGTAAGCGCTGCGCCTCTCACCCTTTGGGTGAAAGTTATCCCTGGGTTGTTGTATTACTATCAAGTTTGCTAGCAATATTAACCTTAATTAGTAGCACTACTGTAGTTAGTGAATTTATCAATGGCAATCTAGAATCTGTTTCTGTCGCTCTCAATAAAATAACAAATTTCGATTTTTGTGCATCTGCCCAGTGCAAGTCCTTTTGCTGAGGCTCTGCTAAATGAATCAGTGAAAGTCCTGGGACTCTGACAGACAAATTTCAAAACTAAATTCCTTTTAATGAGACAGAGGTCCTAGTTGACTGGAGCTTAGGAAATGTGAGGTGTCACATCTACAAGATGGGCTGGAAGGAGGACCTAGGGAACTACAGGCCTGTCAGTCTGACCTCGGTGCTCCACCCCTTATTCCATACCATTTATGCCATGCTCAGGTCTCACACTATCCAATACATTCTCTCCTACCATCACCCTTCCCATCCTTTGATATAGTACACAGATATCATTCCTTTAGTCTATGGACCACCCCTGTGAAATATCTGTAAAATGTCCAGAAATGTCCATTGAGTCCATTTAGTCCATGACTTTGGGCTCCATCTGTTATGGTGGTCACTCAGGACAGAAGAGGTGTTGTATTGCATGGAGTTATGGGCACCACAGCCAGCTCAGGTCAGGTCACTGCTGCACTTGCACTGTTTCTTGTAAGGCTTGTCCTTCATTGGTTCAGGTGGTTCCTGCTATAGTAATTCCTGTAACATGTAACTCAAATCCTGGATTAGTTTCACCCAGAATTAAATCACCTTGAGGTATGCACTGGACTTCCCCATTCTTCTACATTACCCACCAAGTGCAACCAGGACCTTGAGCAGAAACAACCCCACGAATAGGTTTACCCTTTCCTGAGGAAGGAATAACCCAAACTGTTTTTCCCAGAAAATTCTTTATATGTACTAAGGGAATCTTATCTCCTTCCACAGTGCGCAAGGGTTTTGACTGGGCAGGGCCAGGTCAACTGGTAGAGCCTCTAGTGTTAACTAGCCAAGTGGCCTCTGCTAAATGTGTATCCCAATGCTTGAATGTCCCAGCACCCATTGCTTTCAGTGTAGTTTTTCACAGTGCGTTGTATCATTCAATTTTCCCGGAGGCTGGTGCATGGTAGGGGATGTGATACACACAGTCAATGCCATGCTCCTTGGCCCAGGTATTAATGAGATTGTTTCGGAAATGAGTCCTGTTGTCGGATTCAATTCTTTCAGGGGTGCCATGTCGCCATAAAACTTGCTTTTCAAGGCCCAAGATGGTGTTCCGGGCAGTGGTATGGGCCACGGGGTATGTTTCCAAACATCCAGTAGTTTCTTCCATCATTGTAAGCACATGATGCTTGCCATGGTGGGTTCGTGGTAGTGCGATATAATCAGTCTGCAAGGCTTCCCCCTATTGATACTTCAGCCATCGTCCTCTATACCAAAAGGCCTTAGCCGCTCAGTTTGTTTGATTATGGCACATGTTTGACATTCCTGGATAACCTGTGCAATGGCATCAGTAGTCAAGTCCACCCCTCGATCACGAGCCCATTTGTATGTTGCATCCCTTCCTAAATGTCCTGATGTGTCATGGGCCCATCGAGCTATAAATAGCTCACCCTTATGTTCCCAGTCCAGATCCACCTGAGCCACTTCAATTCTAGCAGCCTGGTCCACGTGCTCATTTTTTCGATGTTCTTCATTGGCACGACTCTTGGGTATGTGAGCATCTATGTGATGTACTTTTACAACCAGGTTCTCTACCCGAGCAGCAATATCTTGCCATAATTCAGCAGCCCAGATGGGCTTACCTCTGCGCTGCCAGTTGCTCTGCTGCCATTGCTGTAGCCACCCCCACAGAGCATTTGCCACCATGCATGAGTCAGCATAGAGATAAAGTACTGGCCATTTTCCTTGTTCAGCAGTATCTAAAGCCAGCTGAACGGCTTTCACCTCTGCAAACTGACTCAATTCACCTTGTCCTTCAGCAGTTTCTGTGACTTGTCATGTAGGACTCCACATAGCAATTTTCTACCTTTGATGTTGTCCCACAATACAACAGGTTCCATGTGTAAACAGGGCATATTGCTTCTCATTTTCTGGTAATTTGTTTTACAGAGGGGCCTCTTTAGCACAAGTCATCTCCTCTGGTGACACTCCGAGGTTTCGGACCTCTGGCCAGTCCATGATCACTTCCAGGATTCCCAGGTGGTCGGGGTTTCCCATGCGAGATCGTTGCATTACCAGTGCGACCGAGTTACTCCGTGTAGCATCAGTTGCATGATGCATAGAGGGGACCTTCCCTTTGAACATCTAGCCCAGCACAGGCAATCGAGGGGCCGAAAAGAGCTGTGCTTCAGTACCAACTGCTTCTGAAGCAGCTCGAATTCCTTCATATGCTGCTAATACTTCTTTTTCAGTCGGAGTGTAATGGGCTTCAGATCCCCTATATCCCCGGCTCCAAAACCCTGGAGGTCGACCTCGAGTCTCTCCAGCCGCTTTCTGCCAGAGGCTCCAGGTGGGGTCATTATCCCCGGCTGAGGTGTAAAGCACCTTTTTCACATCTTGTCCTGTCCGGACTGGCCCAAGTGCTACTGCACGAACTGTCTCCCATTTAACTTGTTCAAAGGCTTACTGCTGTGCAGGGCCCCATTCGAAGTCACTCTTCTTCCAGGTCACTCGACAGATAGGGCTTATGATCAGACTGTAACCTGGAATATGCATCTTCCAGAAACCCACAACACCTAAGAAAGCTTGTGTTTCCTTTTTGTTAGTTGGTGGAGACAGAGCTGTTATTTTAATGACCACATCCATTGGGATATGATGACGCCCATCTTGCCATTTTATTCCTAAAAACTGAATTTCCTGTGCAGGCCCTTTGACCTTACTTTGTTTTATAGCTAAACCAGCTTTCAGGAGAATCTGGGTTATTCTTCTCCCCTTCTCAAACACTTCCTCCACTGTGTTGCCCCACACAATGATGTCATCAATATATTGCAAGTGTTTGGGAGCTTCACCTTGTTCCAGTGCAGCCTGTATCAATCCATGACAAATGGTAGGACTATGTTTCCACCCCTGGGGCAGTCGATTCCAGGTGTACTGGATACCCCTCCACATGAAAGCAAACTGTGGTCTTCACTCTGCTGCCAGAGGGATCGAGAAAAACACATTGGCGATATCTATTGTTGCACACCGTTTGGCAGCCTTTGACTCCAGTTCATATTGAAGTTCTGGCATGTCGGGTACGGCAGCACTCAGCGGCAGTGTGACTTCGTTCAGGCCTCGATAGTCCACTGTTAACCGCCACTCTCCGTTAGATTTTTGCACGGGCCATATGGGACTATTGAAGGGTGAATGAGTCTTACTGATCACTCCCTGAATTCCCAGTTGAGGGATCTACTTATGGATGGGAACCAGGGAGTCTCAATTGGTGAGATATTGTCACCAGTGCACTGTCATGGTAGCAATTGGCACCTGCTGTTCTTTAACTTGCAGCAACCCATCACAGAAGTATCCTCTGAGAGACCAGGCAAGCTAGACAGCTGTTTGATTTCCTCCGTGCTCAAAGCAGCTACACCAAAAGCCCACCGATACCCTTTTGGGTCTTTGAAGTACCCTCTCCTGATACAGTGTATGCCAAGGATGCAGGGAGCCTCTGGACCAGTCACAGTAGGGTGTTTTTGCCACTCATTTACTTCAGCTTCCAACACAGACAGTTCTTGGGATTCCCCTGTCACTCCAGAAATACAGATGGATTCTGTCCCCTTGTAATCTGATGGAATTAGAGTACAGTGTGCACCGGTGACCACTCGAGCTTTATACTCCCGTGGGGCTGATGTGCCAGGCCATCCAATCCACACAGTCCAGGAAACCCAATTGTCCCTTTCCTCCACCTGACCGAAGGCAGGGCCCTTCTACTCCTGGTCTGAGTCTTCATTACTTGGTTTTTGTAAGTGCAAAACAGAAATCCCTTCATCAGGGTCAAAAGTACAGTAAGCCCGTCTACTCTGCCCAACAGACACTGGAGCAGTAATTTTCCTGGATGGATGCTTTTTGGCTGTTGTTTGTCCTTGCAGTTCCTGCACCCAAGCTTCCAGTCTCCAGGTAGTTCACCATCGCACTTCCTCATGTCCTCCCCCTGGTCACGCAGGAAGAACCACAGGGTTGCACGTGGTGTGCGCCACCGGTATCCTTTCCCTTGAACAGAAAAAGGCTGACTCTTAATAGCTGAGGCTTTGGTTGGAGTGCAAGAGGAAAACCTACCCTCCTCAGCTTGCTCGAACATGTTTTGGGTCAATCTGTGTCTGTCCACAGCCGAGACACAGGCACACATGGAGGGAGCAAGATTATCTTCGCATTCTTGGAGTTGCCTGGCCAGTTCATCTATAGTTGGTGCCTCAGTGTCTGTCCAGCTCATTATCGCCAGGGTGTGGGTGTATGACGTTGGTGAATTTCGTACAAACTTCCCCCACATGGACAATGTGCACTGGATTTCATCCGGGTCTTTGCATGACTGGTCATTATAGATCACCTCCAACACAGCTGATTCCCTCAGATACTGGATGCCCCCCTCAATGTTGGTCCATTTCCTTCGAGAATTTGCAAGTTCTTCCTTGAAGGGATACCCGTCCTTCACACTTGACAGGAGTCGCTGCCAAAGACTGAGGACTCCTGCCTTTTTTCCAATCCCTTTGTCAATGGCCTTATCCTTAGCAAGGGATCCCAGCTGCTGGGCTTCCTTACCCTCTAATTCCTGACTACTAGCCCCAATATCCCAGCACCGAGTAACCAGCTGAGAATTAGCTCACCTGGTTGATGGCTAAAATCTTTTTGCATATCTCGCAGCTCACTTAGGGATAGGGAGCGGGTGGTTTCTGTCTCATTTATGATTTCAGTCTCTTCCTCCTCCTGTTCTTGTGGCTGCTCTGCTGCAGACCAGGCTGCCTCTTCTGGTTCTTTCTCCTGCTCCCTCTTAGGAGAAGCTTCTTCATCCCTTACTGAACAAGCTGACTTCCACTTCCACTGTTTCTTTTTAGTTATAGGGGTGACTGATACAGTGACTGGTTTATTTCCCCTCTCTTCTTCCTGGGGGTGCTGCGTAGTATCGAGCAGTGTTTGGTAGATACTGGCCAGGGCCCAGCACAGTGCAGTAAGATGTGCCTCTTTGGAATAGCCACGGCATTTTTTTTTTAAACATTCTACCACTTCATCAGGATCCTGTAGTTGTTCAGAAGTGAAGTTCCAGACCATTGGAGGTGAGAAGTTCTCTAGATACCTGCCCATATTCTCCCACATGCCCTGTCACCCATGACCATACTCTCGTGGAGCCTGGGTCATATTCCTAAATTGCTTGTTGACCTTAGACAAAACTGAAACAATATGTCTAAGGAATACCAATAGAAGTATTTTAACTGCCCAAGGATGTTCAAGATACTGAGAAGTCATTGTCACGAGGGAGACAACATCACAGAAGAAGGTGGTAAGGGTGCCAACTCTCAGAATAAGGAGCATAATTATTAAATACCTCCATGAGATGGTACCCGAAGTACAGTAATGGCTTCAGCGCAGAGACCAAACACCAGATTACCCAGCTCAAGGTCAGTATTTTAAAAACAAATCTCACAGGCTAAACATCACTAATTACTACAGGGCACAGCAAACTGAAAAAGCGCACAACAGTCTTTAACAGATACAGCAAAAAAAAGATCATGGTGCAGATCAAATAAGCTAATGTTGACCTGTAACTTTTAACAGATAGAAGTTCTGTTGAATCTGTTATTATCTCAAACCCTTCATGCCCCACATTGGGCGCCAAAAAGGACTGTTGTGGTTTAGTCCCAGCTGGCAACTAAGCACCACACAGCCGCTTGCTCACTCCCCTCAGGTGGGATGGGGGAGAGAATCAGAAGAGTAGAAGTAAGAAAACTCATGGGCTGAGATAAAGACAGTTTAATAGGTAGAGCAAAAGCCTCGCAAAGAAGCAAAGCGAAACAAGGAATTCGTTCACCACTTCCCGTCGACAGGCAGGTGTTCAGCTGCTCATGGCTTGGATGGGTGCACTCTTCACTGGGTTAAAAACTGGCTGCCTGGCCAGGTCCAAAGGGTTATGATGAATTAAGTTAAATCCAGTTGGTGGCTGGTCACAGGTGGTGTTCTGCAGGGCTCAGTATTGGGACTGGTATTGTTTTATTGTTTAATATCTTCATCAATGATCTGGATGAGGGATTGAGTGCACCCTCAGCAAGTTTGCAGATGACACCAAGTTGGGCGGGAGTGTTGATGTGCTTGAAGGTAGGAAGGCTCTTCAGAGGGATTTGGGCAGACTGGATCAATGGGCCAAGGCCAATTGTATGCGGTTCAAGACAGCCAAGTGCCGAGTCCTACACTTGGGTCAGGACAACCCCATGCAACACTACAGGCTTCAGAAAGAGTGGCTAGAACGCTGCCTGGCGGAAAGGGACCTGGGGCTGTTGGTCAAGAGATGGCTGAATATGAGCCAGTTGTGTGCCCAGGTGGCCAAGAAGGCCAACGGCATCCTGGCCTGTATCAGAAATAGTGTGGCCAGCAGGAGTAGGGAAGTGATTGTCGCACTGTACTTGGCACTGGTGATGCCAAACCTCAAATACTGTGTTCAGTTTTGGGCCCCTCACTACAAGAAGGACATTGAGGTGCTAGAACGTGTCCAGAGAAGGGCGACAAAGCTGGTGAGGGCTCTGGACCACAAGTCTGATGAGGAGCAGCTGAGGGAACTGGGGTTGTTCAGCCTGGAGAAGAGGAGGCTGAGGGGAGACCTTATCACTTTCTACAACTACTTGAGAGGAGGTTTTAGGGATGTGGGTGCTGGTCTCTTCTCCCAAGTGACTAATGATAGAACAGGAAGAAATGGCCTCAAGTTGTGTCAGGGGAGGTTTAGACTGGAAATTAGGAAAAATTTCTTCACTGAAAGGGTTGTCAAATATTGGAACAGGCTGCCCAGAGAAGTGGTTGGGTCCCCATCCCTGGAGGTTTTTAAAAGATGTGTGGATGTGCACTTAGGGACATGGTTTATTGGTGGACTTAGCAGTATTAGGTTTACAGTTGGACCTGATGATTTTAAAGATCTTTTCCAACCTAAACAATTCTATGTGGACAAATTTGCACACAATTCCCTAGAAATAGACAGCATCTGCATTTGATTATGGCTCTCCCCAAGAAGTCGTGCCATGCCAAACACAAAGTCTTGAAACTTAACATTTACAGGTACCATACATAAATATCTTGCCATTTGTACTTAAGTCATCCAGCCAGCTGCTAACCACAGTCAACCAGCCTCCTACAGAAGGCTATTTATGAGAGAAGGCTGGGCGGTTTGTTATTTTGTAGTGCAAAGTGAAAAAGAACAAGCTGCAAAACCAAAATATCTTCACATTTTTGGACATTTATGTGTAACTGTGTTTACATTTTTCTATCAGTTCCCCTAGTAAAGTATGAACATTCAATGTGTAACTGTGCACAAGACTTCTCTTTTTGAATGTAGGCACCTAACAATTAAGCCGGCTTTTTCTTATATATGGAGCATGCATCTTAGCAAATTGGACAATTACTAAGCAATAAGCTTCTTCTGTTGTGTTGGAATATTATCAAAGAGACTCTACAAGTTATGCTGGAGCACATTTTGTTTTGAGAAATGCTGATGGAGTACCAGTGAAAGATTTCATGGAACCGTGTTCTTTCCACACATCTTCTGAGAAATTCAAGCTGATTTTGCTTCTGAACCCTGCTTGACACTAACAGTCTGCCTAAGCATGGCAAACAGCTCCCCAAAGGAGGGTGGATCCACCAGATGCACCATGGTGGCCTTGAACTCTGTAGTTCCCCTTTGCATAGCTCAGCACCCACAAGGTCGGTTTGGTGCCTGCTCCTACTCAGAAATCTGTAGGAATGAAACACATGGAAATCACTCACTTTGGGACATAAGGTTGTAGAATTTGAGTAAGTGTATTTTGATTCAGAAAAACTACATGCTAGTGTTCCTGAGATAATAAAATCAAAATTTCAATTTTTTAGGTAATTTTACAGAACTGTGGCTTCAGCAGAAAGGTGAATTACAAATTTTTGGAAATCTTATTTTCTTACTGAGTAGGCAATGTAACTTCGAATGACACAATCACTTCAAGCAAGAAAGAACAGTTCATTTCCCAGGCTCTTAAAATAAGTGACTCTGACAATTCTGAAAAGAGTGCAAATGGTATAATTACGTGTTTATGGGTTTTTGAGGCTATTCACTGTCTGCTAGGAAAAAAGAGAAATCAACTTCTGTCCTTTTATTCAGGTTCTAACCTTCCACTTTAAAAATGTATCCAACATTTATGATTGTAAAGGAAACCTCAGCACATCACTGATAAGGCATCTGCTTAAATTTGTAGGGAGGCGTGAAAAGTTGTTATGAAAAGCAGCTATGAAATGTGTGAAATTTTCTATTTGTTTCAGCTAAAAAATTTCATGCATATTTCCAGTGATGATAATTGAAATGTCAACACTGTTAATTTCATTTAAGAAAAGTCAGGGAAAGTCTCTTTCACACAACTCTGAGGTCTTGTCTTGTTTCTGTGCTACAGATGGATTTTGGTTTGGAAATACTTGTGTATATTTCCTTCTCTCAAAAAATAAATACAGATACCAGCTGCAGACAATGAGCATATGGAAGTTCATCAATCAACCATTCTGACAGGGAAATGTGACAAACATATTCAACACAACTGCTTTGTTTTACATCACAACTGTCATGCTTGAAAAGGTCAATGCATCTGGGTAATGTCTTTTTTGACTTCTTTATGTTTGAATGAAGATTTCGCAGTTTAAGGATGCTCATTCATAAGTTTCAAACATTCCATTTTATGTATTATTATTTGTTACTGTACCAGTGGAGGTCCAAGGAAATTCAGTGTTTCATATGACCTTTCATTACCAGGTTCTTTACAATTCAATTCATGTGCCTGTAGATATCCAAGCTTCAAGAGTGTTACAAAGGACTTTGTTTTGCCTTGGTTCAAGAGCTTTTTTTCTTAGGAATTGGTTAAGAAAATGGTGATTTCACCCAAGTTTAAAATGCTAATGCCTTAACTTGATAATATAGTAACTTTTGTAAATTTTAAGTCTACAAAATGTTTTGCCAAGTTACAACAGTGAAATGGATTACCAAATTGCCAAGAAATTTGGCAATCCGTGATTTTTGTGGTTTGTGTCATGTTCTTTATAATGGTTCTGCAGCTTCTCTTGCCACTGGTTGTTATCCAGGCACAAATCTATCACCTCCCTTGCTAATGATTTCCATGCATCTTCTATTAATGAAGGCTTAAAAGTTCACTTGCAAAATGCTGATTATTTTTATATTTGTTCAAGTAGCTTTTGGATAAATCTTGACAGAAGTGTATATATAATACACAGTTATTGGATACTTCTGGCGATTGTAAATTGAAATGGAAAGTATAAACAATCAGGATTGAATCTGCTAATATGAGCTGTTAGAATTTCAGCTTAGATTTTGCTTTTTCTTAGTTTCTTCAATGGATTGCAATACATCAAGCACAGAAACAAAGTTTCCTATAAATTTGGGTGAATTTAGCATTTTCACTGCATTTTCAATGTCACACATTGTTCATTTATCCTAGCTCACCTCCTTGCCCAGCTATTTCTTTCCTGTACAGCTGCCCTTCCAAACATTATATATTTATGACAGAATAAAGTACTTCTATTCTGAAGGCAAAAATAAATATAATAATTTTAAAAAATACAGTGACAGAAGATAGTGACATTTACATGTGTTTTTTTGTTAGCTTTCTTCTTTCCCCACTTTCATTTTTAATGAAAGAATGACAATAATTTAAAATAAATGAGTCATACCAAGTCAAAGTTACAGGTATTGCAACTGCATTAGCATCAAAAATTAAACATATATGTGTATAAAACCAGATCCATTGGTACTGCTATTACTTTCCATGGGGAAGTCAGTTGCTCAGAATATATATACTGAATAACTGCTTTCTGTAATTAACCTCAACCACCAACAGTATCATTTAGCATCTGCTTCACTTTAAACATTTGAAATAAGACTAGTCATAGAGCAAAAGCTAAACTCATGCCAAGAAATTTTATGGAGCAGGGCCATAAAGTACCCCTACAGAAATGGTAGCACAATTAGCTTAAGGAATCACTTGCATATAAAAAATAGACAACTAAATAGTTAGATAGATACATAAATCATCTGCTCCTATCTATTTAACACAGATGCACATATGGAAGATTGCCTTTCTCTTCTCCCCAACTCTCTCTACTCCTCTGCTCTTGAGGTACCTTTCACTTTGTGCTGATCTTTCCTATTGAGCTTTGACCATTCGTCAGAGCTTCCAAAGCTTATGAAAACTCTCCTGCAGTGCTTAAGACATCCCACTGCTGATGCCACAAGTCACTGGCTGGAGCAGTAGATCTGACTTACTGTAAACGCAGAAAAGAGAAGGTAAGAGAAGGTAAGAGAAGTGAAGCTAAACTAAGCTGCGCTAAGCTAAGCTCTGCTCTGTTACTCCCTCTTCCTTCAAAAGTTTTTTTGTTGTTTTTCAAAGTCTTATATACTCTTTCTGATTAGCCACTTGCTTTTAACATCCCACAGCTGTGCTTCTAGTTGGCCAGTCTTTGGGTCTCATCATCTTTGGAATGATGAAAGCTGTGGGCATATGTAAAGGTGCTGACAAACAGGTACACATAACAGGGAAAAACTCCTGGAAAATGTTGCATTACAAGTAGAGGCTACTGATACGCTTGATGGAAAACAGGACATAAATTCTACGGTGTTTGAAATAGTACATTTTTTTAAACACCTATATGAACAACAGCAGAAAGCACACTAAAATGCTGCTAGAATGGATACAACATACATACATTTACTGAGAGAGAAATGTATCTGAAAGCATGTCATTTACTATATTTATTAAAGAAAGGGGCAAAGAAAGCTTTGAACTATTCATGCGTGACAGATTTCTGTGATTAATGGCATCATAAGATAGTCTAAGTTCTAGCAGAGAATAATTTTCCAACAGGTGAACAAACTTGTGAATGTGATTGACCTTTGGGAAACAAAGAACGTCCTCTTTGGAGGTCATTATAGCTGTAATATACTGATAGAGGATGGGAAGAAAGAAGCTGGCTATCATAGGCTGCCTGAGTCATAACAAAATGCATTAAAGTGTCATTTTGGAAGCTCTTCCTCCTTCTAATGAGTCAATTCTAGAGTACAAAGTATAGTCATTCAGAAGAGTAATGCAAAAATGTTGTAAGGTGCATATTAAATTTCAAATTTAAAAAAACACCCTTAAATGTGAATCAGAAAAATCAGGAAAGGTTTATGATATGTATGGCTAAATGACAAGACAGGTGAGAATCTACAATTTTGTGTCCATTATTTTCACAGTATAATGAATCACATTTTTATAATTATCAGAAAACCAATCTTGTTTTCTTAGAGCAAGCCAAATGAAACATTAAACCTGTTCAGATCCTTTTACCTAAGTAAACAGGTCCCATAAAACTGCAGCTGAATATTAAGATGTTTTTATTCATAATAGTCACTAATTGGAGTAATGGATTTGATTGTAC